>NC_135884.1:42489348-42839108 GCF_964194155.1 Cetorhinus maximus
CCATTGAACATCAAGGGGCAAGGGTTGGATTCTCTCTTGTTGGAGATGGTCATTGCCTGACACTTGTGTGGCGTGAATGTTACTTGCCACTTGTCAGCCTAAGCCTGGATATTGCTTCAGTATCTGAGAAGTTGCAAATGGTGCTGAATATTGTGCAATCATCAGTTAACATCCCCACTTCTGACCTTATGATGGAAGGAAGGCCATTGATGAAGCAGCTGAAGATGTTTGGGCCTAGGGCACTACCCTGAGGAACTCCTACAGTGATGTTCTGGAGCTGAGATGACTGACCTCCAGCAACCACAACCATCTTCCTTTGTGCTAGGTATGACTCCAACCAGCGGAGAGTTTCCCCTCCCTGATTCCCGTTGACTCCAGTTTTGTTAGGGCTCCTTGATGCCACACTCTGTCAAATACTGCCTTGATGTCAAGAACAGTCACTCTCACCTCACCTGGGAGTTCAGCTCTTTTGTCCATTTTTGAACCAAGGCTGTAAAGAGGCTGTAAAGCTGAGTGGCCCTGGTGGAACCCAAACTGGGCATCAGCGAGCAGGTTATTGCTAAGCAATTGCTGCTTGATAGCACTGTTGATGACCCCTTCCATTACTTTGTCTGGGAAGAGTGTCCTCTGCAGTCACCATTGCCGGGAAGCAGCCTGGGAAGAGTGTCCTCTGCAGTCACCGTTGCCATGAAGGAGTCTGGGAAGTGTGTCCTCTGCCGTGAACATTGCTGTGAAGCAGTCTGGGAAGAGTGCCCTCTGCAGTCACTGTCGCCGAGTGAAAAAAAAATCACAGGAAAACCATAAGTTCATTGGTTGGTAAGTAACTGCTAGTTTGAACTACCTATTCTAAATTGATTTCAGATTAAAGGTGACAATTGGGGCCCAGGATCGGAGGCCTAACACTTCAGCTTCAACTCAGCAGAGAAGGCAAGTTCCAGTTGATTTTAAAAAGTGTATTTTGAATCTTTATTCTAACTTGCTTTCAGATTAAAGGTAAATAGGAGAAATATTTTACAGATTGATAAACAAAAGACCAGTAGGAAATTTTAAAAACAAATTGAAAAACTAATTAAATAAAATAGAGATGCAGGGCCATGTGATGTGTTGTAGCTGCATGATGTGGGAGCTGGTGAACCCCATTGTGTTTCCTAGTGACCGCATCTGTAGCAAATGTTGGTTGCTCGAGGAACTCTGGCTCAGAATTGATGAGCTGGAGTCTGAGCTTCGGACGCTGTGACACATCAGGGAAGGGGAGAGTTACCTGGACGTTGTGTTTCAGGAGAAAGTCACACCCCTTAGAGTAACAACCTTAAATTCGGCCAGTGGTCAGGAACAGGAGGGTGTGACTATGAATGAGGCAGGTAGAGGGATCCAGGAAGTAGCACTGCAGGAGCCTCAGCCCTTGCCCTCGTCCAACAGGCTAGAGATTCTTGCTCCCTCTGTGGACGAGAGCAGGGACTGTGGAGAGGATGAGCAAACTGACCATAGCACCGTGGTACAGGGAGCCATTCAAATGGGTGGAGAAAAGAGAAATGTAGTTGTAATTGGGGATAGTCTAGTTAGGGGAATAGATACTGTTCCCTGTAGCCAGGATCGAAAGTCTCGAAGGCTGTGTTGCCTACCTGGTGCCATGCTTAAGGATGTCTCATATGGGCTGCAGAGGAACTTGGAGTGGGAGGGGAAAGATCCAGTTGTTGTGGTCCACATAGGTACCAACGATATAGGTAGAACGAGGAAAGATGTTCTGCTGAGTGAATACGAGCAGCTAGGGGCTAAATTAAAAAGCAGAACCAAAAAGGTAATAATCTCCAGATTACTACCTGAGCCACGAACTAATTGGCACAGTGTCAATAATATTAAAGAGGTAAATGCGTGGCTCAGAGGTTGGTGTAGGAGAAATGGGTTCCAATTCATGGGACATTGGCACCAGTACTGGAGAAAGAGGGAGCTATTCCGTTCGGACGGGCACCACTTGAATCATGCTGGGTTCAGCGTCCTGTTGAATCGAGTAACTAGGTTGTAGATAGGGCTTTAAACTAAATAGTGGGGGGGAGGGTTCAGTTGCACGGAAATATAAAAAAATCAAAGTTTAAGGAGAGGGTAAGAGTGCAGGTTAGAGACGAGGCTGATCATTACCAAAAAGTGAAAGGAAGGGACAGAGTATGTGAATGCCACATTGCACCAAAGAATCATATAAGAGTAGGAAAATTGACAATAGGGCAAACTTAAAAGCTTTGTATCTGAATGTGCGTAGCATTCAGAATAAAATTAATGAGTTAACAGCGCAAATAGAGATAAATAGGTATGATTTGGTGGCGATTACTGAGACGTGGTTACAGTGAGAACAGATTTGGGGGTTGAATATCCAAGGGTACTCAGTGTTTCGAAAGGATAAGCAAGAAGGAAAAGGACGTGGTGTAGCTTTGTTAGTAAAGGGAGAGATCAGGGCTATAATGAGGAATGATATAGGCACTGGAGAGCAAGATATAGAGTCAGTCTGGGTAGAAATAAGAAATAGCAAGAGAAAGAAATCCCTGGTGGGAGTAATGTATAGGTCTCCAAGCAGTAGTTCAGCAGTAGGACACAGTATCAACCAGGAAATACTGGGAGCATGTAAGAAAGACATGGCAATAATCACAGGTGATTTTAATATGCATATAGACTGGACTAATCAAATTGGCAAGGTTAGCCTCGAGGGAGAGTTCATGGTGTGTATTAGAGATTGTTTCTTGGAGCAACATGTTGTGGAACCAACCAGGGAGCAGGCTATTCTGGATTTGGTTTTGTGTAATGAGATGGGATTAATTAATGATCTCATAGTAAAGGATCCTCTAGGGGAGAGTGATCATAGCATGGTAGAATTTCAAGTTCAGTTTGAGATCGAGAAACTTGAGTCCCACACTAGTGTTCTGGAATTAAACAAAGGTAACTACATAGGCATGAGAGCAGATTTGGCTCTCGTGGATTGGGCAGGAAGACTACAAGGTAAGACAGTTGATGAACAGTGGCAGATATTTAAGGAGATATTCAATTCCTCCCAAGTAAAATATATTCCAAAGGGGAATAAAGATGGTAAGAGGGGGAAAAAACATTCATGGCTAAGCAAGGAAGTTAAAGATAACATAAAGGCAAAAACTAAGGCATACCAAATTGCAAAGATCAGTGGCAGGCTGGAAAATTGGGAAACTTTTAAAGATCAACAAAGGGTTACTAAAAAAATAGTAAAAAGAGCAAAGGTAAATTATGAAAGAAAACTAGCGCAAAATGTAAAAACTGATAGCAAAAGCTTCTACAAGCATACAAAAGGAAAGAGAGTAGCTAAAGTGAATGTTGGTCCCTTGGAGGACGAGACTGGGGAGTTAATAGTGAGGAACGCAGAAATGGCAGAGACGCTTAATCAATATTTTGCCTCAGTTTTCACGGTGGAGGACACTAGTACCACCCCAATAGTAACAGGTAGTGCAGAGGGTATAGAGAAGGAGGAGCTTAGTACAATCACCACCACTAGAGAAAAATTACTGAGCAAACTATTGGGATTAAAAGGTGACAAGTCCCCAGGACCTGATGGCCTACATCATAGAGTCTTAAAAGAAGTGGCAGCGGAGATAGTGGATGCATTGACTATAATATTCCAAAATTCCCAGGATTCTGGAAAGGTTCCAGTGGATTGGAAAAATGCTAATATAACACCCTTAAGCGGGGGGGACGGGGGGAGGCAGAAATTAGTAAACTATAGATCAGTTAGTTTAATGTCTGTTATTGGGAAATTGTTGGAATCCATTATTAAGGAAGTAGTAATGGGGCATTTGGAAAACCAAAATGCGATCCATCAGAGTCAGCATGATTTCATGAAGAGTAAATCATGTTTGACTAATTTGCTAGAGTTCTTTGAAGATGTGACAAGCAAAGTGGATAATGGGGATCCTGTAGATGTAATCTCTCTGGACTTCCAGAAGGCCTTTGATAAGCTGCTGTACAAAAGATTAATACACAAGATAAGATCACACGGAGATAGGGGGTAATATATTAGGTTGGATAGAGGATTGGCTAAGCAACAGAAAGCAGAGAGTCAGGATAAATGAGTCTTTTTCTGGATTGCCAGCTGTAACTAGTCGGGTGCCACAGGGTTTGGTCCTTGGGCCCCAACTATTTACAATCTATATTAATGACTTGGATTCAGGGAAAGAAAGTACTAGAGCTAAATTTGCAGATGACACCAAAATAGGTGGGAAAGTAAGTTGCAATGAAGAAATAAGAAATTTAAAAATGGATCTGGACAGGTTAGGTGAATGGGCCAAAATTTGGCAGATGGAGTTTAATGTGGGTAAGTGTGAGGTTATCCATTTTGGTCAGAAGATTAAAAAGGCAACTTATTATTTAAATGGAGAGAAACTTCAGAATGCCTCGGTGCAGAGGGATCTGGGTGTCCTCATACATGAATCGCTGAAAGCTAGTATGCAGGCACAGCAGGTAATAAGGAAGGCAAATAGAATTTTGGCATTTATTGCTAAAGGAATAGAGTATAAAAATAGGGAAGTGTTGCTGCAACTGTATAAGGCATTAGTGAGACCGCACCTGGAGTTCTGTGCACAGTTTTGGTGGTCCCCTTACTTGAGGAAGGATGTAGTTGCACTGGAGGCGGTTCAGAGGAGGTTCACTAGATTGATTCCAGAGATGCTGGGCTTGTTTTATGAGGAGAGATTGAGCAGTTTAGGCCTATACTCGCTAGAGTTTAGAAGGATGAAAGGAGATCTAATTGAGGTATATAAGATGCTAAAGGGGATAGGCAAATTAGACGTGGAGTGGATGATTCCCCTTGTGGGGCATTCTAGAATGAGAGGCCATAGTTTTAGGCTAAGGGGTGGTAGATTTAAATCAGAGATGAGGAGGAATTACTTTTCTCAAAGGGGCGTGAATCTGTGGAATTCACTACCTCAGAGTGCAGTGGATGCCGGGACGCTGAATAAATTTAAGGAGGAGATAGACAGATTTTTAATTAGTAACAGATTGAAAGGATATGGGGAGAGGGCGGGGAATTGGAGTTGAGGCCAAAATGAGATCAGCCATGATCGTATTGAATGGTGGGGCAGGCTCGAGGGGCTGAATTGCCCACTCCTGCTCCTAGTTCGTAAGTTCTTTACTGATAATCGAGAGTAGACTGATGGGGCGGTAATTGGCTGGGTTGGATCCCAGCCAATTTTGTCCTGCTTTTTGTGTACAAAACATACCTTGGCAACTTTCCACATAGCCGGGTAGATGCCAGTGTTGTAGCTGTACTGGAATAGCTTGGCTAAGGGCGCGGCAAGTTCTGGAGCAGAAGTGTGCAGTACTATTGCTGGAATATTGTTAGTGCCCAAAGCCTTTGCTGTATCCAGTGCCTTCAGCCATTTCTTGATATCATGTGGAGTGAATCACATTGGCTGAAGACTGACATCCGTGGTGCTGGGCACCTCTGGAGGAGGCCGAGATGGGTCATCCGCTCGGCACTTCTGCTGAAGATTGTTGCGAATGCTTCAGCCTTATCTTTTGCACTGATGTGCTGGGCTCCTCCATCATTGAGGATGGGGATATTTGTGGAGCCTCCTCCTCCAATGAGTTGTCTAATTGTCCACCACCATTCACAATGGGATGTGGCAGGACTGTAGAGCTTAGATCTGATCTGTTGGTTGTGGAATCGCTTAGCTCAGTCTTTCACTTGCTGCTTATGCTGTTTGGCACGCAAGCCGTCCTGTGTTATAGCTTCACCAGGTTGACACCTCACTTTTAGGTATTATTGGTGCTCTCCTGGCATTGAACCAGGGCTGCTCCCCTGGCTTTATGGTAATGTTAGTGTGAGATATACCAGGCCATGAGATTACAGATTGTGTTCGAGTACAATTCCGCTGCTGCTGATGGCCTACAGCACCTCAGCAGTCCCAGTCTTGAGCTGCTAGATCTGTTCAAAATCTATCCCGTTTAGCAAGATGGTATCCTCAATGCGAAAGCGGGACTTCATCTCCACAATGACTGTGCTGTGGTCACTCCTACCGATACTGTCATGGACAAATGCATCTGTGGCAGGCAGGTTGGTGAGGATGAGGTCAAGTATGTTTTTCCCTCTTGTTGGTTCCCTCACCATCTCCCACAGACCCAGTCTCGCAGCTATGTCATTTAGGACTCGGCCAGCAGTGATGCTACTGAGCCACTCTTGGTAATGGACATTGAAGTCCCCCATCCAGACTACATTCAGTGCCCTTGCCACCCTCAGTGTTTCTTCCAAGTGATGTTCAGCATGGAGGAGCACTGAATCATCAGCTGAGGGAAGACAGTAATCAGCAGGAGGTTTCCTTGCCCATGTTTGATGCCATGAGACTTCATGGGGTCCAGAGCCAGGCCAACTCCCTCCCGACTATTTCCCACTGTGCCATCACCTCTGCTGGGTCTGTTCTGCCGTTGGGACAGGACAGTGATGGTGGAGTCTAGGACATTACCTGTCAAGCATGATTCCATGAGGATGACTATGTCAGGCTGTTGCTTGACTAGTCTCTGAGACAGCTCACCCAATTTTGGCACTAGCCCCCAGGTCAACAGGATTGTCGTTGTTGTTTCAGTGCCATCTTTTTTGTGACTTTGTTTTCCTTTACTTGACTTTAGGTCTGGAGTTACCAGACCAGGTGAGAACGACAGATTTCCTTCCCTAAATGACATTAGTAAATGGGTTTTTACAACAATCAACAATGGTTTCGTGGTCATAATTTGACTTTTAATTCCAGATTTTTATAGAATTCAAATTCCACCATCTGCCGTGGCGGGTTTCGAACCCTGGTCCCCAGAGCGTTAACCTGGATTTCTAGTCCAGTGACAATACCACTATGCCATCACCTCCCCAAATAGTATATATGTGAATAGTATAGATGCTTGTAAGGGGAAGCTAGATCAGCATACGAGTGAGAAGGGTATTGAGGGTTATGCTGATAGAATTAGATGAGGAAAATTGGGCGGAGGCTCAAGTGGAGCATAAATGCCAACATTGACTTGTTGGGCTGAATAGCCTGTTTTTGTGCTATACACCATATGTAATTCCAAGAATAGTGTTAGTGGACCCCAGCACTTCATGTTCCATGATTAATCCCAAATTCAGATAACCCCTACTCATCCCAAGCTATGGTTCTCCACCCACTCTCCACTAATCCTTTTTCTTTCTCCTTGGCCAGATTTCTGCCTAGCCTGATTTTCAGCCCCACCTTCACTCTCACCCACCCATATTGTAATACCTATTCTGCAACTTTTCACAATGCCCTCCTCTGACCCATATCCTTCGTGCCTTAGAAAGAAATAGATAGTGAGTACTTAAGTAAAGGAACATGTGAGTGAGCCATAAAGAGACAAGTGAATTATATAAAAAAAAGAGGGAAAATAATGAAAAAAGTCTGGTAGAGACTTAACTGTGCCACAGCCAAGAAATGTGGCGGGGTGGGGGGGGCGCGGGGTGGGGGGTGGGAGAGAACGAGTAGATGAGGAAAGAGGAGAGAGATAGACATAAAAGTAGAGCAATTGGGAAAGTACATATGAACATACAAAATAGGAACAGAAGTATGCCATTCAGCACCTTGAGCCTGCTCCACAATTCAATAAGATCATGGCTGATCTGTTTGTATTACTAATTCCTGTCATGAAGCTATGGGTGTGTATTGGATTAAAGCCAGCTAGCCTGGGTGCTTTAATGTGTACTAGTTTTAAGATATAAGCGAGGTTGAGTGCATTTGCATTTTTTGGATAAAGCATTCAAGAAGTGGGGTGAAAACTGCCACCTAGCTAGCAGAGACCAAGCAATGTGTTTATGTTACTAATAAAATTGGTACTATGAAAGGGGTTTTATTGTCAGAAGATGCTGGTGATACAATGAGAATTTACATTCATTGAGCTGTGCTAGGTATAACTTCAGCAGTTCTGTGTATGTAGGGCAGAGGCAATGTAAGATCAAAACATCTGTAAGCCTCCAACTGTCTCCACAGGAACCAAAGTGAAAAAAATCTAATTTTGAATTTGTGACGTGAAAATCCTTTGCCTGGTGTTTGGTTAAGTCTATGGGTTGCTGTTGCCTTAATGGAGATTAGTTTGGGAATTTGTTAATAGTTATGATAGTAGTAATTTGTAGCTGTGGTTAATGTGTTGTAACTTAATAAAATGTTTCATTTAGTTTAATATAAAACCCCTCGAGAACTGATGGCCTGATTCCTGAATTTAGAGTTGCATCACAAACATACCACTTAAAATTATAGGTTATGACAGTTGTTTAAAATTTCTCTTTGGAATTTTTAAATAACTCAGCTTTCTGAAAGGCGTCTCATAACATTTCACATTGCTATTTACTCCAATAACCTTTGATTCCCTTGCCTAACAAGAGCCTACCCACTCCCACCTTAAAGATATTCAATGACCCCACCTCCACTGCCTTCTGAGGCAGAGAGTTATGGTTCAGTTACAGAAGAAACTTCCATGTCAGCTCTGTCATATGTTACGATCCCTGTAAAGACCCTTAACTTTTAAAAGAAATTCAAACTTCCAGTTGGTAGCTGAAAGGATGTCACAACAAGATTTCACATTTTAGACATCTACTGTAACAACCATGCTAAAAGCACGATTGACTAAACTTTATGGGCTGGATTTTGCCGTCGGCAAGCAGGGGGCGATGCCTGCTCACCGACGCGCAAAATGACACAGGATGATGTTGGAGGCAACCCCCGACCTCATCCCACCCCATTTAAATTTTCAGGAATGCGGGGGCACAGTGAAATCAGCTGTGCACCCGCCGACCTGTTAATGGCCAATTGAGGCCATTGACAGGATAATTAAAACAATTAATGGACCTGCCCGTCCAACCTTAAGGTTGGTGGTCAGGCCAGGAGCCCTGGTGGGAATTAGAAAAAACATGAAACCTCATCCACTGGCGGGATGAGGTTTCATGTAGAGTTTAAAAAACTTTAATAAAGTTTTAGTGAAATTTATTAACATGTCCCATCTCGTGTGACATTGTCACATGAGGGGAACATGTTAAGGATTTTTTAATTTTTCTAATTTTAATGTTTGAACAAGTGTAAGTGATCTCCCTGAGGCAGCACTTAGCCTCAGGGAGATGTGCGCTCTTTTGTGCGCATGCATGAAAGAGCGCACTCTCGCATTTGGGAATCCCACCCCCTGCCTGCACAGGAAGCGCATAGCCAGATGCTGTAGCTTGAGGACAGCCACTCCACATCAAGCATGACCAATCAGGAGTCTCTCCCACTTTTGCCACCTGCCATAGGTGTGTTGGAAGGATTTTCAGGTTGATAATCAACGGCGTCACGCTGGGATTGTTTTAATTGGCCCGTCCACTTAAAATGGCGGTGGGGCCTGCTTCTCCGGCGGGGATCGGTTCCCCGCCCGCCAGAGATTGGGTCAGGCCACCCACCCGATAGGCAGAAAATTCTGCCCTATATTTCGTAGGCAACCTATACTTTAAACTACAGAACAAAACTTTCTCCTTTTCGTTTTAGCGTAACCAAAAAATCCACTTCACTGGTATACTTCACACTGTCCCTTAAGTAGTGATTTGATTTTCCCGGACCCAGTCCAAAATGATTTTCAGCTCCCAAGGGTTGACTTCTGTTCTTTTCCTTTCCCAGTCTGGTAACCTTTAGCCCCAGAACTATCTTTCATGATGAGGGTTTGTCCTGGAGACTCTCCCTCTAGCACAAGCTAGGTGAATCTTCCAGCTTTGTTTCAAATCCACACGAATTTGGTTTTTTCGATCCATGCACGAGTTCCAACCTGCATTCCTATATGGTGAACAATAGAGACTTTTGGCCTCTAGCTCCTCCCTCTCTCCCAGATCCTGGCAGACTACCTGTGTTTGTGAGTTTCAGGTTTATCTTGAAAACCTTTCCCTCTCAAAGCCCATCTACATGGCAATGTGAATCACATGGGCCTTGTATCCAGGTAGAAATGCTGATTAGTTATACTTGAGGTAGCTAATCTTTTATCTTGGAAGTAAATAGACAGTTTAAAACATAACTGTTTACAACCCGATGTTCCCAACAGCTCCATGGGAATTTGGGGATCAGCAGTCCAACCACTGTAAACACAGATGTTGTTGCCATTATCTTGAAGTATGAACACCCTTCACCTTCTTCCCAGGAAACAATCTGTGCCCCGCTATAATCTTTAACAGCTACGTCACCCAGGCCTGTTCTTAGGCAGATTTAAAAGCAGGGCACATGGTCCCCTTCATTTTAACCTAAATTAAAGACACAGTCCCAAAACATAAATCTTCATATTTGTAACAGATAGGAGATCAATTATAACATGATATAATTGGTACAGCTACCATTATAACATAAGAAACTAGGTTTGGTAACCATGTTGTACTTCACCAAAGCATTAATTGTTATTATTTCTTTACACTGTAGGTGTACCGACACCACATAAATGGTTGAAGAAAGCAGCTCACCACCATGACCTTAAGGGTATGGGCAATGGCATTCAAATATTTGTGAGCTTTTGCTGTAATAAACCTCTGCATTCACAGAATTTCAGGTTGAATTTGATGATGTATAGTTAGACTTTGAACTTAAAAGACCTCCACATCCAGGGTTGCATGAGGCAAACAAAGCATATGTTTATGTCTGTTTTCTGTGGCTTGTTTTTCCTCAAACAGGTTACTAGCCTGAAGCCAGGTGCTGTAGCTTGAGGACCGCCACTCCGCATCAAGCACGGCCAATCAGGAGTCTCTCCCACTTTTGCCACCTGTCATAGGTGTGTTGGAAGGATTTTCAGGTTGGTAATCAACCTGTTTGGCCGTGTTCTGAACGCATCTTCCATGGCCATCAAGTCCTGGAGTGGAACCCAAACTCACAGCTTCTGGCTCATCGCTGCATCACAAGACCTCCAATGTATAGATACAGTACAGTTTTTAGCTGTTGG
Source organism: Cetorhinus maximus (assembly GCF_964194155.1). Taxonomy (NCBI): domain Eukaryota; kingdom Metazoa; phylum Chordata; class Chondrichthyes; order Lamniformes; family Cetorhinidae; genus Cetorhinus; species Cetorhinus maximus. Next base: position 42,500,290 of record NC_135884.1, read on the forward strand.
GTAATGGTCAATAGATGGCAGCACTCTTTGAAGGCTAACAAAATCACGTGGTTTGATACACAACATTTTATACCATTTAATTGTCGAATGTTAATCTCAAGAGTATTTTTTCATCTGGCATATTCTATCAAGGTGTAGTTTGATGAAAATTTGGAAAGAAGTATAATGCCAGAATAGAAAGATGCTGCAACAGACAGTGCCTGGAGCCAGAATTCTCCAAAGGTTGCTTTGGCTCCTAAATGATCCCAACTGACAAACAGGTGGAACCAAAATTGGCACTGGTTTCTTAACAGTATCAGAGTAGGATGACATTAGGAGTTGATTTGCATCAAACTTTATTCATTTGTATTTTTTTTGGGGATTTATACTGATGTTTCTGGTTCAGACTAATTCAGAGTTTTTTCCCTTAACATTTGGTTCAGAAAAACACAACTTCAGATTTTTTTAAAAGCATGGGCAGCAAATTAACCTGAGTCTGCATAAAGGAAAGTTGAAAAAAATTGTTACCAAAAAATTTAGTTTTAAGTGCACTTACTCAACAATGCTCATTTCCGGTGTCAACAGTGCTGATTAACACCAGATCTTCCATGAAAAATAATAGAGAATATGACATAGCTCTCTTTTTTGATAAATTTTCTTCCATCTTTCAGTTCTGCAGGTTTCAATTTATGCTGGGGCTTGGTTCTACAAGCAGTTTGGTATCTTACCCAACTGATCTCTCATTACACATGAGCAAGATGTAATGAGTGCTGGTGGGATATTTGAAAAAGGGGATATTGGATCCAAGACCAATTCAGCCATTTCCAATGTCAACACATACATTTTCTATCGTAGGAATGTTTACCATTTTTTCCTTTCTTAATCCAGGGCACTGAGGCTAATTGTAGCGTCCTGATGTCATGCTGGAAAATATTGGTTAGTTCTGTGATTGTTTGACTCACCTATTCACTACCTTCACCTGCTGAGTCATTGTAACATAGGAACAGGAGTAGCCATTTAGCCTCTCGAGGCTGTTCCTCCATTCAACGACATTATCACTGGTCTGTGACCAACTCCATATTTCCCAAATTCCTTAATGTTTTTGTCCAACGAAAATCTTTTAAAATTAATCATTCATCTACTATCAAGTACTGTTTGCAGAAGAGAGTTCCAAACTTCTACCACCCTCTGCATAAAGAAATATTTTCACTCCTGAAAAGTCTTGGGAACTTGAAAACCCCTCATTTTTATTTCTCCCACTATTTAATGTTAGTTTTTGAACTAAAATTATTTATTTTTGAAGAAGTTAGCACTCAAGAATGATTTTCTCCACTATGCACTATGAAAGTTTTATTATGATTAATTAGAAGTGACTTTGGACTTCTCTGCTTCTCCCCTACCTTACTTTTTCTGATGGAATTAATCAGTCAGTGAATAGAAGACATTGAACCAAATGTAATTAAGTGCTCCCTCTATGTTAGCCTGGCATTGCATTTAAACCCAAACTTCCAAAGTGAGCGTTTCTTTGATTTCAGACTACATTCTATGTGGAAAAAGTCATTAGCTACTTTTGCAAAGGCATTAGAGTGTACTTAAGTCATAAATATATATTTTATAGATTATGTCTTAATGGTGAGGAATGGTTGTGAATACCACTTCAGCGCCAGTGCTAGCTTCAAGCACTCCCAGATGCAGCAAAGCAGGAGTCGGATGCAGAGTAATGCTCCAGTTGCTCTGCTTCAATGATTCTGCTTAGATTGAACCTGAGAAAAGCACTCATAGCACCAGTCTGAATTTTTCCACTTGTCTCACCTCTCACTCTTATGGCTTCTCTGTGGGTGATGGTCAATTAGTGCTGGATTGTAAACAGGTTTTTGGTGCACACACATGTCGATGAGAAACTGGTTTGAAACTCATTTTACATATCATTTTTACAGCCACATGAGAGCAGAGGCCAGTTTAACACCACAGGAAGTTTTGTTAACCTGGTTTTCCTGACACCCAATCTGAGCAAGCCCAATAAGTTTATTTAGGGCTTGACTGCAAGAACCCACCACATAGAAAAAATGATGTAAGTACCCTCTGATGCCTGTGAAAACGTAGCTAATGAAACTCTGTATATAGGACCATAAACGTCGTCTTGAATTAAAGGAAAATTTCATCATGATCCAACAAAAACATCCTTTAGAGTCTGGCTAATAAAGGGGGAACATTTAATGACAAATGTCTTTCCAATCATTGACTGACAATTCCAGCAAAGAAGTCCAAAGTTAATTTTTTTAACTATTTACTTACATAGGATACTCTTAGAGATTGTCATGCAGCAGCAAATTTATATTGGGCACATTCCCCACTTCAGTCACTAAAAATGTATTACCGGGCTGTAAGCTATGTTAAATCCTTCACTCCATTATCATTACTTATTTCATATTGCCACTTGTTAACATTTTAACTGCAATTCTTAGTGTAGCTGGGTAGCAATTCATCCATAGGATTATTATACCAAGATTAGGGAACAGCCATTGGAAAGTGACTGATGGCATTGTCCATCATGTGCAATTTACCCAAACCTATTTTATGTAGGGCCATTCTCGTCAGGAGGCTTTCAGTCCATCATTCACCTGGGTAGTAAACAAAAGGATGGTGTGCTGATCCACCGCAACAGTTCTGCTAACACAAAATTTAAGTTCCACTTAAATAGACCATAACTGAACAAAATTGCTTTGGAACTCCAGAATTGCCCACAGATGCAACTTTACAGAATGGAAAATGGATAGTTAGTTTAGCATGTAGCATGCTAAATGCACAAAGACTGGTTTCTAGCTTCCAGGCTGTAACCAATCATGTTGATTTGAAAGGCACTTTCAGCAGAGTTAGGTTATCTAACATAAAAGTAAAATAATGCAGATGGTTGACATCTGAAATAAACACAGAAAGTAGGGTTATCAACTGTGATTAAATGTGTTTCTGGAAGTTTTATCACGTGACTTTCCCCTATGCTCCAACCATTTGTCGGCCAACACATCCATCCTTGTGATGCAACCACATCAATTGGAAAGCAAAAAGACTCATTAGCCAATTGGATGATGCTTGATTATCAGCCAAACAGCCTTTTTTTCCATTTTCAATATTTTTATATCTAGTAAAAAGACATGTTCAAAGAAAATGGCAAAAAACACAATCTTTTTTAGTGTCCTAATGATTTTTTTCTCCAGGTTGCACACACCAGGGGATTGTCCTGGAGAACGATCTTCAAAACCTGGAGACTTCAGGCCAATTCTAGAAGGTTGGCAATCCTAACAGAAAGTGCTGGAGATATTCAGCAGGTCAGACGGCACCTGTAGAGAGGGAAACAAAGTTAATTGCCGAGATCTCACCAGCATTTTGTGGGTCCTAATGTCAGGTCCAAATGCGAGTCCCGATCCTGCGCAGGTTGACCGTGGCAATTTTACAAACATTGGCCGATTAAGCGGCCATTGCTAGGACCACTGTCCAATTAAGGACAGCCTTCCCAAGCTGCTGGCCCAATTACAGGGCTGGCAGCTCTGCAGCCTCAAGTACCATCGATTGAAAGGCTGCTGAGGTTGCAAGGAGAAGGAAAGGGCTCCTCCATGTTAGAGAGCTCTTGAAAAGCAAGAAAGAGATGTATTTATGTGCCGGGATCAAGCGATTAGACGAGTTGAATGCTCATATGGTGGTATCCTGACCTCAGGGGTAACCATTACCATTGGCAGTGCGGGGGTGTGGAGCCTCCTTAATAGTAAGCCCCCCCTCCTCCTCCCCCCACCCCACCCCCAGGAAGCTGCTGGGAGGTTGCCTTGATGCAAATTTCCCAATGGCTGTCAATAAACCAATTAATTTGGAGGAGACACTAGTGTAGTGGTAATGTCTCTGGCCTAGTAATCCAGAGGCCCAGGTTAGTGCTCTGGGGACAAAGGTTCAAATCCCACAATGGCAATTGGTGGAATTTAAAGTCACTTAATAATCTGGAAATGAAAACTTGTTTCAGTAAAGGTGACCATGAAACCATTGTAGATTGATGTAAAAACCCATCTGGCTCACTAATGTCCTTTAGGGAAGGAAATCTGTCATTCTTCTCTGGTCTGGCATATTTGGGACTCCAGACCCACATCAATGTGGTTGACTCTTAGCTGCCCTCTGAAATGGTGTGTCAAGCCACTCAATACAAGGGTAATTAGGGATGGGCAACAAATGCTATCCTTGCTAATGACACCCACATCCCATGAAAGAAAAATTTTAAAAATTGGATTAATTGTCTGCTTGCCTTTGCTTGGCAAGGGGCCAACCGCCGCCATTCTTTCTGCTGGCAATATCCTTCCCTCCCACTGAGGTAGAGAATTTCAAAGATTCAGAACCCTCTGAGTGAAGAGATTTCTTCTTATTTCAGTCTTAAATGGCTAATCCCTTATTCTGAGACAATGCCCCCTAGTTCTAAACTCTCCAAATAGGGGAAGCAACATCTCAACATCTACCCTGTTGAGCCCTCTCAGAATCTTTTATGTATCAATGAAATCATCCCTTAATCTACTAAATTCCAGAAAGTACAGGTCTATTCTACTCAATCTCTCCTCCACAGGACAACCCTTTCATCGCAAGAGTCAATCTAGTGAACCTTTGTTGCTTCATCTCTAAGTCAATTATATCATTCCTTAGGTATGGAGACCAAAATTGTATGCAGTACTCCAGGTGTGGTCTCACCAAAGTCCTATACAATTGTAGCTTCCTTACTGTTGTACTCCTAACCCCTTGCAATAAAGGACAACGAACCATTTACCTTCCTAATTACTTGCTGTACCTTCATGTTAACATTTTGTGTTTCATGTACAAGGATGCCCAAGCCCCTCTGAACAACATTTAATAGTTTCTCACCACTTAAAAAAGTATTCTGCTTTCCTATTCTTCCTACCAAGTGAATAATCTCACTTTTCCCCACATTATACTGCCACTTTCTTGGCCACTTAATAAATCTGTCTATATCCCTCTGTAGACTCCTGTGTTCTCCTCGTAGTGTACTTTGCCGCTTAGCAATGTATCATCTTAAAACTCGGATACCTTACAACAGGTCCCTTCATCTCAGTCATTTATATAGATTGTAAATAAATATGGTCCCAGCACTGATCTTCCAGGTTGCTCATTACTAACAGCCTGCCAACCTGAAAATGACCCGTTTATTCCCACTCTCATTTTCCAATCCTTCATCCACGCTAGTATATCACCCCATCCCCATAAGCCTTTACCTTGCATATTAGGCTTTCATGTGGCAATTACTGAATGCCTTTTGAAAATCCTAATATACTATATCCATTGGTCCCCCATTTAATGACTCTACAAGTTATATCCTCAAAAAAATCTATTGGATTTGCTAAATATGATTTCCCTTTCGTAAAACCATGTTGACTTTGCCTAATCATATTATTATGTGCTAAGTGCCCTGCTGCCACTTTCTTGATAATCAATTCCAACATTTTTCCAATGACTGATGCCAGGCTAACTGGTCCATAGCTCCCTATTTTCTCTCCCCCTCCTTTCTTGAGTGGCAGTGTTACATTTGCTATCTTCCAGTTCACAGAGATCATTCTGGAATTTCAGGAATTTTGGAAGATTAAAGCCAATTCATGCTTCTTTTGTTCATACTGCTATCGGCCACTAGTCCTGTTCTGAGATCCTGAGATAACAGCTGCAAGTATATGTCCAACACCATAGGTGTCAACATCTTTCACTTTCCCTACTGTTTGCTTCCTAAGGACTTCCCTCACATGTGCCCTGTCCTTTGGCTATAAGAAATACACAAATATATAACTTTGTTCTTACAGTGAATAATAATGCCCTTTACAAAGCATTTGGTTTATCTATAGGACATTCAGATGAGACCAAAGCCCTATTTTCCTGCTTGGGTGGATATAGAAGATCCCATGCTACTATTTCGAATAAGAGCAGGGGAGTTATCTCTGGTCCCCTGGCCAATATTTATCCCTTAAAAAAGATCACAAAAGAACAATTACCTGGTTATTATCACATTACTGTTTGTGGAAGTTTTACTGAGTGAAAATTGGCTGCTGCCTTTCTTACATTACGACAATGACTACATTTCAAAAGTAGTTCATTGGCTATAAAGCGCATCGAGACACTCAGTGATCAGGAAAAAGGCGTGTCTTTCTTTCCTTTGTTCATTCATTATATTTGTATATCTACTCCCTGTAATGACTACCCCGTACTCCCTAACACACATGACCATTTTGCCACCCAGGAGGGGATTCATTTCACATATACCAGCTATAGGACTTTTCAAAGAACTAGGCCCAAATTTTCATCCTTGAGGCTGGAATCATAAGTCGGGCCATTTATGGACTTCACAATCATACCTCCTGCCCAGCAGTGCATGGTCATGCTATTTTCATGGTGGAGTGGCAGGGGCAAGCTGGAGTTAGGGCTGTTGCCTCCAGAAGCAGGCCTAAGTTGGGTACAGAGGCAGGCGGATGCCAAAGTGAGCAGGTTAGAAGGCACACTTCTGTTCCCTGGAATATCAGCCCAGTTCTGTACATGAGCATTAGGCACCCTATCCCTCACCCTCACACCCCACCCACACCCATTGCCTGCTCATATATCCCATGCCCCCTCCATAACCCACAGACCCTCTCATCCCTATGCCACCTCATAGCCTCCCATGCCACCTCCATACCCCCTCTAAGCCCCTCATTCCCCCACACCCAGTATTCACTAAAGAAAGGACTCACAAGCTCTAACTGTCAAAATAAACACCACTTGAAAAAACTTAATCCTCTTAAGTGTTCATAAAACTGTTAAAATAAACAAACAGCCATGCGATAACCTCTTCAAAAACATAAACCTATTAACTTATCAAAAAACTATCAATAAATAAATCTCACAGCTCCCTTGACAGCTGTGCCAATAACCCCTGCTGAGCTGAATCCATTATTGGGGTTTGGAGCTCAGTCAAGCATTCACAACAGGATTTCATTGCACCACTGTGTCAACAAAACCTCTAGAACTGGATACATTAAAATACAAAGATAAAAACAAAAAGCTAAAAGCTGAAGGGCCATGAAGGCTCGAAACGTTAACTGATTTCTTCTCCGCCGATGCTGCCAGACCTGCTGAGTTTTTCCAGGTAATTCTGTTTTTGTTATACATTAAAATACATCTGTTTCACTGTTTCATAGGTTCAGCAGATGGCCTGTCAATCAAAGAAGTTGGCCATCTGTTCATTTGCTTCAAAGGCTCAAAACATGGCTGGACTATCAATCAAAGAAAAGATTAAGTCACAGGGGAATATTGACACATTAAAATCTGAATCTCAATACTGTTGAATGCAGAAAAGCACTTTAACCATGGTTAAAGTTGTCTAATGCATTTAAATGCTTTCACGATGCTGGTCAATTTAATGGTCACTTACCTTTTCTAAACAAAGCCCTAAATTAATCACTGTATTAAAATATATGTAACTTATCATACACTCATTACATTATGACATGTAAAGTTGTCAACACCTTTGGGACTTATCTGCCAAACGTCCAAACTAGGCTTCCCCCATGGTTCATGGGTCCTCTTGGGTGCCATGAACCATGTCGCCTACCAGCACAGGTCTAACCCAATGGGAATTGCAGCGGGTACCCATCCCCGCAATAGAGTAGGCAAGAGCAGGAATGCTGCATGTGGACTCACTACCTACACCCTTATCCCACACCTGAAAAATCCCACATGACAGGAGTGGGGACGGGGAATCCTGGAATTGGGTTCCCCCCCACCAACCTCCATTCCTACATGGACGGAGGAATGAAAATACCAGAAAATAATATTTCTGCCTTAACCTTTAACTCAACTTGGAGAAATCCTTTATCTGGCCTCTTCCAACTGCTTAACTTCAATTTTGCTAAATCTAATCTATCGGGGTTGCTATGGGTGCTCAAAATGTTTCATAAAATAAAACATGCATAAAGCAACAGTGTAAGTATTTTGTTTTTTCACCATTAAAGGCACCAAGATGCAATTCCTTGAGCTTTATTTCTTGACTAATTGCAGCACAGTTAAGTCAAGCTCAATGACAGGCTGGTCTTCCTTAGAGAACAAAGAACGAAGAAAAGTACAGCACAGTAACAGGCCCTTCGGCCCTCCAAGCCTGCGCCGATCATATTGCCCGTCAACTGAAACATTTTGCACTTCCGGGGTCCGTATCCCTCTATTTCCATTCTATTCATGTATTTGTCAAGCTGCCTCTTAAACACCACTATCGTACTTGCTTCCACCACCTCCTCTGGCAGCGAATTCCAGACACTCACTACCCTCTGCGTTAAAAACTTGCCCCGCACATCTCCTCTATAGTTTTCTCCTCTCACCTTAAATCTATGTCCCCTGGTAATTGACTCTTCCACCCTGGGAAAAAGCTTCTGACTATCTACTCTGTCCATGCCACTCATAATTTTGTAAACTTCTATCAAGTCGCTCTAGTGAGAACAATCCGAGTTTCTCCAACCTCTCCTCATAGCTAATAACCTCCAGCTATCTGCCACCCCACACCACTTAGTAGGTCTTTTTTTGTGTTAAAGTGTTCTGAAGTAGATACATTGCTGAATTTTGAAGAACTGTAATGAAGTGAATATATTCACAGGAAAATGTATTCCTATCTAGGATCAGGTACATAGCTGATAAGCTATAATCTGGTGTGATGGGGAAAATGTTTTGAGGTACAGATCAGAATCACAGCCTATGAAATATTTAAATTCCGACTTAAGTTCCATTGCTACCTTTAAGGATTCAGTTGACTATTGCTCACTTGGACTTGCTCTTGTCCTTTTCTGGCAAAACTCTCATGGGCTTTGCTTCAGGTTTCATGGATTCCCAAGTGTGTAACAGTCTGTCAGTAACATCTTAAAGCATTGCCATCTTTTATCAGCAAGTCTATGACCATGCAAGTGGCTTAGTAGAAACAGATGTAGAAGCTGACTCTGAGCCACAAGAAACAAGTTAGAGGCTTTGTTATGAGTTGCTTTGATTTGCAACCATACCATTGTGAAAGAATATAAACATTGTTCCAAAGATAGTGTTTTATTAGAGTATCACCAGAAAATTCAACATAAACATCCAACAGTAACAAACTTCACATAGTTTAGGAGGTTGAGGTATAGTTGTACTTTGATGTTTTCAACAATGAAGAAATTGTGATTCTATAGAAACCTATCTCTAGTGAAATACTTGTCTATAGACTCAGGCAACTTTAAAGTTGGGATGCACAGCATGAAATGTAGCAATGTTGGGAAGTTAGTGGTGAGTGGTGTGGGGTGGCAGATAGCCTCTAACTTTTCAACAGGATCCCTGGCTAGCCTTCCTCTGCATAAAAGGTGGTGGCTGAATTGAACTGAACCACAAGATGATTTTGAAATGTATTCACACACATTAGAAGAAATGAATGTTTGATTTTGTATCACAAGTGCACTCATGATACATCCTGCACCCTCCTTCAAATTACAACTGTTTTTTATCAGCAGGACATAAATCTGGGCATTCTTTACCTCTAGAAATTTGCAATATTCTTCTATTTTAGGTTTTGTTTCCTGACTGGAGCAAGTAAATCAATGTCCGCAAATAGCATGGAGGAGAAATACATGAATGATATGACATAAGAGTATCTGTTAAGGTTGAAGCCATACTCCATGAATGAAACAAATTCTGTTCAACAATAGTTTTACATATCCAACACTGAAGAACAAAAGTAGTAGATATCACAGGAAAACAACTCTTCTGGCGAAGACCATGAAACCACCCCAAGGTCACACGAAACATCCATAATAACTAGAAATATGGCAATACATTGATCTTTTCCACTTGCAATCAATTTTCCCCGTGCATTTTAGAAAACTTTTCAAATTTAAATAATTGGCAGCTTTGACTGAAATGATGCTCCACGTGCTGAATCGATCGTGGTCAATGAAAACTTACAGCTTTAACTTTGGTACATTAGGTAATCTTAACGGTTGGATTACTTTTGAACTATAAAATATAAATATTTATTAACTCAAATGGGTCACTGGATAAAAGCACTGCACGTTGTAATACTGAACTACATGGACAATGAAGGCCTTGTGATTGATCTGTACGCTATGCTCATTTCCGATTTCAGCTCCAGAGTCAGTAGGATGCTGCAGCAGATTTGGAATAGGGAGGAGAAATACAAGACATACTCTTGCTCCTGATGTCTGCTGCAGTGTGTGCATATGTGGACAGTGGATTAGGAGAAGATGAGGCTTTGTCTGATGTCCATTTTCAGGAAGGCATAAGGAACCACATGTAACTGTATAAAACCATCCATCCATTTCCACACCACTTCTCCTCGTGAGGGTCACAGTGGCCTTAAACTGAGCAGAGCTGACCAGACTTCCCTTTCCTCAGCCACAGATTCCAGCTCCTCCTGGGGGATTCCTAGGTGTTCCCAGGCCAGCTGAGAGATGTAATCCCTCCAGCATGTCCTGGATTGGCCTTGAGGTATCCGCCCAGTGGGCCATGCCCAGTACAGCTCCAGCGGGCGCCTACCAGGGGGCATCCTTATCAGATGCCTGAACCACCTCAACTGGTCCCCCTTGACCAGGAGGAGCAGCAATTCTACTCCAAAGCTCTCCTGGATTGCGGAACTCCTCACCCTGCCCTGGAGAGTGTGTCCAGCAACACTGCGGAGAAACCTCGTTTCAACTTTATAGTTGAGTCATCGGACCTAAGGCTGTATGTCCTGAACACTCAGGCGAAGAGAGGGGCAGAGCTGTCAACTGATCACCACTTGGTGGTGAGTTGGATTCAGTGCGGGGGATGCAGGCCAGACAATCACAGGGGGGCCAAACGTGCTGTGAGGGTTGCCTGGGAATGTCTGGCAGATCTTTCTTTGCAAAATGATTTCAACTCCTACCTCTGGAAGGATTTCTCTTGTATCCCAGGTGAGGTCAAGGACATTGAGTCTGAACAGGATATGTTCAAGACCTCAATCGTTGAGGTGGCCACGAAAAGCTGTGGCTTGAAGGCGGTCAGTGCCTGTCATGGCGGCAAAGCTAGGACCTGCTGGTGGACGCAAGTGGTGAGGGAGGCTGTCAGATTGAAGAAGGAGGCTTCCTGGGAAATGTTCGCAGATAGGTCTCCTGATTTGGTTGAGAGGTACCGGCAGGCCAGGAGGGCTACAGCAGCCATGGCTGCTGAAGCAAAAGCTCAGGCTTGGGAGGAATTTGGAGAGGCCATGGAAACTGGCTATCAGATGGCATCAAAGTTGTTCTGGCAAACCATTCGACGCCTTAGGAGGGGTCGGCGGGATGTCACCCAAGCTGTTCTCAGCAAGGGTCAGAAATGCTGACCACAACTGGAGAGATCGCTGAGAGATGGAAGGAGCACTTTGAGGAACCCCTCAACCCAGTGGAGGCAGTGCCAGAACCCCCTGGAGAGATTGGATCTATTGCTGTTGCTGAGGTTGCTGCAGTGGTCAAGGGCATTCATCCAGAGATGTTGAAGGTGCTGGACAATGTTGGGGCGTCATGGTTAACGCGCCTCTTCGGTGTTACGTGGAAGGCGAGGACAGTACCACTGGATTGGCAAACCATATGAAACCATTGAGAAGAATTCTGAGCTTTGCCCTGGCTTCACCAAATACCATCTTGCCTCCAACCTTGAACTGTTTTGGAGGCTCTCCTGTGAAAGCGTCTAGAAAACCTGTGCAAGCACTAGCACAAAGACACTCACTCATAGGGTCGCCAATGTCTGTTTTGTACCAGATAGTCCAGTTTCTAGCCAGTATCGCTACTGTCCGGTACCACATGGCTTCACATCCAGTATTTTGACCCATAGTCTACTTACCTTAGAAAAGAACCAGCAGGGCCTCTACTAGTTCCTTTCCCTTTCTGAAGCAACCTCGCTGTGACGGGGATGCAAGAGTCAGGTTTGTTTTCATACTTTTATATATTTTTCACATGCCCCTCCCCCTCATGGTTTCTCCCAATGACCCATCACTGCCTATGTACGTGGTGACATCACCCAACATGCATCCTCGAGGTGTACGGATTTTTTGTTGCCTCCGGTGCTGGCCACACTATCCATTCACAAAGAATTACTTAGTGAGTTAGAAAGGTTGTCACTGGGTGAAGCACTGAGCACTAGTGAGAATGAGGATCAGGGAGTGGAGGAAATGAAGAGTGATCTTCTAGTACAGAATGGGGAAGAGATGACTGCCATTAGCTAAGGAGACAGGGGAGTCAGATCTTCAAAAGGTCAATGATTAGAGAGTGTAACCCTCATGTGTAGACTGGTGGAGACAGTTGTCACACATATGGTAATCCAGACATGCAAGAGGGAGGAGTCTACTACCTACATCTGCAACACAGAGCACCTGTATAAAATAAAACAATGGAAGCTCTACTGATGTGACATCAAGATGCCACAAAGATTTCCCAAGAACTTTGGTGGATTCAGAAGTGGCAGGTACTGCTTCCATGGATGTTTTCTCCAGGATAATTTCAAAGGACTTGCAAGGGCTGACTAGGACCATTCAGTCTGTATTGACACTAAGCAGTAGCAGCTCTGAGCTTGTGTCCTGCATTAGTGGGCTGCAAGGAATGGGAGCAAATGGCTCTGTACCATCTCAGGAGTACAGCATTGAGCTCTGAAGAAGAGTCATGCAGACTCAAAACGATAACTCTGTTTCTCTCTTCACAAATGCTGCCAGACGTGCTGGGTTTTTTCAGTGTTTTTTGTTTTATTACAGCATTAAGCCTGCTTCTTTACAGTCCTCTCCAAATGCCTTCACATGAGGGAGCTTCAGATATTGCCCTGGCACTTTGTTAAAGTGATATAGCTCATAAATAAATTATTTAGGCTAATGCAGAACTGAATGAAGGTGAAGTATAGGTACATTAAAAAGTCTCTATTTATAGCACCACGTGAGACTATGGAATATGTCAGAATTGTAATATCTTTGAATTCATTGTTCCTGTGGCTGGCTAAGTGTTAAACAGTTAAGCCGACATTGGCTGTATCTGAAGGGAAAAAAAACTGTTATCATAAATAAAACATACTCAACCATTCAATAGCTATCTCCAACAGTTCAAGTTACTGTATCACTAAAGTGAACCATTTACATTCATGCCCATAAGTGGTTTAGAAAAATGAACAAGTCTGGAGAAGTTACAGTTTTTGGCACTTTGCATATCCAGCATAATTGATTCAAACAGATCACAAAAAAGGAAAACATTGTAACAAGACTTGTGATTTCTAGTCTTTTAACAATAAATCATTTTTTATCTCTATCAAATGAAGACAAATCACACAGAATCAATAAAATAATAACATTCCAAAACTGAAATGGATATAATAGCACAGTTCGCTGAACAAATTTACAGCAGGACTAAGAAAGAAAAAAAGACTTACATTATTATTGTGTTTTTCATGATCACTGGATGTCTAATAGCGGTTTTACAGCTAGCTGTAGCCTCTGTTATAATGTAGGGATAGAGTGATAAGAACCAGGTTCCAGTGCCATAAGCCACCGATCTAGATTGAAAATGAATGGACAAATTTAGAAGTCAAGGGAAATTGCAGTTGTGTAGGAGAGTGAATCAAATATTGAGAGGATGTTTGAGTTCAATCATAAGACCCACTGTGCAAGTAAATCAATTTTAATAGGTTTGCTCTCATCTGAATCCAACCCAGAAACCAATATTTTAAGTTGAATGTAATCTTGTGTGAGGACACTGCCTTTTCACTTCAGTTTCAGTTTGAATTTTACGCTTAGATTTGTTTAATTAGTAAATTAATGCTAGTTTAAGTATTCAAATATGAAATTTGCCAATCAAAAGATTGTTCTCCACAACTGAGTAACCAGTACCATCATTCACACAAAATAAAACAGCCACAAGGACAAGAAATAAGAGGGTTGCCATTACCCTGGGAGTTAGTAGCTCCAAGATAGAAGGGGAAATGAAGCTAACACCAAAATGATAAAAATGGCTGAAGACATACCAAGGAGTTATTTTATATAAAATATATATAGGGTTACAGTGATATTCTATGGAGGATCTCAGGTTGGATTTTGGGTTAAATAAAACTACCCAAACTACAAAAAAATTTGATTAAGCTCTGCCGTATTGCCTGTAGTAAAACATTTTGCAACTCAAGAGATCTTCGTTTTGGTGATTTAATTAATGCAGTCTTCATTTGCTTAAAGTAGTTGGAGAATAGGGTCCCTTTGATAGTGAGCTTCCTGGAACTCCACCCTTCCAGCTAGAACAGACTACAAAGTTCCAGACAAATCCATGGGAAATGTAAAAATTTGTTGGGAACTGTTGAATTCTCATGGCTTTAGGGCAATTAAAACAATCAAGAAAACTGACATAACAGTGTTTTAGTTTTACTCTTCATTGTTTGAAAGTTATAAGGTCATAATTTTAACCTTATTTCCTTTAACCTGTATCCCATTTTTACCCCCATCTTTGTCTCACCATTGTGTCACATATCAATCCCTGACTGAAAGAGAACACATGGCTTTTTCTCTGGCCACAATCATTTGCAATCTGCAGACAACTACCAGTAGCTGTTGTGGCAGCAGCATGACTGACAAAATCTCTGGCTTAAGTATGGTGAGTTCTAGTATTGGCATCCTTTATTCTATCATGTACAACATATGCAATGAAACCAGATTCAAATTGCAGAATATGACCTAGTGTGCTTGATATATAATAGCCCCATGATATTTGCCAGGACTTTGCTTTGTTATTGTAGCCAAAATTGGGAGCATTGCACTGGAGAATGATGGAAAATGCAAATGGTGATGCCTTCATTACCCTGACTGGAATTTCCATCCACCTATGCTGAGACCAATGGTGGATATTCCTTCCCCGCCTTGCACATGTAAATTGTGGTGTCTGGGCCTCGGCCAGTTTCCCTTCCATCTGCAGAAATTATAGCCACTTCCTGAGGCCATGGATCCCGGGGAACATAACATGAGAAATAGGAGCAGGAGTTGGCCATTCGACCCCTCAAGCCTGCTCCACCATGCCATAAGAAGGTGGTGGTAGATCCCAGGGTGTGGCAGTAATTACTCTGGGTCCTTCAATGGAAAGAGGACTTACAACAGCCTCTTCTCCCTCCATACAGCCCTCACTGATTTACTGTGCAGTTGCTCAAAGTTCTGACAGTGACAGAAGGATGGGTGGAAATCCATGCTTACTTTGCCAGAGCATTACCGCTGGGAGGACAATCCAGCCATTGTGGATATTCCAGCTATCCAAGGGACAGCTCAAGACAGTTAATTCAAATATGAAAATGTTATGAGTGTTTTTGACTGAATATTTCACGGGCAGCTTTTTTGGGTCTATGAGATCCAAATAGACGAATTTAAATTTCCCCACGTGAGTCAAATTCCAAAAAGCATTTCTCAATCCTTCGTGTTTCACTCAGGAGTCATCCTGAAGTCATCAGGGAGGGATGGATGGATCGGCGGGCGGATAGACGAAAGGGCAACTGACAGACAGACTCCACAGATGGTCTGTAACAACCCAACATGAAACCTTAATATCCAAGTTTACATTGCACTTTAGTGCAGCAGATCTTAGGAGGAAGGAAAATCAAGCCTGTAACTACAACAGTATCTTTGCTACTAGCCACATACCTATTTATTGTTTAATAAATCTGTTTTGACAGTTTATAGTTTTAAATGACAGCATAGGGAATTGTTTCTTTTGTTGTCTTCCGAAGTCAAGCATGAGGGCACATGATTGAAGCAGGAAGTTGAAATAAGTGATGAACTCTGATTTTCCACTCACGACAGTTCACCTGAGAGGTCATCGATGGGAATGGTCTAAGATGCTGAACTTGAGAAAATTATCTGGAGTTAAAAAGATCCAGAAAAGTTGACATTAGTATCCTATTGCAGATGGACACCTCACATGAGAGCACTGATGTACTGTATTACTAAGTCATCATGTGCTTGAAATGTGTTTATTACTTGGGATCAGTGAAATTTCACTGAGAAAACTGGAATAATCAATTTTCATGTGATTCTATTGACCTTGCAGACCATAACCCTCTAATTTTCTTCTCAGCATCGGTTTAATCATTTTGAAAGTCCTTATTCAAGATTTCAATTATAATTATTAGCAGATAGATTAATTAAATCAAGCAACCCAATTGGTATGCTTGATTTAAGCATTAATGTGTATTTTTAAAACTGCCTTCAGTTGCTGTGTGAAACACCACCTCCATTACACACAACTATAGTGATTGTATAATGTTGTATTTGTGCAGTAAATTTAATCTGCAGAGAATACAGAGAATATCCAAAGGCAGTCATTTATGGAAGTAGCATTTCTGAGTAGCTTCAATGATATCTCAAGCTTCAAATATTTTGTAGCTCCCTGTTGAAATATTCATTACTTACAGACTAATACAAAATTGAGCTCAGCGTAAGGTTCTGATTTGCTGGTCGCCAGGCATTAATTTCTCATGAAGACATTTGGACTGCAGAACAAATTCTTCAATTCTAAATGGAGAGCAGAACAAAAGTGCGACATCTGAGGAATAAATTCCAAATTCCTAAATTTTATCTGAAAGAGGCATAGCAAAAGAAAGTAGTTCAAACTCAAAATTCATAACTGTTAATAGAAAAGAAAATGTAGTGCAAAAATTTGTACGCCATGTTGTCATTAAATAGTTATCACTGCCCTTGTGTTGGTGGCTGGAGGCAAAATTCCACTTGGTTCTCTCACTCGCCCACTGTAACTTTGATGGAAGAGCTGCAAAAACTCCAGGAAAGTTGCTTCAATTGTGCTTGCGGTGCTTTTTGGGGTGGATCTCTGAGACTATTGTACCAGAATTAGGACAGATGAGCAGGTGAACAACAGTAGAAACTAAGCAGTATTACAATGGACAGCATTTTCCGTGCCCACTGGGGTCAGACGTGTTCAGCGGTGTGAGTGGACAGTATGGTGAGAAGACCAAAAATCAGTTTCACGACATCCTGAAGCCAATTTGCACTCATCCTCTTTGTCCGTCATTGGTCGGCTGCGTTTCCTGCCATTGGACGTCTGGAATCTCATTGTAATATATCTTCATATCATTATAAGCCCAGCCTGCTGGAAACATCCCCCCCATGCTGGGTCATCCGAGTGCGTTGGCGTAATTGCATGCCAATGTGTTTCACAACAGCAAATATAAGGCATGCACTTGACGGGCTGCCCTTCAGGGGGAACTCGGAGGTGAGTGCCCAGTAATGTTACGCAGTGACTGCAAGGGTCGCCTCTTGGACTTCAAGGTTGTGGCACATTTGTGGGGGTGGGGGGCCAGGGCTGCCCTGTGGTTGAGGCGAGTTGGGGGGGGTGGGGGCAAGGGCTGCACTACCGTTGATAGTGTTGCACAAGCACATGCAGGGTTGGGGAGGGAAGCGGCCATGCATTAGGGAAATGTGGTGTAAAGTGACCATTTCTCTGCACCTGAGTCAATTTAGTATCAGCCGCATTGATAGGCTTGGAGTTGGGCCTCTAGCTTATCTTTCCTGTCAAGATGCATGAAAGTGCCACCAAGTGTGCTAGAGCTTTTCACCCCTTGGGCACAGACTACAAACTAATGACTATTTTGGTGGACTGCAGAACAGTTGGACGACTGGGCACATTATACAATCTCCTTGCTAAAGCTGGCCATGGAGCAGTCACTGGTGGAGGTGCTCACAGCCCCTTGAAATGTCATCATCCCGGTTTGACCAGCCTCCCCATGGTTTAAGCTAACAGTGCAGACTTGCAGTGTGGGTTAGGAGAATGCCTGCGCTTGAGCTGAGAGCATGGAATCCAGTGGGCAAAGCTGCCGCCAATCAGTCAGGTAGAGTGGGGCGGATAAGGCTGGAGTTTCAGGCAGCCGTGCAGCGCACTAATTTCTGGCCACCCAAGTGGTGGCCAGCACTCTCTGGGATGCACTAAGGGGCCTTCAGGCTTAACCAAGAGAGGTTCTTAGAACACACAAGCTAACCCACGTGTCGCTCTTTTTCATCCTGCAGGAGGAGTGCATCAGGAGAATGCAGCCTGGTGAACTAGCTGTATGCCTCTGTATGGCATATAGAGAGTGGAGATGAAGGAGAAAACAGCGATGGTGGCACCTGGCTGGGCAAATGGAGGAGCAGCACCCTCAGGAAGAAGGGGCGCTGGGTCTCCCACACACGTGGCTGAAGAGCCACAGCGAGCTGTCGCTGGCTGGCGCCTGCCTAGACCCAGGGTTTATAGATGCCGCCTTTCATTCCTGCAGATGACCGAGAACCAGTGTCGCCGAAGACTGCGCATGTCTAGGGAACTGGTCGGTCACTTAAGATCATAAGACATAGGAGCAATACTACCTGTCCCTCCACCTATCTTTGTATCATCTGCAAACTTAGCCAGAATGCCCTCAGTTCCTTCATCTAGATCATTAATGTATAAAGTGAAAAGTTGTGGTCCCAACACTGACCCCTGCGGAACTCCACTAGTCACCGGCCGCCATCCTGAGAAGGACCCCCTTATCCCCACTCTCTGCCTCCTACCAGACAGCCAATCTTCTATCCATGCTAGTACCTTGCCTCTAACACCATGGGCTCTTATCTTACTGAGCAGCCTCCTGTGCGGCACCTTGTCAAAGGCCTTCTGGAAGTCCAAATAGATAACATCCATTGGCTCTCCTTTGTCTAACCTACTCGTTACCTCCTCAAAGAATTCTAACAGATTTGTCAGGCATGACCTCCCCTTGATGAAACCATGCTGACTGAAAAATCTGCCACCTGCTGCAGGATTTGGTGTCATGGGGACATGGAGGGCATCCACTGTCAGTGGCCATGAAACTGACTGTGGTGCTCAATTTTTATGCCAAATGCTCCTTTCAGGGCTCCACACGTCTCATCTGTGGGATATCACAAGCCTCCACACACATTTGCATCCATGGGGCCATCTTTGTGAGGGCACACAACTTTGTGCATTTCACTCGGGACCAGGAAAGCCAGAATGCAGGCGTGATTGGATTTGCCCAGATCTCAGGTTTCCGACAGGTTCAGGGTGCTATCGGCTGCACCGACGTGGTGCTCAGATCTCCATCGCAACACGCGGTCAACGATGTCAGCCGCAAGAGATTCCATTCACTGAATTTGCAGCTGGTGTGCGATCACCACAAACGCATCCTGCAGGTCTGCACACGGTTTCCAGGGAGTGTCCACAACTGCTACATTCTCAGTCGGTCACAGATCCCTGACGTCCTCCAAGGTTCACAGAAGCTGCAGGGGTGGGTCCACAGGGACAAGGGCTACCCACTGTGGACGTGGCTGATGACACTCGTGCAGCAGCCTGAGACTGCAGCAGGGCGAAGGTATAACGAGGCTCATGCTACAACTTTACCTTTGTGGAGCAAACCATCGGGATGCTGAAAATGAGGTTCTGGTGCCTGGACCGGTCTGGTGGAGCCCTGCAATACACTCCGCAGAGGGTGTCACACATCATCGTCGTCTGCTGCGCCCTTCACAACCTGGTGCATGCAACAGGGGAGGAGCTGGCTGACGAGGAGATGGAGGAGCTGGAGGTCTCCTCTGATAAGGAGGATGTTGAGGATGGGTGAGGAGGGCCTCGAAGGCAGCAATGAGGCCATCGCACTGGCCAGATGAGGCAGGCGCATTCAGGAGGCCCTCATAGCTACCAGATTTGGGGACAACATGCAGTGAAGAGACACCATAGATCCTCACATCACATCTGTGAATATTTTACTCCAGTCTGGCTGATGGCAGCACACATACCCTCTGTGATAAGGCTCCTGTCATGGAAACGCTGTGGAGGCCCTCGCTCGAATAGTCACTCGATTGCAGGAGGATGATGACGACATGCAGTCAGGACACTCCATAGATCTTCACATAGCCTTTGTGAATGACTGACTTCTGTCTGGCTGAGGGCAGCTTGCTTGTTCTCAGTCATCAGGGTCATATCACGAGATGCAGCCATGAAACTTTAAATGCACCTGATCCTTTGTCAGCCTTCAGCACCTGACCCCTTCAGGAGCACAGCATCACCGGTCACAGATGCTGATGAGATGGGGGCAGCTCCACCTTAGAGATGCCAAGAGCACACAGAGAGAATGAGAGAACTGTGATGTCTGCCCATGACATTCTGGCAGCAATGACAAGCTTCATCGAGGTGCAGGCATCAGTAATGTGTCCAGGGAGTGTGAGGCCGGACCATCACTTTGGTCTGAAGGCTGCACAAAGCACAGGGAAGAAGCCCTGAACTGAGACACCTGCCTTTATCTTTTGCAGTAACCAAGGTTTCACATCTGAGTGACACGAACACTGCTCATCATAACAAGGAGCCATAGGCAGGGAGGCATTCTTGGGAGTTTATTTACAATAATGAAAATTATGTATAAGTGATTAACACCCTTGCCCAGGCTGTGTAATTACATCTCCTTCACCTTCCTAACTCTGCCACTCTGTCTTGGTGCTACCTTCAGGAGCACAGCGTCACCCGTCACAGATGCTGATGAGATGGGGGCACACTCACTGGACACATTATTGCGGAGGTGGAGGCAGCCTGCTGACTGCTATGCCATGTCTGTGATGATCTTGGCAGGTGTCCTCTGGAGGGCCAAGACCTGGAGGCCCCCAGAAGGCTTTCAGGGTCCTGCAGTGGCACCCTCCTCCTCCTGTGGAGCTGGAGCCTCTGGGGTCACAGGAAGAGGGGGTTCGGATGGGCTGGAGTCACGTGGGCGCATGGCCCCAGGGTGTGCATCTGCTGATCCTACTCCCTATTGGTGCCCGAAGGCCCTTGGCTGACTCCTTGAGGAGAAAAAGTAGCTGGAGTGAGATCAATCTGCCCGGCACCCCTCTTGCATACACACTGTTGGAGGCCAACTCTGGCATCAGCGATGGAGTTGAGCCCGTGCAGGAGTAATGTTCTGGACCAAGGTCTCCATGGTAGCTGTCATCCTACCAGTGTTGACCTCGGTGTGTTGGCATGCCAACGCTATCACCTCAGGCTGAAGGTGATTGTGCCTTGAAATCTGAGGAGTGCAATGGACATCCCTTTCCAATGTTCCTGAGCTTGCCTTTGCATCTTCAGCAACTGAGGTATGACCGAATCCAGAGGCTCATCATCTGACTCAGACTCAGCAGATTTCTGGCCTCCAGCAGTCCTCCAAGTGCCGGAGACTTGGGAAGTCCCTGCCGCCGCCTTCTGTGGATCAGACAGTGCGATGTGCTCACCAGATTGTGACCCCGAGGTGTGTGTCTCTGTGCTGGTGGACTGTGTGGGTGAGCGCTGTGACAGGTCTTCAATGAAGGTGCTTTCAGATTCCTCTTTAGAGGTTTCGTCGGGGCTTGATTGGAGGCTCTGGGTTCTGGATTCCCTCAGCTGTTTCTCAGGCGTGCCTACGTAAGCAAGGAGAGATAATTAGTGATTGGCAGGGGACTGTGAAACAGGACACATCACTCACAGCATGGTTGTCTGATGGATGTTGCATTGCCGGACCCTCACTTGGTAGAGCACCACCAACCTCTCTGTCAGCACAGGACCGGTCCAGATCCTTGCCGGCCAGCTGGATGACTCTATTTTCAAAGTCTGTGAGGAACTTGATTTCAGGTATTCCTCCACCTGTCTACAACTTTTCCCTCTTGTTGTGTGCTAGCTTGTGCTAGCATGAATAGAAATGGAGAGAGTGTAAGCAGGATGCCTGCCAGGCCAGATGATAAGTATGCCTGGCATGACCCCATGCATGACCCCATGGACGAGATGAGGACAATGAAGCTGTGTGTGAGAATGTGAATGGTGGTGTCCCTTGAACCAGCAGTGAGTGAGGGCCCTGTGGATGTATGATGGGTTTGCGAGTGTGTGAGTTGAGAGTGATGAGAAGAGTGACTTAACCTGGCGGATCATTCATCCTTTTCTGGCACCGGGTGGCTGTCCTCTCTTGTAGGGTATTGGCGCTGACCACCCTGCCACTGCCTCCCAAGCCGGATTAGTGATGCTGCTACTCATCCTGTGGCTGGGGCTGGGGTAGAGGACATCATGACAGGCTTCCATGGTGTCCAAAAGGCTCTCGAGGGACGCATCATTAAACTGAGGTGGAGTGCAGACCTCTTGCCTTTTGGGGCCATGTTTTCTTTGCAGCCGACCTGGGCTGGAAGCACTGAGAGGCGTGCATGGGGCTGAACTTTAAATATGGCACCCGGCTTGATGAAGCGTGAGGTGATGTCGTGGCAGGCGAATGTGAGCCCGCGTGCCATCAAAATGGTATGTTTCTCGGGAATGCATAATTAATGAAGCGGGATTGTGATGATACGGCGTGAAAAGACAGGAAGGAACTTTTCCCCTTGGTGGAGGGATCAATAACCAGGGGGCATAGATTTAAGGAAAGGGGCAGGATGTTTAGAGGGGATGTGAGAAAGAATTTTTTCACCCAGAGGGTGGTGGGAATCTGGAACTCACTGCCTGAAAGGGTGGTAGAGGCAGATACCCTCACAACATTTAAGAAGTATTTGGATATGCACTTGTGATGCCATGGCATACAAGGCTGTGGGCCTAGTGTTGGAAAATGGGATTAGAATAGTTAGGTAGTTGTTTGACCAGCGCAGACTCGATGGGCCGAAGGGCCTTTTTCTGTGCTGTAGACCTCTATGACTCTATGACTCTTTAACTCTATAAGCTGCCATTGCAGCCAGCAGGTAAAACGTCCTTTTCCCTGCCTGCTACTGCACTTCACGCAAATCTGTGTTCATTCCACCCATTGAATCAGCAGAACAGAAACGTGCCATTCCACTCAACTGTTCTATGCTGGTGGCTATACTGTACTCCTCCAATTCTCCTTTATCTAACCCTATAAGCATATCCTTATATTCCTTCCTGCCTCATGGCATCTCAAGCTTTAAACAATTCTCAGCTCCCTGTGCCATGGGATCTTACTGAAATATTCATTATTTTCAGGCTAATACAAAATTAGTCTAGTGGAAGATTCTGATTTGCTGGACAGTAGGCATTAATTTCTCATGAAACTATTTGGATTGCCTATCCAGTTTCCCCAATAAGTAAATGGTACAATAGCTTTTATATTGCAAGGAAACTTCAAATAAATTCAGATAAATAATAATTATTCCTAACTTTAAAATCCTATCTGGTCTTTGGGCTAGCATTATATATGGTTGATTATCAATATTTATCATTACGAGTTCATCTCCTCTGACATTAAACACACTAAGTTGGAGAATGTAATCACTGTCTTACCAGTTTTTGCTGCCTTCCTATTGCTGTTTCCCTCTTTGGCTCTATGTTGCCACATCAGTCTCTCTCTCACTCTACTTTTTGCTATACTTGTCTTTTTCTAGTTTTCTTCCTTTCCACTTTCCATTAAAATGGAAAGTGATGGTGTGGCCGTGAAACGGCTGCAGTTCCATTTTGTGTAGGGTTGCAGGGAAATGCATATTACTACATCACAAGGACAGAAATTAAATTGGTTGCTAAGATAATCATTTAAATATAGACAGATAAGGGTTTCTCTCCACTTAGTCCAGTGGAGTTGGGATTGAAATGTTTGGAGCTACAGATTTTACATATCAGTTCTCAAAACGAGAATGCACATCACAGTATGCTTACAAAAATTGGCATTGATTTATTTAGTCAAAACAAAGGTACTTTTCTACTGATGGACCTGCTGTGCATTTCCAACATTTGCAGTATTCCTCTCTTTATTCAGAGTCATAGAGTTATTTACGGCACAGAAGAAAGCCATTTGGCCTGTCAATTCTATGCTAGCTCTCCATGGAGCAATCCAATCATTCCCATTCCCCTGCTCTATTGGCATAGCCCTGCAAGTTTATTCCCTTCAAGTGCCCATCCAATTTCCTTTAGAAATCATTGATCATCACTGCTTCCACCATCCTTGCAGACAGCAAGTTTCAGGTTACCACTCGCTGCATAAAAAAGTTCTTCCTCACACCACCTTTGCATCTCTAACCCAAAGCCTTAAATCTGTCCTCTAATCCTTGTACCATCAGGTAAACGGAACAGTTTTTCCTTGTCTACCTTATCCAAACCTGCCATAATCTTGTACACCTTGTCAAATCTCCCCTCAATTTCCTTTGCTCCAAGGAAAACAATCCCAGCCTCTCCAACCTAACTTTGTCGCTACAATCCCTCATCCCTAGAACTATTCTGGTAAATCTCCTCTGCACCCGCTCAAGATTCTCACATCCTTCAAAAAGTGTGGTGACCAGAAATGATGCAACACTCTAGTTGGGTCCTAACCAGAGTTTTATTAAGGTTCAGCATAACTTCCCTGCTTATGTACTCAATACATCTACTTATGAAGCCCAAGATCCCATATGCTTTGCATCCCATCTGAATATGTCCTGCCACTTCCAAAGATCTATGCACAGCAACCCCAGGTCCCTCTGCCCCTGCACACTCTTTACAACTGTGCCATTAAGTCTATATTGCCTCTCCCTATTCCTTCTGTCAAAATGGATCACCTCACGCTTTTCTATTTTCGGTTCTATCTGACACATATCCTCCCATTCTGCTAGCTAATCCGTGTCCTGTTGCAGTCGGTTTGTATCATTTTCAATGTTTGCCACTCCCCCAAGTTTGGCATCATTGGCAAATTTAGGATTTTACTCTGTATTCCAATATCCAAGTCATTTTTATGTATCAAAAAAGCAGTGGTCCTAGCAATGACCCTGGGGGAATACCACTGTCTACCATCCTAACTTCTGAAAAACAACCATTTACCATGACTCGCTCTTTAGTGTCCTTAAGCTGTTTTTTTTAATCCAAGCTGACACTGACCCTGTGGAGCCTCAATACTGTTAACCAGCTTTTTATGTGGCACTTTGTCAAATGCTTTCTGAAAATTTATAGAGACAAAATTATTGCATTCCCTTCATCAACCTTCTCTATTACTTCATCAAAAAATTCAATTGGATTAGTCAAGCATGATCTGCCTTTTTCAAATCCATGCTGGCTCTTCTTAATTAACTCAAACCTCTCCAAGTGCCTGTTGATTTTTTTTCCTTGATTATTGTTTTTAAAACCTTACTCACCGCTCATGTTAAACTTACCAGCTAATAAGGCTTTCCTTACACCCTTTCTTGAATAAGGGTGTCACATCTGCCACTTTCCAATTCTATTGAGTTTAAATATGATCAGTCAATGAAGCTTAATTATAACTTCAGTAATCGTGCTATTTTTAGAGTTCTGCAGAGATGCAAAATGGTAGAATTTCTCATCAAGCAAAGGACAGCTGGAACTGGGCCAGAGTGGAAATCACACCCAACTTATACATAGTTAATGTTTCAAACCCATATGACCCTTATTCAGAGCAAAAGAAAAGTAGAAATGTGATGAAATTTATACTGCTTAAGGGGAGTGGAGCAGGTGAAGCTGGATAGAAGGCCAGGGATAAGGCCCCCTCCCCGCACCCCACCCCCACAAGGGCTATCTGTTACTCATTCTATGTTGTTCTTTCACAGAGTGCTTACCCTTATTCTGCCATTACCACATTCTGCTTTCTTACCTTACTATCAGCACCTTTTATTGGCCTTACCATTACCATTAACACTCCCTTTGTGCTTTTGTTCATGACATCTTTGTCAATCTCTCCTTTACCCACACCTATCACTGGCCTTCTATCCAACTTCACCTACTCCACCCCCCCCCTTAAACAGGATAAATTCTGTCACATTTCTTCTTCTCTTTAGCTCTGAAGAAGGATCATACGGACTCAAAAGGTTAACTCTGTTTCTCTCTCCACAGATGCTGTCAGACCGGCTGAGTTTTTCCAGCATTTTGTTTTTGCTTCAGATTTCTAGCATCCGCAGGATTTTGCTTTTACTGAACTTATATATGGTGCGCTGAGGCCAGGCTCTTTTTATGCAATTGTGACGTTCCAGGCATGCAAGATTTCTGTGATTGAGAGCTTACTGATGAGTAGAAACTTAAGTGTAGCTGCAGGATTTAAATTCAGATCTGGAAGATTGCCAGTTTGTAAACAAAAATCAACTCAATGACTGCAGGAAGGCAGAGAGCACTCCATTTTTATAATGGGGGCATAATAATTGTGCTGGAAGAAGTCAGACAGTTCAGGATATACAGAGCACCTAGAAGTAGTTTCATAAGAGCTTTAATAATGATTTTACTCTGCTGGTGACTATGGCTACACCCCAAACAGCTAGCCAGCAGTAGGGAAATTCAGATTCAGCTCTATATGCATTTGCCAGAGAGGGTGGGATGGATAAAATCTCTGGTGGGGACTAAAAATTTGTAACTTTTTTTGAAAATTATAATAGGAAGGAATGTATGCTGGAGGAAAACTGAAAGCAAGATGAGTTTGTTTGACATTGGGTAGGTTCACTTTGTGGATGAAATGTAGTGTCTAAATGATCATCCGCTACTTCTATCAAAGCTATGTACATGAATATTCAAATAAAAAAGTTCATTAAAATACCTTATATCAAATAGAAAGCAGTTTACCAGTTCATACTTCCATGGTGGAACATAAAAGATATTCAGTGTAATAAACTTCTTGGGAAGTAGCCAAACAGCATTTTATTAGTAGATCTGTACTGCATAAAATTACATTTATAAGTTTATTGCTTATCTCTACATCTCTCAATTTGCTTGTTTCTGTAGTTCAATGGAGTATGTTAGACTCAGTCCCATTAAGGGTTAACTGTAACAGTCTGTGGAAGGAAGTGACATATACTCATGTGATCTGAGACTCAAGAGGAGTAAGCATGGTCAGAATGAAGTGAGTTATAATCCTAGCCCCTTTTTGGACTATTCCGGATCAGGTGTACTCCTTAGTATCACAGAATCTTAACGGCACAGAAGGAGACCGTTCGGCCCATCATGTCCGCACCAGCTCTCCAAATGAGCATTATGACCTAGTGCCTTTGCCCTGCCGTTTCCCCGTACCCTTGCACATTGTTTCTATTCAAATAATCATCTAATATCCTCTTGAATGCCTCGATTGAACCTGCCTCCATCACATTTCCAGGCAGTGCATTCCAGACGTGAACCACTCGTTGTGTGAAAAA
Source organism: Cetorhinus maximus (assembly GCF_964194155.1). Classification (NCBI taxonomy): domain Eukaryota; kingdom Metazoa; phylum Chordata; class Chondrichthyes; order Lamniformes; family Cetorhinidae; genus Cetorhinus; species Cetorhinus maximus. The sequence continues at coordinate 42,527,345 of NC_135884.1, forward strand.
GTTTTTTCTCATTTCACACTTGCTTCTTTTGCAAGTCACTTTAAATCTGTGCCCTCTCGTTCTTTATCCTTTTACGAGTGGGGACAGCTTCTCCCTATCTACTCTGTCCGGTCCCTTCATGATTTTGAACATCTCTATCAAATCTCCTTTCAGCCACCTTATCTCCAAGGAGAACAGTCCCAACCTCTCCAATTTATCCTCATAGCTGAAGTTTCTCATCCTTGGAACCATTCTTGTAAACCTCTTCTACACTTGCTCCAATGTGTCCACATCCCTCCTATAATATGTTGCCCAGAACTGTGCACAATATTCCAGCTGAGGTCTAATGAGTGTCTTATATAAATTCAGCATAATCTCCCTGTTCTTGTACTCTATGCCTCTATTAATAAAGCCCAGGATATATGCTTTATTAACTGCTCTCTCCACCTGTCCTGCCACCTTCAATGATCCATGCACATATACACCCAAGTCTTTCTGCTCCTGGACCCCTTTCAAAATTTCACCCCTTACTTTATATTGCCTGTCCATGTTCTTCCTACCAAAATGCATCACCTCACACTTCTCCGCATTGAAGTTCATCTACCACCTATCTGCCCACTCCACCAACTTGTCTATGTCCTCTTGAAGTTCCTCCTCGCAGATCACAACACTCCCAAGCTTCGTATCATCCACAAACTTTGAAATTGTCCCCTGCACACCAAGACCTAGATCATTACACTACAGTGTGCTTGCACATGAACAGGGGAGAGACCTCATCCTGAGTGAGACACAGCCAGAGTGAGTGTGGGTATTGGCAATTTGGTGCACAGTGGGAATTCGGTGCAGAGGGGAAGAGGTGCTCTTTGCATTTTTTCTTTGCTATCCAACTTCTTAAATCTTCAGAGTGTGGTCTTGCCCTGCTGCAGCAGTAGAGGCTACAATAGAAAGGAGTGACTGGTAAGTAGTGGGTAAGGTCAGGTAAGTATTTACTACTTCTATAGCTTATAGTTTAAAGTCTTTTTGTGGTTTATAGTTTGTATATTCTGTAGTAACGAGGATCAGGAAAGAAGGGGCCTAGAGTAATTGATTTAAAAGGTTTAATTTAAAGGGAATAGTCATGGCAGGAGATCTCAAAGCCACGGTGTGCTCCTTATGCTCCATGTGGGAAGCCGGGGACCTTTCCAGTGCCCGGGACCAGCATGTGTGCAGGGAGTGTGTCCAGCTGCAGCTCCTGGAAGCTCGGGTTTCAGAGCTGGAACGGCGGCTGGGGACACTGTGGAGCATCCGTGAGTCTGAGAGCATCATGGATAGCATGTTTAGAGAGGTGGTCACACCACAGCTGAAGGGACTTGAGGAAGGAAGGGGTGACCACCAGGCAGTCCAAGAGAAACAGGCAGGTAGTTCAGGAGTCCCCTGGGGTCCCGCTCGCAATTCGGTATTCCATTTTGGAGGCTGATGAGGGTGCTGGTTCCTTCAAGGAGTGCAGACAGAGCCAAGCTTCTGGCACCACAAGCAGCCTGTCTGTACAGGAGGGGAGGAAGAGAGGAAGAGCAATAGTAACAGGGGATTCTATAGTCAGGGGAACAGATAGGAACTACTGTGGCCGTCAGCGTGACTCCAGGATGGTGTGTTACCTCCCTGGTGCCAGGGTCCAGGATGTCACTGAACGGCTGCAGGGAATCCTAAAGGGGGAGGGTGATAAGGCAGAGGTCATGGTACATGTTGGTATCAATGACATCGGTAGAAAGATAGATGAGGTCTCGCATCAAGAACTCAGGGAGCTAGGCAGTAGACTAAAAAGCAAGATCTCTTGGCTGATAATCTCTGGCTTACTCCCAGTGCCACGTTCTAGTGAGCTCATAAATAAGGGAATAGCGCAGATGAATAGGTGGCTTAAAAGTTGGTGCAGGAGGGAGGGTTTTAGATTCCTGGATCATTGGGACCGTTTCTGGGGAAGGTGGGATCTGTACAAGCAGGACGGTCTACATCTGATCCAGAGCGGGACTAACATCCTTGCGGGCGGGTTTGCTAGTGCTTTTGGGAGGAGTTTAAACTAATTCGGCAGGGGGAGGGGGCACAGAATGTTAGCAGAATAGGGACACATCATAATACAGTAAAACAATCAAGTCAGAGGGAGTACAGCTGCATTAAGTTTCAAGGGAGTAAGGCAAGGCTGGATGGTCTCTACTTTAATGCCAGGAGTAATACAGGTAAAACGGATGAGTTAAGGGTAAGGATTGGCACGTGGAATTGTGATATAGTAGCCATCACTGAGACGTGGTTGAGGGAGGAGCAGGATTGGCAGCTCAACATTCCGGGATATAGAACCTTCAGGCGAGACATGGGAGGGGGTAAAAGAGGAGGAGGCATTGCATTATTAGTTAAGGAGTCAGTTACTGCAGTAAGGAGAGAAGATATCTAGGAGGGGGCTTTGAATGAAGTTTTGTGGGTAGAGCTTAGGAATAAAAAAGGGACAGCCACATTGTTAGGTGTTTATTATAGACCCCCAGGTAGACAGCAGGAAATTGAGGAGCAAATATGTGCACAATTTGCGGAGGTGTGTAAAAACAATAACAATAGGATAATTATATTAAGTGATTTCAACTTTCCCAACATTAATTGCGAAAGATATCGTGTTAAGGATTTGGACGGAGTGGATTTCTTGAAATGTGTACAGGAGAACATTTTGGGTCAATATGTAGAGGGTCCAACAAGGGACGGCGCAGTGCTGGACCTAATTCTGGGGAATGAAGCCGGACAGGTAGCTGAGGTGGTGGTGGGGGAGCGTTTTAGTGATAGTGACTACAACATGGTACAATTTAAGCTTGTTATGGATAAAGAAATAGACAAGTTGCAAAAAAGTGTTTTGGATTGGGGGAGAGCGGATTTGAGTAAAATAAGGCAGGATCTGGCCAAGGTAGACTGGGAACAGTTACTTGTGGGGAAATCTACAGAGGAGCCGTGGGGGGTGTTCAAAAAGGAAATGGGGAGGGTACAGGCTCAACATGTTCCCTCTAAGGTGATAGGAAGGAGTAACAAGCCCAGAGAACCATGGATGACAAGAGATATGCAGGATACGATGAGAAGGAAAAGAGAGGCTTTTAGCAGGTACAAGGGAAGCAAATCAGCGGAGGCATTAGTGGAGTACAGAAAGTGCAGGGTGGAGCTTAAGAAAGCAATTAGGAGAACAAAGAGTGGAAATGAGAAAGCTCTGGCTGGTAAAAGTAGGGAAAATCCCAAGATATTCTATAAGTATATCAATGGGAAGAGGATAACCAGGGAAAGAGTAGGGCCCATTCGGGACCAAGGGGGCAATCTATGGGTGGAGCCAGAGGACATCGGTAGAGTGTTGAACGAATAATTCACATTCGTCTTCACCCAAGAGGATGAGGATGAAGGTATCGAACTCGGGGAGAGAGACTGCGAGGTTCTTGAGCAAATTGATATAGGAAGTGACAAGGTATTGGAGGTGTTGGCAGGCTTAAAAGTGGATAAATCTCCAGGTCCGGATGATTTGTGCCGCAGACTACTGAGGGAGGCAAGGGAAGAGATCGCAGGGACTCTGACACAAATTTTTAATTCATCTCTGGCCACGGGGAAGGTGCCAGAGGACTGGAGAACAGCTAGTGTGGTTCCACTATTTAAGAAGGGTTGTAGAGATAAGCCAGGGAACTACAGGCCAGTGAGTCTCACGTCAGTGGTAGGGAAACTATTGGAGAAAATTCTGAAGGAGAGAATCTATCTCCACTTGGAGAGGCAATGTTTGATCAGGGATAGTCAGCATGGCTTTGTCAAAGGGAGGTCATGCCTAACAAATTTGATTGAATTTTCTGAGGAGGTGAGCAGGTGTGTGGATGAGGGTAGTGCAGTTGATGTAGTTTATATGAATTTCAGCAAAGCCTTTGACAAAGTCCCACATGGGAGACATATAAAGAAGGCAAATGCACATGGGATACCTGGTAATTTGATAAGGTGGATTCAAAATTGGCTAAGTTGTAGGAGACAGAGGGTGATGACAGAAGGCTGCTTTAGTGACTGGAAGCCAGTGCCCAGTAGCGTACCACAGGGATCTGTGCTGGGGCCCCTATTATTCATCATTTATATAAATGACATAGATGACTATTTGGGGGTAGGATTAGTAAGTTTGTGGATGACACAAAGATTGAACAGGTGGTTAACAGTGAGGTTGAGTGTCTTGGGCTACAGGAAGATATAGACGGGATGGTCACATGGGCAGATAAGTGGCAGATGGAATTTAACCCTGAAAAGTGTGAGGTGATACACTTCCACAGAATCACAGAATCACAGTGCATAAGAGGCCCTTTGGCCCATCGAGTCTGCACTGACACATGAGAAACACCTTACCTACCTACCAAATCCCATTTACCAGCACTTGGCCCATAGCCTTGAATATTATGACGTGCCAAGTGCTCATCCAGGTACTTTTTAAAGGATATGAGGCAACCTGCCTCCACCACCCTCCCAGACAGTGCATTCCAGATCATCACCACCCACTGGGTAAAAAAGTTTGCCCTCACATCCCCCTAAACCTCCTGCCCCTCACCTTGAACTTATGTCCCCTTGTGACTGACCCTTCAACTAAGGGGAACAGCTGCTCCCTATCCACCCTGTCCATGCCCCTCATAATCTTGTACACCTTGACCAGGTCACCCCTCAGTCTTCTCTGCTCCAACGAAAACAACCCAAGTCTATCCAACCTCTCTTCATAACTTAAATGTTTCATCCCAGGCAACATCCTGGTGAATCTCCTCTGCACCCACTCCAGTGCAATCACATCCTTCCTATAATGTGATGACCAGAACTGCACACAGTACTCCAGCTGTGGCCTCACCAAGGTTCTATACAACTCCAACATGACCTCCCTACTTTTTTAATCTATGCCTCGATCGATAAAGGCTAGTGTCCTATATGCCTTTTTCACCACCTCACTAACATGCCCCTCTGCCTTCAGAGATCTATGGACACACACGCCAACGTCCCTTTGTTCCTCAGAACTTCCTAGTGCCATGGCGTTCATTGAATACTTCCTTGTCAAATTACTCCTTCCAAAGCCAGTGCCCAGTGGCGTACCACAGGGATCTGTGCTGGGTCCCCTATTATTTGTCATTTATATAAACGACATAGATGATGATGTGGGGGGTAGGAAGCTGAAGGGCCTCTTCTGCACTCTGTGATTAATATATATCAGGAAATGCAAGGGTCCCAATGCCTTCCTGCAGCCTGAAAAACATCCATTGACCATTACTCTCTGCTTCCTATTTTTCAGCCAATTTTGAATCCACATTGCTACTGTCCCTTTTATCCATGAGCAATAACTTTTCTTACAGGTCGGTTGTGTGGCACTGTGTCAAATGCCTTTTCAAAGTCCATATACACCACATCAACCGCATTACCCTCACCAAAATTTCTGCTACCTCCTCAAAAAACTCCAGCAAGTTAGTTAAACATGATTTCCCCTTTAGAAATCCATGCTGGCTCTTCCTTATTAACCTGTATTTTTCCATGTGACTACTGATTCTATTCTGAATAATTGTTTCTAGAATCTTGCCAACCACTGAAGTTAAACTGACTGGCCTGTAATTGCTGGACTTATCCTTACGATCTTTTAGAACAAGGGTGTAATGTTTGCAATTCTCCAGTTCTCTGGCACTGTCCCTGAGCCTAGAGAAGACTGAAAGATTATGGCCAGTGTCTCTGCAATTTCTACTCCAACTTCCTTCAATATCCTCGGATGTATCTCATCCGGTCCCGGTGCCTTGTCAACTTTAAGTACCAACAGTCTGTTCAACACATCCTCCTTATCAATTTTGAAGCCTTCTAATGACAGAGTTTCCTCGCCTATCACCATGGCCTGGGTAGCATCTACCTCCTTGGTAAAGATGGATGCAAAGTGTTAATTTAATACCTCAGCCATGGCCCCTTCATCCATATGTAAATTCCCTTTTAGGTCCATAATCGGCCCTACTCCTCCTTTTACCACCCTTTTACTATTTATATGCCTATAAAAGACTTTGGGATTCCCCTTTATGTTGGCTGCCAGACTTTTCTCATAATCGCTCTTCACTTCTCTATTATGCTTTTTCACCTCCCTTCTGAACCATCTGTATCTCTCTTGCTTCACAATTGTATTTTCTACCTGACACCTGTCATAAGTGTGATTTTTCTTCTTTTTCTTAATTTCAATCTTCTTCTTCATCCAGGGAGCTCTGGATTTGTTTGTCCTACCTTTCCCTTTCGATGGAATATGCCTTGACTGTGCCCGATCCAATTCTTTTTTGAAGGTAGCCCTTTGTTCAGCTGCAGTTTTTCCTACCAATCTTACATTCCAGTCCATCTGGCCCAACTCTGTTCTTTCCCCATTGATGTCTGCTCTTGTCCAGTTAATTATTTTTACTCTGGATTGCCTATTGTCCTTATCTATCATCATCATAAAACATACAATACAATGATCACTATCTCCTAAATGTTCCCCTACTGACACTTGATTTACTTGGCCTGCCTCATTTCCAAGAAACAGGTGTGTCTTTTCTTGTTGGATTGGACACATCTGACTGTAGAAAATTCTCCTAATTTCTCCTTAGATGATCACTCTCACTTAAGTTTGAGAATGACAGGTCTGACACACACTTAAATGGGTCTGAAAAACTAATCTAATTCTCCCTGAAGGAAAAGAACCACCAGAGAATATTACCATCCTCCAGATAGCCTTTTTCACAAGTTTTAGCTAGATTATAACTGCCCAGATATTATAAGGGTCGGGCATCTCTCCTCAGTAACGTACCTCTCCACCAAAGAGTGTATGGAGACAGATTCTCAAGTTTGGATGCAGAAGATGAGATGAGATGATATCTTCTCTAAATTATATAAAAGTTTATTAAATGCAATTTACATTTGTTGGTAAATCAATCGCAACATTGCTAGTTCTAGGAAAATAAAGTATAATCCCTTTTTCTGTTAGAGAATCCAGGTTTTAGATAATGTTACAGTGTGATATTTAAGATATCCATCAATATTTAAAGTAGTATTCCCCAAGTAGAAAGCTACAGAGTCTAGTGAGATACCTTTATTCCAATTAATGGGAGAACTATCAATGTTACACGACAATAGCTAATAACCTTACCTTGACAGACATTGGAGTGAATCCAATAAATCCAAAAATCCTACTGTGAGGTTCCAATATTTATAATGTAAACGAGCTGTAAACGATAATGTAAAATTGGAACAAGCAGGAAGCACATTGAGCACACGTGCTGGGCAACATCCTACGAGCAAACAGGATACTGAGAGGTGCAGATGGTAGGAATTTCCTTGCAACACAATTATCTCTTTAGATTAGAACTCATTTTCCTGGATTTAGATGAAAATTGATTTAGGGGCATCCTTAAAATTTAAAATTATCCATTGTTATATTGTGGTAGCTTAAAATGTATCAAGGCCTTACTGAGGTGATGCATCCATGATTTGCAGAGGCCAGTTCCTGTTTGTCAGGAACTGCCTTGTGTTAGAGGATATTCCATATCCTATACCACAGGATGTTGGTTCCAGTCATGTTTAGGAAGTTTTAACCCTTGGTCCATCCAGCAGATGAGCTCTGCTATTAATTTTTAAGCCCTACTTCATAGACTTACTCTTCTTAATCCATAAAATCACTCTTTTTAATCTTATTCTCCTTATTACAGCTAGATTCCTTCACAAGAAGCTAGTGTAAAGGGCTGTTCTTATAACTGTAAATATGTTACAACAAAGTCAGAGTGTTTTTCAGCCAGCAGTCTTTGAGAATTTATTGAAAATGCTTCAACTCAACAACACAATAATATAGTTTCAGGTTAAACTCAGGCACTTTATTCCTCCTTGATTGTAACTATGGGAGGAATTTTCCCAGAATTGAAATAAGTGCGGTAGCGGGCGGGTAAAATGGAGTCCTACCGGCTGATGAAAATGGCTGGTTTTCACGTTGCAGCTTCCCAAGCCCGCCTCATTATATATTCACTCCTGCAAAACACACCATTTCCATAGTGAGCGGGCTTTCATTCGCCCGCTCGCCATCACCCTGCTGTTGCATCACGCCGACCGCCATCTTTAGGCAGCCACTAGCAAAGTGCTCATCGCCACTAGCTCACCACCGCTGCCTGGGAGACATGGCTTGCAAAGGCAAAAAGACTGCAGCCCCCCGCTTCAATGATGGGTCCCTCGAGCGACTGCTGGATGCCATGGAGATTGGCAGGGATGTGCTCTATGCCCGCTCTGGCTGCAGGATGGGTAGCAATGTTACCAACCTGGCTTGGGAGGTGGTGGCAGCAGTGGTCAGCGCAAATGCCCTTCAGAAGAGGACAGCCACCCCAGTGCCGCAAAAGGATGAATGATCTCCTCCATTCCGCCAGGGTAAGTCACTCTTTTCATCACTCCCAACTGTCACACTCACAAACCAATCACACACCCACAAGGCCCTCACTCACTGTCAGTGCAAGGGACATCACCATTCACACTCTCACACACACCGTCACTGTCCTCATCCCATCTATGTGACCACTCACCACCCACACAGGCCAGGCATACTTATCATCTGGCATGGCAGGCATCCTGATACACTCTCCCCATCTCTATCCATGCAGGACAAACTGGCTCACAACAGGAGGGAAAGGTCACAGTCAGGTGGAGGGATGCCAGAATTCAAAGCTCTCACAGAATTTGAAAACACAGCCATCCAGCTGGCCAGCGATGACTGGGACCTGTCCTATGCTGATGGTGAGGTCGGCACTGCTCTAACCAAGTGAGGATCCAGCAGTGCAACACCCATCAGACAGCCATGCTTTGAGTGATCTGTCTTCTTTCACAGATCGCTGCCATACACTAATTATCTCCCCTTGCTTTGGCAGGCACATCTGGGAAGCAGCAGATGGAGTCCACAACCCAGAGCCTCCAAGCAAGCTCCAAAGAAACCTCCGAAGAGGAATCTGTAGACAGCTTCCCTGAAGTCCTGTCACAGCGCTCACCCATACCCTCCACCAGCGCAGAGGCACACACCTCGAAGGGACCTAGCTTTAGATTGGCCTCAGGACCACAATCTGGTGAGCACATCACACTGTCTGATCCACAGCAGGTAGAGGCAGGGACTTCCGAGGTCCCCAGCACTTGGAGGACTGCTGGAGGCCAGAAGGTTGCTGATTCCAAGTCAGATGACGAGCCTCTGGACTCAGTCATGTCACAGTTGCAGAAGCAGCAAAGGCAAGCTCGGGAACATCAGGAAGGGATGACCGCTGCACTCCTCAGATTGCAAGGCACGATGGAGGAGTTCGTCTGTCTTTAGGCTGAGGTGATAGCGCCGGCATTGCAACTCACCGAGGTCAACAGTGGCAGGATGGTGGCCGCCATGGAGACCTTGGCCCAGGACGTCACTCCTCCACTGTTGTGTGGGCTTAACTCCATCGCTGATGCCATAGTTGGTCTCCAACAGTGTGTATGTGAGAGGGGTGCTGGGCAGTTCGATCTCACTCCAGCTCATGGTGTCAGCCGGGGCCTTCGGGCACCGATAGGGAGGAGGATCAGCAGGTGCACACTCCGGGGCCATCCACCAGGTGACTCTGGGAGTGACCAGCCCACCTGAATCCCCTCTCCCTGTGACCTCCGCAGATCCAGCTTCACAGGCAGAGGAGGGTGTCACTGCCACACAGCTGGACCCCGAAAGCAGCCCGGGGCCCACCAAGTCTCAGCCCTCCAGAGGACGCCCGCCAAAGTCATCACAGTCAGGGTGTCACAATCAGCAGGCTGCCTCCACCTCCACTGTGGATGTCCAGGGAGCACCAAGACATATTGGCAGGGTTGGGAAAATTAAGGAGAATTAACTCTTTCAGAGTCCACCAAATAAACTAAATTAACATCAAGGAGAATTAGTTGCACAGCCTGGGCACGTACATAATGTTCACTATTGTCAATAAACTCTCAAGAATATCTCCCTCCCTGTGGCTCCTTGTTCTGATGAGCAGTGTTCTTGTGACTCAGATGTGAAACCTTTCTGCACAAGATAAAAGGCAGGTGTCTCAATCCAGGGCCTCTTCCCTGTGCTCTGTGCAGCCTTCAGACCACAGCGATGGTCCAGCCTCACACTCCCTGGAAACATTACTGATGCCTGCACCTCGGCAGTGCTGGTTATTGCTGCCAGAATGTAGTGGGCAGGCACCACAGAGTTCTCTTATACACTCTGTGTGCTCTCAGCACCTTCAAGGTGGGGCTGGCCCCCATCACACCAGCATCTGCGACCAGTGATGCTGTGCACCAGCTCCTGAAGGGCCGAGGTGCTGAAGACAGACACAGCATCAGATGCATCTAAAGTTCCATGGCTGCGTCTCTGAGGTGGTCCTGATCATGAAGCACAAGTGAGCTGCCCTCGGCCACACAGGAGTCAGACATTCTCAGAAGCTATATGAAGATCTATGGCGTGTCCTCACTGGATGTTGTCATCATCCTCCTGCAACTGAGCGATGATTAGAGCCTCCACTGCATCTCCATGACAGGAGCATTCTCTCAGAAGGTATTGGCGCTGCTAGCAGACAGACTGGAGTCAAACATTCACAACTGTGATGCGAGGATCTACGGGGACACCTCACTGCATGTTGTCATCATCCTCCACAAATCTAGCAGCTTTGAGAGCCTCCCGAGTGTGCTTGCCTTGTCTAGCCAGTGCGAGTGCCTCATCCCCGCCATCACCGAGGACCCCTTCACCCTCATCCCGATCAGCCTCCTCCTCATCGGAGGAGAAATGCAGCTCCTCCATCTCCTCCTCAGCCAGCTCCTCACCCCGTTGCAGCGCCAGGTTGTAAAGGGCGCAGCAGATGATGACGATGAGTGACACCCTCTGCGGACTGTATTGCAGGGCTCCACCAGACCGGTCCAGGCACCGGAACTGCATCTTCAGCATCCCGATGGTCTCCTCCATCAAGTAGCGAGCTGCTGCATGAGTCTCACTATAGTGTCACTCTTCTGCAGTCTGAGGCCGCTGCACAGGTGTCATCAGCCACGGCCTCTGCGGGTGGCCCTTGTCCCCAAGGAGCCAACCCTGCAGCCTCTGTGGATCCTGGAAGACTGCGAGTGGCTGAGGATATAGTCGTCGTGCACACTCCCTGGAAACCATGCGCATATGTGCAGGATGCGTTTCTGGTGGTTGCATATCAGCTGCACGTTCAGTGAGTGGAATCCCTTGCAGTTGATGAAGTCCACTGAGTGTAGCGATGGAGACCTAAGCACCACATGAGTGCAGTCAATTGCACCCTGCACCTGTGGGAATCCTGAGATCTGGGCGAATCCAAAGGCCCTTGCATCCTGGCTTTCCTGGTCACAGGCAAAAAGCACAAAGTTGTTGCCATGGAGAAGATGGCATCCGTGACCTCATGGATGCATTTGTGGGTGGCGTATTATGAAATCCACAGAGTTCACTTGCAGAGCCCTGAAAGGAGCTACTGGCATAGAAATTGAGCGCCAAGTCCTGCAATAAGTGGCAGATGTGTGCCACCCAGTTCCTAGACATGCGCAATCGTCAGCGACACTGGTCCTTAGTCATCTGCAGGAATGGCAGGTGGCATCTACAGACCATGGGTGTCGCTAGGTGCCAACCAGCCACGGCTCACTGTCGCTCCTGGGCAGTGTGTGCGGGGGTCCCTGCTGCCCCTTCTTCATGAGGATGCTGCTCCTGCCTTTGCGCGGCCAGGTGCCTCAGTCACTCTCTCCTCCGTCTTCTACGGTCTCTGTAGGCCATCAGACATACAACTCGGTCACCAGGATCCATGATCCTGACGTGGTCCTCCTGCAGCATGAAAGAGGGAGAGACGTGGTTATCATGGCTGTACTTAGCACCTTTCCTGGCCCTGTGAGTCTGCTCCTTAATGCTTTCCGGAGAGTGCTGGTCATCTCTCAGATGGCCAGAGATGAGTGCGCTGCCTGGCTGCCCTGTCAACCTGCGACATGGGGGACACTTGTCCAAACCGGGATGCTAAGATTGCAAGGGGCTATGAGTGCCTCCAGCAGTGACTGCTACATGGTCAGTGTAGGCAAGGCGATCGTACAACGTGTGCAGTCCGACTGCTCTGTGGTCCAATAAAGTGGTGGCAGACTCGAAGTTTGTGCCGGGGGCGGAGGGGGCAGGGGGTTGGGTGATAAGGTATGGAGCGCTTGGTGGCCCTTTGGTGCCTCTGTAATGCTTGCATGGGTGGGCAGGCTAGGAACCCGACCCCAATCATATCACTGTGGCTGTGCCTGACCTGTCTCAGTTGTAGAGGCATGGTCAGTTTGTACAGGTGTCCCCAATACGTGTCCACTCCCCTCGCTTACCCTGCCGCCCACCTCGATTGCCTGTGCGCGGGATGCAGCGCCAGGGCAGCACTTGCCCCCGGACACCCCCACCCCTCTGCAGTCACCTGCGGGGCCATGCATCAGTTTCTCCCACCCCCCTGAGGCCTGTAAACAACAGTCGAGCTGTGGAGAACGCTGCTGCTGCTCACCTCAGTTCCCCCAAAGTTAATGCCCCCAAGTGCACGTCGCCTGCGTGCTGTTGTGAAACACGTCGGCGTGCTTTCCCGCTGACATGGACAGACGATAGGGCGGGGTTCCAAGAGCCTGGCGGGATGGCCTTTTAATTATATGCTAATGTATTCCAATTAGCTCCCTGCCGACTGATGGCGGGAAATGCTGCACGCCGTCGGTGGGCTGAGTGGAAGATCGCGACCTGCCTTCCCGCCGTTGTGAAGTGGGTCCCGCCATATTTTCCGTGCACGCCACCAATCACACCCGCCACCAGCGGGTTCAGAAAATTCCGCCCTATATGTGGCTGCATTCTGAAATAGTACAAGATGGTGACTACCTAAACAGCAAAGTTATGGCAATTTCTTCTGAACTTTAAATCCTTAACCATCTCCTGTTGCTCAGAGACTAGTATGCGGCGTTACGGTTTGATATATACTGAAAACGAAAAAGACGCACATTTATATAATGCTTTTCACAACCATGAAGTGTCAGAGCATTTTACTTTTTGAGGTGAAATTCTTTTACTTCAAATAAAGTGAAGTACTTTTTAAAGTGTAGTCCCTATTGTAATGTAGGGAATGAGGCAGCCAATATCTGCTCAACAAACTGAAACAAACATCAATATGATAATGATCAGATAATCTATTTTCTGTGATGTTGGTTGAGGGATAAATATTGGCCAGGTCACCAAGGATAATGCCCCTGTTCTTCTTCAAAATAGTTCCAAGGGATTTTTTGCATCCACCCAACCAGGCAGTTGGAGCCATGTTTAAGGTCTCATCTGAAAGATGGCACCTCTTACAGTGCAGCACTCCCTCATGATTTCACCACAGTATCAGCCTGAATTTTTGCACTCAAGCCCTGGCACAGGACATGAACCTGGAACTTTGTGATTCAGAGGCAAATGTGCTACCAGTTGAGCAACAGCTGACACTTAGTATTGGCCTTTAATTGGTCATATTGTAATAGCATCATTTAGGAAGAACTATTTTATTGTTATTTAGGCTGCTGTAGTATAAGAGTCTGGCACATTTAGGGTAAATGTGGAACTGAGTACAATACCATCCACACAATGATGTAAGAGAACATGTGACCTGCACCTAAGGGTCAGTGTGGTGTTGAACAGAGCTGTGTGCAGACCTAAGCATGGACACAGCTTCTAGCTTGTACCCGTTACTGTATATTTGTAAATAGTTCTAGTAGTTAATAAAGACTCACAGTTAATCTGCTAAAGACTATGAAGACCTCATCAAGCCTACTGAGGTGTACCCAACACCCAACAACAGTTGCCACTATTATATTTAAAACAATCCCATAAAGGTCTTTGCCTCAGCAAATTTGCTAAAGTCTGGAGTTGCCACCAGATATTTAAAGCCTGCAATTTTAGGAGTTAGTGGTCCAGGATCCCATTAAACACAACCTACAAGCTGCTTAAGATTTATTTGCTGGTGCTGCTGAAGATTGTTGCAAAAACTGTAGGCACTGAATAGGAAGGAGAAAGGAAAATGGAGAGAATTAATTTGAGAAGCTGAAGGAAATGTGAGAAGAAGAGCTTTGAGGAGATTGCTGAAAACAGGGAAGGTGGAAACAAGATACCGGAAACTTCAAAGGAAATGCCAACAAGCAGAGAAATAATCAGTGAATGAGCAGCTACAAATGATGGGGCATAGGGAGAGGGGACAACAAAAAAAGCCCAGTGTTACAGAAGTACAGAGATAAAAGCAAAAAACTGCAAATGCTGGAAATCCAAAACAAAAACAAAAATACCTGGAAAAACTCAGCAGCTCAAACCCACTGACAAGGGTGGTGCTATTGTTGTCTGGCGCACTGACCCCTACCTCGCAGAGGCTGAGCGCCAACTCTCAGACACTTCCTCCTACCTCCCCCTGGACCATGACCCCACCACTGAACATCAAGCCATTGTTTCCAGGACTGTTACTGACCTCATCTCCTCTGGAGATCTTCCTTCCACAGCTTCCAACCTCATAGTCTCCCAACCTCGGACGGCCCGCTTCTACCTCCTACCCAAAATCCACAAACAGGACTGTCCCAGTAGACCGATCATGTCAGCGTGTTCCTGCCCCATGGAACTCATTTCTTGCCATCTTGACTCCATTCTCTCTCCCCTTGTCCAGTCCCTTCCCACCTACATCCGTGATTCCTCTGAAACCCTACATCATATCAACGATTTCCAGTTCCCTGGCCCCAACTGCCTCCTCTTCACCATGGACGTCCGATCCCTCTACACCTCCATCCCCCACCGGGATGGTCTGATGGCTCTCTGCTTCTTCCTCAAACAGAGGCCCGAACAATCCCCATCCACCACTACTCTCCTCCGTCTGGCTGAACTTGTTCTCACACTGAACAATTTCTCCTTAAACTCCTCTCACTTCTTCCAAATAAAAGGTGTGGCTATGGGTACCCGCATGGGTCTCAGTTATGCCTGTCTCTTTATGGGGTATGTGGAACATTCCTTGTTCCAGTCCTACTCCGGCCCCCTCCCACAACTCTTTCTCCGGTACATCAATGATTGCTTCGGTGCTGCTTCATGCTCTCGCCTGGACCTGGAGAAATTTATTAATTTTGCTTCCAATTTCCACCCCTCCATCATTTTCACATGGTCCATCTCTGACACTTCCCTTCCCTTCCTTGACCTCTCTGTCTCAATTTCTGGTGATAGACTGTCCACCAATATTCATTACAAGCCTACCGACTCCCACAGCTACCTCGACTACAGCTCCTCACACCCCGCTTCGCATTCTATCCCATTCTCTCAGTTCCTTCACCTCCGTCGCATCTATTCTGATGATGCCACTTTCAAAAACAGTTCCTTTGACATGTCTTCTTCCTTAACCGAGGTTTTCCACCCACGGTGGTTGACAGGGCCCTCAACCATGTCCGGCCCATCTCCCGCGCATCCACCCTCACACCTTCCTCTCCTTCCCAGAACCATGATAGGGTCCCCCTTGTCCTCACTTATCACCCCACCAGCCTCCGCATTCAAAGGATCATCCTCCGCCATTTCCGCCAACTAGCATGATGCCTCCACCAAACACATCTTCCCTTCACCCCACCCGGCGGCATTCCGAAGGGATCGTTCCCTCCGGGACACCCTGGTCCACTCCTCCATCACCCCCTACACCTCAACCCCCTCCCACGTCACCTTCCCATGCAACTGCAGAAGGTGCAACACCTGCCCCTTTACTTCCCCTCGCCTCACTCTTCAAGGGTCCAAACACTCCTTTCAAGTGAAGCAGCATTTCACTTGCACTTCTCTCAATTTAGTCTATTGCATTCGCTGCTCTCAATGCGGTTTCCTCTACATTGGAGAGACCAAACGCAGACTGGGTGACCGCTTTGAGGAACACCTTTGGTCTGTCCGCAAGCATGACCCAGACCTCCCTGTCGCTTGCCATTTCAACACTCCACCCTGCTCTCATGCCCACATGTCCGTCCTTGGCCTGCTGCATTGTTCCAGTGAAGCTCAATGCAAACTGGAGGAACAGCACCTCATCTTCCAACTAGGCACTTTACAGCCTTCTGGATTGAATATTGAGTTCAACAATTTTAGATCATGAACTCTCTCCTCCATCCCCGCTCCCTTTCTGATCCCCCTTTTTTCCAATAATTTATATCGATTTTTCTTTTCCCACCTATTTCCATTATTTTTAAATGTATTTCCATCCATTGTTTTATCTGTACCTTTTAGCCTATTTCGATACCTTCCCCCCACCCCACCCCCACTAGGGCTATCTGTACCTTGCTCGTCCTGCTTTCTACCCTTAATGTCACCTATTAGCACATTCCTTAGATAGTATCACCACCTTCAACACCTTTGTTCTTTTATCTGTGACATCTTTTGGTCATCTCCACCTATCACTGGCCCTCTATCCAGCTCTACCTGTCCCCCCGCCCCCCCCCCCCCCCCCCCACCCCCCAACCCCCTCCCCACCCCCCTTAAACCAGCTTATATTTCACCTCTTTTCTATTTTTACTTAGTTCTGTTGAAGATTCATACGGACTCGAAACATTAACTGTGTTCCCCTCCGCAGATGCTGTCAGACCTGCTGAGTTTTTCCAGGTATTTTTGTTTTTGTTACAGAAGTAAAGGGTGTGCAAGGGATGCAAGGCAGGAAATCACTAAGATAGGGTGGGGAAAGAACACTTCAAAAGAGAAAAGGGGCAGCCCTTTTCACTGGGGTCGCCCTTTTGAAGACACAGAGTGCCCAGACAGGATGGGCCCCAACTGGAGCCCACAGCCAGGCCACCTGAGGACCAATGTTGTGAGAAGTGGTTGATTGCTCAACTGGAACTCTTGAGCCTCACTTCTATGCTGAGACAGTCATGGAGCTCCCTACCATCCAACGCATTTTATTGTCCTCCCTGCCTGCCAGCCTGCTCTTGGAAGGATGGAGTGGGGTGAATTTGGGGTGGGTGGGGAACATAAATTCTGTCCTTAATCCTTCTTAATATGACTGTCTCAGAGGCCTACTCAAAGAGCACATAGGAAGCATGGTGTGGTTGCCCAGGTGTTCATGAAACTAAGGCTATCTCAGACTTATGCGAGAGAGAGAGAGACTCAAGAGTTGCAGTTGAGCAATCAACCACTTCTCACAACATTGGTCCTCAGGTGGCAGCTGGCTAGGTCATAGGATCGCATATCAGTGCACCAAAGGGAAAACACAAAGATAAGTAGTGCATTATATAGAAGTACAATTGTATATCAGAACAATAGTTGTTATTTGGATCAGCTCTGTTGTTCAATGAGCTCATTAAGTCTCAAGAGATCTGGTTGCACTTCAGTGGTATATTTGTTTAGGAAGTCAAAAAGACATCAGTTTTACCATAGAAGAGTTGCAGTAGTCATGAAAGCTAGGGAGATGTGATGATAGCAGTTTAGTCAGTTAGTGCACTAATCTGAAAAGAATGTACTATTAATAAACATTTCCCTGCCAGATGGGGCAGCAGCCTTCTCCAATTCAGGATCATCATGATGTTGAGTTCAAGCTCCTCAGCCTCCACAACAGTGAAGCCATTGTCCCCCAAGGATTTCATTTCCAAAAGCAAAATTCTGCGCATGCTGGAAATCTGAAATAAAAACAAAAAATGCTGAAAATACTCAGCAGATCTAGCAGCATCTGTGGCGAGAGAAAAACCGGGTTAACGTTTCATGTGAAGTACTTCTGATGAAAGGTCACAACATGAAATGTTGGGCAAGGTTTTGTGGGCCCCTGCCAGTAGGTTTGCTGGCAGGTGTGCCTGTAAAGCTCTCTGGATGCACTTCCCGCCACCTACCCAGCCCACCCCCGACCTGTCAGAAATTTTGCAGGGGGCGGGTGAGGCCCTCACCCCCCAATTGAGGCCCTTAATGGCCAATTATTGGCCACTTAAGGGCCACTTCCTGCCCAGCTGCCATTTTGAGACTGGCAGGAGAAGATCAGGGAAGGGTGGGGAAGCCCCCCCCCCAGCTGCCCAGGCCACTGGCAGTAAAAGAGGAGAGGCCTTCATCACTGGTCTCCTTTCCCGATTGGGCCCCACCCACCTGGGCCCCACCCACCCCCCAGCAAGGTCTGACCTCCCCTTCCCCCAGGAATCCCCTTCCAACCCGGCACGACACCCCCACCCCCCAACCACCCCGCAGAGCCTCCCCCACCCGCCTCCTGTCCCTGCCACAAGACCTTCAGGCTCACCTTTGCTCCCGGCATTTGGAATCTGAGGACTGCTTGTGGTCCCAGCAGTGGTCATCACTCCTGGTGGCACTACTGAGACTACAGAGCTGCTGCCGAAACAGGCTGCTCTCTGGGGCAGGGCTTCCTCCCGAGTGAGGGGCAGCAGTTCCATCTCCAGCCATTTACCACTTCACTGAGCATTAAATGGCTGTGGGGCTGCTGTCAACAGTGGGGATTCCCCGCCAACTCTGTCAGAGCAGAGGCAGGAAACACTAACACCCGAAAAATCCGGCCTGTTAACCCTTTTTCTCTCTCCACAGATGCTGCCAGACTTGAAGATATTGTCATGGTAATGTCACTGGACTCATAATCCAGATGCTCAGGGTCACGCTCTGGGGACATGGGTTCAAATCCTATCACAACAGCTGGTAGAATTCAAATACAATTAATAAAAAATCTGGAATATAAAACTAGTCTCAAGAATGGTGATTATGACAACTTTCACTGATTGTTGTAAAAACCCATCTGCTTCACTAATGTCCTCAGGGAAGGAAATCTCCCATCCTAACCAGGTCTGGCCCTACGTGTGACCCCAGGCCCCAGCAATATGGTTGACTCTTAATTACTATTAGAAATAGCCTAGTAAGCCATTCAGTTCAAGGGCAATTTGGGATGGGCAACAAATGCTGGCCTTGCCAGCGATACCCTGTATTTTCTGATTTCAATTCTATTTCTTCCTCATCCACACTAATGTCATCTATGCTTAATTATGCCACCCTTTCCTTTGCTCTTTATTATTCCTCCATCTTCCTCCATTCAGATCACAAAGACAAAAATCCCAGCCAAGAGAACTACAGTGGATTTGGAGTTGTAAATTTTCAGGTGCATGGAGAATACTTAAAGGCCCACCACAAGAGGATCCCAGGGCAATAAAATCCCTAGTTTACAAGCAAATCTGATTTATGGACGGAGGTTTTCCGGGAATGAACACCTTTAAATCTAACATCCAAGCTAGGATCAATTGTTCATGGGGAGCTCACTACATCTCAGTTATTTGGCTGTAAGTTGCTCTGAGTATAATGGGGGCAGGAATTATGGGAATTTGCATGTATTGCATCATCCCACTATTTCCATAAAATTTGTCAGCTGTGGCTCAGTAACCTCTGAGTCAGAAGGATATGGGTTCAAGCTCCATGCCAGACACATTAGCCAAGTTTTTCCTGTCCCACCGGTGAAAATGCTGGCCATTATCTTGGCTGACATTTTTGTGCAGTTTAAAAGAAATGCTATACTGTCGGAGATGCCATCTTTCAGTTGCAATGTTAAAATTGATGTCCTGTCTGCCATCTTAGGTAGACATAAAAGATCCAATTGTATTATTTGAAAAAGAGTGGGAAAGTTTTCTGGCCAACATCTATTCTTCAAGTGACACATTAAAGCAGTTTAATTGGTCAGTTATATCATTGGCGTTTGTGGGGCCTTGATGTGTGCCAATGCTTTCTTACAATAAACGGTGACTAAGCTCAAAGTACTTCATTAACTATTAAGCACTGTGGAACATCCTGAGGTCATGAGAAGCACTAAGTAATTTCATGTCTCTTCGTTCTTTTCATTCTAACAATGGGGTGGAAATCTGCTGGAAATAGGTTTGGCTCCAATTTGTGCTATGCTTATAGCCCCTCTGCCTGTTAGCCCCAATAATACCAGAAAACCCAAAGAAATTCAAGGCCAATATATTTTTAATGATGTTGAACATTGTGTGTCATACTAAACTGACTAAAAATCACAAATCATAACTGTGTTCGATTCTTTTCCTGTTGCCATGGTTACCTGGAATCTTGGAGGTTTTTTTTGAAGGCTATTTGAGGTCTGTTTCAGAAAAAAAAATACCAGTGACAGTCGATACGGCTTCATGCCAAAGAAAGCAATGACTACAGCAAAAATCACTTATGCTGCACTATTGTGACTTGTAAATGATTGTCAAAGCTTTGTGGGCCTATTATTGAATTTAAATTACCCCTGGAAATAGCAGAAAGTGACACAATATATATTTGCTACTTAATCTCTGAAGGAAACGACTTGGGTTTTTGAAAGCTTCATTTACTATAAAATGCATCAAGATATCTCCTTCACACTATCTCATTAAAATGCCTGGTGGGTAAATTAATTGACTATCCATTTAGACAGGGTAAATGTAAATTGCAAATTTGTAGTTGACTTTTAGGGTGGAATTTTCTGTGCCTGCTGGCAGCGGGCGTGATAGTTGGCGTGAGCAGACAATGTGGCTTGATCAGTTTCACGACGGCAGGAATTCAGGTCGCGATTGTCCGCTTAGCCCGCCGATGGCAAGCCGCGTTTCCCACCAATAGTCGTCGGGGAGCTCGTTGTAATACATCAGCGTGGGGGCAACTGCTGCCCAGCCGCAGAGGCGACTGTTGTTGGGGGCAAACAAAAACAAAAATAGCTGGAAAAACTCAGGAGGTCCGACAGCATCTGCGGAGAGGAACATAGTTAACGTTTCGTTTCCGAATGACTCTTCATCAGTTCTGACCATTCCTCTGCAACTGAGACAGTTCAGGCGCAGCCACAGTGATCCTATTGGGGTTGGGCTCCTAGACTGCCTGCCCACCCAAGCAACGTGGAGGCACCAAAGTGCCACCAAAGCGCTCCAGACCTTAACCCACCCCCCCACCCCCCCACCGCCCTACCACCACCCTCTGCCAACCACCACCCTCTCCCCCTGGCACAGACTGCGAGTCCGCGACCACTTTACTGGACTGCAGAGCAGTTGAACTGCACATGTTGTACAATCTCCTCACCAATGTTGGCCATATAGCAGTCACTGCGAGAGGCATTCACAGCCCCTTGCAATCTCAGCATTTCAGTTATTGTTTTTTATAATTTATTCATGGGATGTTGGCTTTACTGACTGGGCCAGCATTTATTGTCTCAGGAGGT
Organism: Cetorhinus maximus; assembly: GCF_964194155.1. NCBI lineage: Eukaryota > Metazoa > Chordata > Chondrichthyes > Lamniformes > Cetorhinidae > Cetorhinus > Cetorhinus maximus. The sequence continues at coordinate 42,548,485 of NC_135884.1, forward strand.
GGTTTACTCATTGCACAATTTCTAGCCTCTGACCTGCTCTTAAAGCCTAGCTGCCCTTGAGAAGGCGGTGGTGAGCTGCCTTCTTGAGCTGCTGCAGTCCATGTGGTGTAGGTACATCCACAGTGCTGTTAGGAAGAGAGTTCCAGGATTTTGACCCAGCGACAGTGAAGGAACGGCGATATATTTCCAAGTCAGGATGGTGAGTGACTTGTAGGGGAACTTCCAGGTGGTGGTGTTCCCATCTATCTGCTGCCCTTGTCCTTCTAGATGGTAGTGGTCATGAGTTTGGAAGGTGCTGTCAAAGGAGCCTTGGTGAATTCCTGCAGTGCATCTTGTTGATGGTACACACTGCTGCCACTGTGCATGGCACATCAAGCCAATCAAGTGGGCTGCTTTGTCCTGAATGGTGTCAAGCTTCTTGAGTTTTGTGGGAGCTGCACTCATTCAGACAAGTGGGGAGTATTCCATTACACTCCTGACTTGTGCCTTGTAGATGATGGACAGGTTTTGGGGAGTCAGGTTTACTCATCGTACAATTTCTAGCCTCTGACCTGCTCTTGTAGCCACAATATTTATATGGCTAGTCCAGTTCAGTTTCTGGTCAATGGTAACCCCCAGGATGTTGATAGTGGAGGATTCAGTGATGGTAATGCCATTGAGCATCAAGGGACAATGGTTGGATTCTCCCTTGTTGGAGATGGTCATTGCCTGACACTTGTGTGGCGCAAATGTTACTTACCACTTGTCGGCCCAAGCCTGGATATTGTCCAGGTCTTGCTGCATTTGGACATGGACTGCTTCAGTGTCTGAGGAGTCACCAAATGGTGCTGACCATTGTCCAATTATCAGTGAGCATCCCCACTCCAGACCTTATGATGGAAGGAAGGTCATCAATGAAGCAGCTGAAGATGGTTGTGCCGAGGACACTGCCTGAGGAACTCCTGTGGTGATGTTCTGGAGCTGAGATGACTGACCTCCAACAACGTCAACCATCTTCCTTTGTGCTAGGTATGACTCCAGCCAGTGGAGAGTTTTCCCCGATTCCCATCGACTCCAGTTTTGTTTGGGCTCCTTGATGCCACACTCGGTCAAATGTGGCCTTGGTGTCAAGGGCAGTTACTCTCACCTCAACTCTGGAGTTCAGCTCTTTTGTCCACGTTTGAATCAAGGCTGTAATGAGGTCAGGAGCTGAGTGGCCCTGGCGGAACCCAAACTGAGCGTCAGTGAGCAGGTTATTGCTAAGCAAGTGCCACTTGTTAGCATTGTTGATGACCCCTTACATTACATTACTGTTGATGGGGAGTAGACTGATGGGGTGGTAATTGGTCGGGTTGGACTTGTCCTGCATTGTGTGTACAGGACATACCTGGGCAATTATCCACATAGCCAGGCAGATGCCAGTGTTGTAGCTGTACTGGAATAGCTTGGTTAGGGGCGCGGCAAGTTCTGGAGCACAAAGTCTTCAGTACTATTGCCGGAATATTGTCAGGGCCCATTGACTTTGCAGTATCCAGTGCCTTCAGCCATTTCTTGATATCACTTGGAGTGAATCGAATTGGCTGAAGGCTGGCATCTATGATGCTGGGGACCTCCGGAGGAGGCTGAGATGGATCATCCACTCGGCACTTCTGGCTGAAGATTGTAGCAAATGCTTCAGCCTCATCTTTTGCACTGATGTACAGGACTCCTCCATCATTGAGAATGGGGATATTTGTGGAACCCCTTCCTCCAGTGAGTGGTTTAATTGTCCACAACCATTCATGACTGGATGTGGCAGGACTGCAGAGCTTAGATCTGATCCGTTGGTTGTAGGATCACTTAGCTCTGTCTATCACTTGCTAATTATGCTGTTTAGCACACAAGTAGTCCTGTGTTATAGCTTCACCACGTTAACACTTCATTTAAGGTGTTGCTCCTGGCATACCCTACTGCACTCTTCATTGAAACACGGTTGATCCCCTTTGGGAGTGCGGGATATGCTGGGCCCTGAGGTTACAAGGAGGCTCGGAGCAGCGTTCTCCATGTCGCAGATTGATGGGGCAGCCATGCAGCACACTCACCTATGGCCATTTGACGGATGCCCAGCACTCTCCGGGAAGCGTTAAGGGGCTGTGACACTGGGCCAGGAAAGGTGCTAAGCACACCCATGCTAACCATGTCTCTCTCTCTCTCTTTCATGCTGCAAGAGGACCACATCAGTACCATGGAGCCTGGTGACCTAGCTGTATGCCTGATGGCCTACAGAGAGTGCAGAAGACAGAGGACGGAGTGACTGAGGCTCCTGGCTGCACAAAAGCAGGGGCAGCAACCCCCAGGAAGAAAGGGCTGCTGGGGCTCCCCTACACGCTGCCCAGGAGCGACAGTGAGCCGTGGCTGGTCGGTGTCTAGCGACACCCAGGGTCTATAGACACCGCCTGTAATACCTGCAGATGAGCGAGAACCAGTGTTGCTAATGACTGCACATGTCTAGGGTCGCTCACATCTGACACTTACTGCAGGACTTGGCGCCAAGGGGACATGGAGGGCATCCAGTGCCAGTGGCTGTGAAAGTGGCCACGATGCTCAATTTCTATGCCAGTGGCTCCTTTCAGGGCTCCACAGGTAACCTCTGTGGGATTTCACTAGCGGCCATCCACAAATGCATCCATGAGATCACGGATGCCAACTTCGCGAGGGCACACAACTTTGAGCATTTCGGTTGGGATAGGGACAGCCAGGATGCAAGGGCTATTGGATTCACCCTTATCTCGGGATTCCCACAGATGCAGGGTGCAATTGACTGCAGCCATGTGGTGCTCAGGTCTCCATCGCTACACTCGATGGACTTCATCAACCACAAGGCCTTCCACTCACTGAATGTGCAGCTGGTGTGTGACCACCAGAAACGCATCCAGCAGGTATGCACACAGTTTCTAGGGAGTGTGCACGATGCCTATATCCTCAGTCGGTCACAGATCCCTGCAGTCTTCCAGGTTCACAGAAGCTGCAGGGATGGCTCCTCGGGGTCAAGGGCTACCCACAGAGGACGTGGCTGATGATACCCGTGCGGCAGCCTCAGACTGTGGCAGAGCGACGGTATAATGAGGCTCATGCTGCAGCTCACAACTTGGTGGAGCAAACCATCGGGATGCTGAAGATGTGGTTCCAGTGCCTGGACAGGTCTGGTGGAGCCCTGCAATACAGTCCCCAGAGGGTGTGATGTATCATCGTCGTCTGCTGCGCCCGTAACAACCTGGCGCTGCAACAGGGTAAGGAGCTGGCTGAGGAGGAGATGGAGGAGCTGCATGTCTCCCCTGGTGAGGAGGATGCCAACAGGAATGAGGGTGAGGAGGTACTTGGAGGTGACGATGATGGGGTTGAGGCCCTCGTACTGGCTAGACGAGACAGGCGCACTCGGGAGACGCTCATAGCTACTAGATTTGTGGAGGATGATGACAACATGCGGTGAGGTGTCCTCGTAGATCCTCATATCGCTTTTGTGAACGTTTGACTCCAATCTGGTGAATGGCAGCGCCAATACCCTCTGTGAGAATGCTCCTGTCATTGAAATGCAGTGTAAGCCCTAATGTTCACTCGATTGCAGGAGGATGATGATGACATACAGTGAAGACACTCCATAAATCTTCACATAGCCTCTGAGAATGTCTGACTCCTGTCTGGCCGAGGGCAGCTCACTTGCGGCCTGTGATCAAGGTCATATCAGAGATGCAGCCATGAAACTTTAGAAGCATCTGATGCTTTGTCCGCCTTCAGCACCTGAGCCCTTCAGGAGCTGGAGCACAGCATCACTGGTGACAGATGCTAATGTGATGGGGGACAGCCCCTCCATAAAGGTGCTGAGAGCACTTCGAGAGAATGAGCCTCCTGCCCACCACATTCTGGCAGCAATGACAAGCACTGCCGAGGTGCAGGCATCAGTAATGTTTCCAGGGAGTGTGAGGCTGGACCATCACTTTGGTCTGAAGGCTGCACAGAGCACAGGGAAGAGGCCCTGGACTGAGACACCTGCCTTTTATCTTGTGCAGAAAGGTTTCACACCTGAGTGACAAGAACACTGCTCATCAGAACAAGGAGCCATAGGCAGGGAGACATTTTTGGGAGTTTATTGACAATAGTGAACAGTATGTACAGGTGATTAACACCCATGCACAGGCTGTGCACTTAATTCTTCTTAACTTTCCTAACCCTGCCGCTACATCTTAGTGCTCCCCGGACATCCACAGCAGAGGTGGAAGCAGCCTGCTGACTGTAATGCCCTGTCTGTGATGACTTTGGCAGGCATCCTCTGGAGGGCCGAGATTTGGAGGGCCTCTGCCTGCTTTCGGGGTCCTGCTGTGTGGCAGTGGCACACTCCTTGGCCTGTGAAGCTGGAGCCGCTGAGGTCACAGGAATAGAGGATTCGGATTAGCCGGACACTCTTGGAGTCACCTGGATCGATGGGCCCAGGGTGTGCACCTGCTGAATCTCCCTCCCTATGGGTGCCCTGGTGCCCCAGGCTGATTCTTTGAGGAGTAGGGGTAGCTGGAGTGAGATCGAGCTGCCTGGCACCCCTCTCTCATACACACTGTTGGAGGCCAACTGTGGCATCACAATGAACTTAAGTCCACGCAGCAGTGCAGGAGTGAAGTCCTGGACTAAGGTCTTCATGGCGGCCCCCACCCTACCAGTGTTGACCTCGGTGGGTTGGCATACCGGCGCTATCATCTCAGAGTGAAGGCGGACAGACTCCTCCATCATACCTTGCAATATGAGGAGTGCAGCTCACATCCCTTCCTGATGTTCCCTTGCTTGCCTTTGCAGCTTCAGCAACTGTAACATGACCGAATCCAGGGGACCATCGTCAGAGTCGGACTCAGCAGCGTTCTGGCCTCCAACAGTCCTCCGAGTGCTGGACACCTGGGAACTGACTGCTGTGGATCAGACAGTGCGATGTGCTCACCAGATTGTGATCCCGGGGATACTCTAAAGTCAGGTCCCGCTGAGGTGTGTGTCTCTGCGCTGGTGGAGGGTGAGCTCTGTGATGGGACTTCAGGGAGTGTGCCTTCAGATTCCTCTCCAGAGGCTTGTTTGGGGCTTGATTGGAGGCCCTGGGAGATAATTAGTGCATGGCGGTGGCCTGTGAAAGAGGAGACATCATTCATGGCATGGTTGTCTGGTGGATGTTGCACTGCTGAATCCTCACTTGGTAGAGCAGCACCGACCTCACCATCAGCACAGGACCGGCCCAGATTGTGGCTGGCCAGCTGAATGGCTCTATTTACAAAGTCCCGGAGGACCTTGTTTTCGGGCTCTCTGCCGCAGGTCCACAACCTCTTTCTCCTGTTGAGTGCCAGCTCGTCCTGCATGGATAGAGATGGAGAAAGAGTACACAAGATGCCTGCCGGGTCAGATGATAAGTATGCCTGGCCGGTGTGGGTGGTGAGTGGTCCCATGGATGGGATGAGGACAATGACGGTTTGTGTGAGAGTGTGACTGGTGGTGTCCCTTGAACTGGCAGCGAGTGAGGGCCCTGTGGATGTGTGATGGGTTTGAGAGTGAGAGAGTTAAGAGTGATGAGAAGTGTGACTGACCCTGGTGGAACGGAGGAGATCATTCATCCTCTTGCGGCACTAGGCGGCTGTCCTCTTCTGAAGAGCGTTGGCGCTGAACACTGCTGCCACCGCCTCCCAAGCTGGATTGGTCACTTTGCTGTCCATCCTGCAGTCAGAGCCGGGGTACAGGACATCCCGGTGGGCCTCCATGGCATCCAGCAGCTGCTCAAGGGATCCATCATTGAAACGGGGGTCTGTGGTCTTATTTCCTTTGTTGGTCATGTCTTCTGTGCAGCCGTGGTGAGCTGGAAGCAATGAATGCTGTGCTTGCGGCTGGACTTTAAACATGGCGCCCGGCGGCGGTGGGGTGATGACCGGCAGGTGAATGAGAGTCCGCCCACCATGGAAATGGCGTGTCCCCCTGGAGTGCATAAATAATAAGGTGGGTTATGATTTTGCTCCTTAGGTTGGTTTTAAGGATTAGTGGACTAAAATTAAATCCCCTGCTCCCCATTTCATCTTTTTGTGAAGTGAATCCTTTTTTTCCCCCAGAGTCCTTTAGCTTCCCTAGAACTGTACATTACCTGAGAATAGGAGAATTGAGAAATGTAAGAAAATCCCAACTAAGCCTCTATATTTACTGTTATCCCTTAAACAGTAGAATTTAAATGTTCTTTTGTGTTGTAGAATGAATATATATCTCATTTAACATGTAAAAATATCTGTTAATGTATGAAAAGTTGCTTGTGAAATGCGTGAATTATAAATTTTACCCAGCACTATACCCATTTTACATTTGGTTATCTTATACATAACAGGACATCACAAGATCTTAAGTACAATACCAACAATGATCTTAATGACAATAGCAGGTTTGTTCCTCTGTTTGGAAGCAAAAGATTGCAGTTAGGAGCAGCTGCTATAAAACGACTTCGTCAGAGAAATCTGGGAAGTTGTGTCACTCCCATGGGATAAAAATCCAATTTAACCTTTTCAACTGTGGAACTTATCTTCGCAGTCTTGACTTTTAAAATCCAAATTTGATTTATCACCTCTATTATTTCCAGCCTCGACAGTATTTTGCATTGCATTCTTGGATCTTCATATTGGTTTCTCAATAAAAAATTAAATTACTAGGTCATGTAATTTGTACATGAGTGCATGGAGGGGCATGTAATTCTAAACTGGTAGCATGTTGTTACAATTCAAATCTGTCATTACAGGCTTAAGTCATAGTGCTGCCAGACAAACCCAACGTTTATAATCTGTCTATTTCTTTACCAAAAAGACAATTCAGATGCATTGAAATCACTGTTTAGGGCAAAGGTTGGAGCTGGGGTGCAGGGGGAGGGGAAATTAGATCAGTTCATCTTTGTAAAGAGAAGCTCTGCAATATTCAAAAATAGCATGGTGCTGAATTTATATGGCACCTTTCACAACCGCTAGATGTCTCAAAGCGTTTTACAGCCAGTGAAGTACTTTTTAGGTGCAGTCACTGTTGTAATGCAGGAAATGTAGCAACTAATCTGTGCACAGCAAACTCCCACAAACGGCAATGTGACAATGACCAGATAATCTGTTTTGTGATGTTGTTTACATACATATAAGCATACAAATTAGGAGGAGTAGGCCACTCGGCCCCTCGAACCTGCTCCGCCATCCAATAAGATCATGGCTGATCTGATTGTAACCGCAACTCCAAATTCTCACCTACCCCAGATAACCTTTCACCCCCTTGCATATCAACAATCTATTTGCCAGATTTTGCCCACTCACTCTAACTATATCCATCTGCAACCTCCTCATGTCCTCTTCACAACATACTTTCCTATTTATCTTTGTGTCATCTGCAAATTTAGCTACTATGTCTTCACCCCTCTCATATGTTTCGATCAAATCACCTCTTACACTAAATTCCAGGGGATACAAACCTAGCCTGTCCAACCTTTCCCCATAAGACAACCCTCCCATTCCAGGTATTAGTCCAGTAAACCTTCTTTGAACTGCTTCCAATGTATTTACATCCTTCCTTAAATAAGGAGATCAATACTGGGGTTGAGGAATAAATTTTGGCCAAGACACCAGGGATAATTCCTCTGCTCTTCTTAGAAATAATGTAGTGGGATATTTTACATCTGCTTGAGCAGGCAGACAGGGCCTCAGTTTACCATATCATCTGAAAGACAACACTTTCAACAGTGCAGCACTCCCTCAGTACTGCACTGAAATGTTAGTCTTAGGGCTGAATTTTGCCATTGGCGAGTAGGGGGCGGGGCCCGCTCACCGACGTGTAAAATGACGCGGGATGATGTTGGGGGTTCCCCCCGATGTCATCCCACCCCATTTAAATTTTTAGGAAGGTGGGCCCACAGCAAAATCAGCTGTGCGCCTGCTGACCTGTCAATGGCCAATTGAGGCCATTGACAGGATCATTGAAACATTTAAAGGACCTGCCCGTCCAACCTTAAGGTTGGTTGGCAGGCCAGGAGCCCCGGCGGGGAATAGAAAAAACATGAAACCTCATCCACCGGCGGGATGAGGTTTCATGTAGGGATTTTAAAAGTTTAATAAAGTTTTAGTGTAATTTATGAACATGTCCCATCTCATGTGACATTGTCACATGAGGGGGACATGTTAAGGATTTTTTTTATTCTCTATTTTTAATGTTTTTAAAACTGTCAGTGATCTCCCTGAGGCAGCACTTAGCCTCAGGGAGATGTGTGCTCTTTCGTGCGCATGCGTGAAAGAGCGCACTCTTGCTTTTGGGGAACCCCCCCCCACCCCACCGCACAGGAGGCACATAGCGCTTCCCACCGGGCAACACGCTGGGCGGGCCTTAATTGGCCACCCACGTAAGATGGCGGCGGGGCCCGCTTCTCCGGTGGGGATTGGCTCCCTGCCCATCGGAGATTGGGTCGGGCCCACTCGCCCGGCAGGCAGAAAATTCTGCCCTTAATTTTTGTTTTCAAGTTCTGGAGTGGGGCTTGAACTCACAACCTTCTAACTTAGAGATGGAGTGCTACCCAATAAATCACAGTTGACACTAACAGCAGATGGGATAAACATATACCTAAATACTTTCTATATGGGCATGGGAGCATATGTGGCTCATAAGTATGTTTATTTTTCAGCATATGCTGCATTTATATTGTAAGCAACTTCAGAATGGTTCGGTGGAGCTGACTAGTGCTCCTGATTCTGTCGGAACTGCTTCATGAATATTTACAAGTAGGTTTTTGCACAGAATCACAGTCGCCTGCATGTTGTAGCTGTTTTAAGATCATTTGTAGCAGCTTTTTCTTTAGGGGCCCTGTTACTTTCACTGTTGGTTTGAGAAACCTCACGCATTTTGGATAGTGTCAAACTCCTGCACTAGCCTTTTGGTGCTTAAGTGCTCCAATCGTTCACTGCATTCAGCCAAAAAAAAAAATGGCTGCCTTCACCAACAAATATGCATGTAGTATTCAAATGTTGATGCTGGAGGATGTAGCCAACATCCTGATCTGTAATGGCCATCACCTCTAATCTCAGTGACAATCTTGTTTGTTACTTGCACTCTGCAGCAAAGTGACCACATAAACAAGTGATGTGTTTATATTTCTCCAAGAGATGGTGGGATAGATTAGAGACCAGTACAAGCCAATCTCCAATAATATAAACAAAGTACTAGAAATATTCAGCAGGCCAGGTAACATCTGTGGAGAGAATGGCAACAGCTTATTTAAACTCTAAACTATTTTCTTTCTTTACTTTTACTATTGCCGCCCCTTTTTGCCCTGCACTTTTATCCCTTTAGTCATTTAAATCTCTCATGCTTTCTACCCTGTGCCAGGCCTTCCCTCTCCCCTCCACACCTTCTCTGACTTTATAGTCACTTAAGCCTGATTCAGCTCAATCATTGCCTGACTTGCTGAGTATTTCCAGCATTTTCTGTCTTTTTTTCAGATTTCTAGCATCCATAGTATTTTGTTTTATAATTTCTTCTATATTGGATCGCTGGACAGTTTTCTGTACTTAATAGCTTTGGTCACACCATTTGTCACCAAGGAAAGAACACCTATTTTTAAAAGGCAGAATATTCTTAGGGTGTAGTATTACTGCCGGTGAACAAAGGCAGATTTTGCTGATAAGTCCGAATGGCTACTTGCTACTTACAATGATTAATGTGTAACATATTAATTTCTCATTGGAAATAAAAGATGTTATAAATTCAATCAATATGATAAATGCTGTTGAGATGCTTGTGAATGCACAGGATGAAACTACTAGCTGAATCAGTCTCCTCTAATCTACTTTTATCACAGACAGGATCAGTGAAGTGTGGAGATAAATTAAACAATTTGGTATGAGCTCCAACTGTCAATAAATTAATTAACAAGGTAAGACACTGCTGTAAAATAAATCAATGAATTTAAGACCATACCACCCTACCTATCGTATGATAAGATTATTGTCTTTTTTTTGAGAATAAAACAGAAATATTCAATTTACTTTTTAGCTTATTAATTGCATTGAATGTCTAAGAATCTACTCCTCTAAGAATCTCTGCCACCCTTAAGTTGACAGTAGATTCACAGGATACTTTTACTAAAAAAGCAAACTTACCAGAATTCTTGCTGACACTGGAAAAACACTACAAAGGGTGGATGTGCTTGAAGAGAGACTCGGGAGCTGGAATGGGCCTGGAAGTAATTGGGAGCACCCAGAAGATAAATTGAGGCACAGATTTGGGGCTTATCACTTATTTGAAGAGAGACTCAGGAGTTAGAGCGGACCTGGAAGAAATCAGGAGCAGCAGGAAGAGGATAAGTTGAGGCCCAGGCTCAGGGCCTATCACTAACCCAGGGAGACAAATGGGACCTACAGTACCGCAGTTTGAAAAAGTGAAAAAAAATCAAACTGTGATAGCACAAGAAGGCTCTGAGTTGATTGGCCGGTGAGTATTGGATCTTTGTTTTCCTTTTTCCAAAGTTAGAGAGTTAGCCTGAGGAAGTGGGAAGTTAAAACTTTTATTTTTTTTAAATAAGGAGTAATTTAAAGCATTCTGTTTTCCTATATTTAAGTGATGTCAATAGAAGGGAAGAGAGTAGCTGGTGATTCAGTCTCTTTTTTAAGTACTCAGGTTTATAAGTAGTAGTAATGTTTATTATCTAATGGATAGATGATTAGCAGGGTAGCTCCAACATCTAGAATGCACATCCTGTGCTATGTGGGAACTCTGGGATGCTTCCCATGTCCTGGATGTTCAATAGGTGGATATCCATTTACCAAACCAGACAGCAGAAGACATTCTGTGAATCACAACTGTTTTATTGTTAAACTACAGTTCAATACAAATACCTGTTGCCTCTCTTCCCCCTTGGACCCTTTCCCTGTACAGAAGCAAAAACCCATTTACTAGAGAAAAACCTAGCTCTTAAGTACAGGCTTCAATGAGCATCACCTGCTCCCAATTCACTCTGAAGTTTGTCCTGGTTTACTCTTAAAGGGACCTGCATTTCTAACATTGTCACAGGATGTGCAGCAAGTCAGTTGCAGCAGCTTGAGCTCTGGGTTTCAGAACTTAAGGAGCAGCTGGCGTCACCGCGGCACATCTGTGAGGCTGAGAGCTTCATGGATAGCACATTTATAGGTGTGGTCACCCCGTAGCCTAAGGGAATGCAGGAAGAGAGGGAATGGGTGATCACCAGGTAGTCAAGAAGAAACAAGCAGATAGCGCAGGAACCCCCTTAGTGTATCTCACTCTCCAAACAGTATTCAGTTCTGAATGTTGATGAAAGTGATGGTTCATTTGGGGAGTGCAGCCAGGGCCAAATTCATGTCACTATGGATGCTCAGCTGTACAGAGGAGCATGAAGAAGACTGGAAGAGCAATAGTGATAGGAGATTCAATAGTTAGGGGAACAGATAGGCATTTCTGTGACCTCAGATATGAATCTGGAATGGCATGGTGCCTCCCTGGTGCTAAAGTCAAAGATGTCACTGAACATCTGCAGAGCTTCCTTAGTGGGGAGGGTGAACAGCTAGAAGTCCTGATCCACATTGGTACCATTGACATAGGGAGAAAGAGGGATGGGTCCTGAAGCCAGAATTTAGGGAGATGTGTAGGAAATTAGCAAGCAGGATCTCAAATGTAGTATTCTCCAATTACTCCCTGTACCATGTGCAAGTGAGTATAGAAATAGGAGGATAAAGCAGATGAATGCGTGGCTGGATGTGGATCCAGGACAGAGGGTTATAGATTGCTAGGACATTGACACCAACTCTGGGAGATGGGACTTGTACAGGCTGGAGGGGTTGCACCTAAACAAAGCCAGGACTGATTTCCTAGCAAGGCGATTTGCTCGTACTTTTGGGGAGGGTTTAAATTAACTTGGCATGGGTGTGGGAACCAGGAGGTAATGTTAGAGAGGAATACCAAGGTGCATTGAATACTGGGAGAGATAGATAACACGAGAGAAGGAAATAGTGAGTTATTATGGGTTCAGAATAAGGGGAAAAGCAATTAAGTCTAAATTAAGGTTACTATGCATGTATGTGAATGCGTGGAGTGTGATAATATGATTGGTAGGTTGCAGCATAGGTAGCCACGTGGAAATATAATGTTGTAGCTATAGCAGAGACCTGGCTCAAAATAGGTCAGAGTTGGGTATTAAATATTCCTGGACACAAGGTGTTCAGGAAAGATAGTTAAGGAAGGAAAGCGGGAAGGGTGGCAGTATTGATTAAGGAGAACATTACAGTGTTGATGAGATAGAGTATGTCCCAGAGGGTCAAGGACAGAATCAATTTGGCTAAAGCTAAGAAACAAAAAAAGGTGTAATCAAATTGTTCAGTGTAGTTTATAGGCCACCAACTAGTGGGAAAGATACAGAGGAACAAATTTGCAAGGAAATTGCAGAGAGGTGCAAGAATTATAGAATTAATATAACGGGGGACTTGAATTATCTGAAATATAGACTGAGATAGTAGCAGTGTAAAGGGCAGAGAGGGACAAGAGTTCCTAGAGTGTGGTCAGGAGAATTTTCTACAGTACTGTGTTTCCAGTCCAATGAGAAAGGAGGCCTTGCAGAACCTGGATCTTGGGAATGTGGTGGGCCAAGTGGATCAAGTGTCAATAGGGGAATATTTAGGGGACAGCAATCATAAGGGTTGGCTATGGAAAAGGACAAGGAACAATCCAGGGTAAGAATAATTAACTGGAGGAAAGCCAACTACAATAGGGTAAGAATGGATCTGACCAAGATAAATTGAAATCAAAGGTTGGCAGGAAAATTTATAACTGAGCAATGGGCTGCCTTTAAAGAAGAAGAGATAGTTCATGCACAGTCAAGATATATTCCCACAAAGGGGAAAAGTCGGGCAAACAAATCCAGAGCTCCCTGGACGATATAGTGATTAAGATAAAGATGAAAAGGTGTGCTTATGATAGATGTCAGGTGGAAAACACAACCAAGAACTAGGCTGAATATAGAAGGTTCGGAGGGGAAATGAAAATGTAAATAAGAGAAGCAAAGGGACAGTTTGAGAAGAGACTTGCAGATAACATAAAAGGGAATCCAAAAGTCTTCTATAGGCATATAAATAGTAAAAGGGTGGAGGAGTGGGGCCAATTAGGGACCAAAAAGGGGGTTTACATATGGAGTCAGGGGGCATAGCTGAGGTATGAAATGAATACTTTACCAAGGAAGAAGACACTGCAAAAATCATGGTTAAAAACAAGGAGGTAGTTCAGGCTCTTGAAGGGTTTAAAATTGATAAAGAGGAGGTATTGGATAGGCACCAGGACCGGACGGGATATATCCAAGGATATTGAGTGAAGCGAGGGTGGAAATTGTGGAGACACTTGTCATAATTTTCTTGTCTTCCTTAGACTCAACCCAGTGGTGGTGCCAGAGGACTGGAGAATTGCAAACGTTACATGCTTGTTCAAAAAATAGTGTAAAGATAAGTCCAGCAACTACTAACCAGTTAGTTTAACCTGGGGAAGATAATTGAAACAATAATTTGGGACAAAATTACTAGTCACTTGGGTAAATGCAGATTAATTAAGGAAAATCAGCATGGATTTGTGGGAAAATTGTGTTTAACTTGCTTGTGTTTTTTGATGAGGTAACAGAGAAGCTGATGAGGTCATGCTGTTGGTGTACATGGATTTCCAAAAGACACTTTGTAAAGTGCCGCACAACAGGCTTGTGAGCAAAGTTAGAGCTCATGGAATAACAGGGATGGAAAAAACAGTAAAAGCTGGGAAATAAGGATACAGGTCCGAACATGCCTTGTATACTTTAAAATGGAATGCCAGTTTGGACCAGTACTCTTACATCCCAGTTTTACTGTTTCTTCGCACTGGGACAGTAGCAACATGGATACAAAATTGGCTGAGTGACAGGAAACGGAGAGTAGTGATTAATGGATGTTTTTTGAACTGGAGGTAGGTTTATAGTGGAGTTCCTAAAGGAGCAGTGTTAGGACCCTGCTCTTCCTGGTTTTTATTAATGCTCTAGCCCTTGGTCTAAACAACACAATTTCAAAATTTGTGGATGATACACAACTTGGAAGTGTTGTGAACTATGAGGAGGATAATGTAGAACTTCAAAAGGACATAGACAGGATGGTGGAATGAGCGTACAAATGGCAGATGAAATTTAATGCAGATAAGTGTGAAGTAATTAATTTTGGTTGGAAGAACATGGACAGACAATACAAAATAAAGGGTACAATTCAAACGGGGTGCAGGAGTAAAGGAAACTGGGTATAAATATGCATAAATCATTGAAGGTGACAGGACAAGACGAGAGCACGGTTAACAAAGCACATAGCATCCTAGTCTTTATTAACAGGGGCGGAGAGTACAAAAGCAAGGGAGGAATGTTAAGCTTGTAAAGCTTGTAGAAAACACTGGTTTGGTCTCAGTTGGAGTGTTGCATCCAGTTCTGGACACCACACTTTAAGGAAGATGCAGAAAAGATTCATGGGAATGGTTTTAGGGATGAGGAACTTCAGTTGCGTAAATAAGAGATTTCATAGAAGTATTCAAAATCATGAGGGGTCCAAACAGAGTAGATAGGGAGAAAGTATTCCAATTGGTGGAAGGATTGAGAACCAGAAAGCACAGGTTTAAGGTGATTGGCAAAAGAAGCAACGGTGACATGAAGGAAAACCTTTTGATGCAGTGAGCGGTTAGGATCTGGAATGCACTGCCTGAGAGTGTGGTGGAGGCATTGTCAATGGAGGCATTCAAGAGGGAATTGGATTACTATCTGAAAAGAAAGAATGTGCAGGTCTACTGGGAGAAGGCTGGGGAGTGGCACTAAGTGAATTGCTCCTTCAGAGAGCCAGCACAGACAAGACAAGCCAAATGGCCTCCTTCTTTGCTGTAACCATTCTGTGATTCAGTGTCATATCTTTTTAAGATATAAATCCACCTTTATGTTTTTAGGCTGTAGATGTGCTTTATTTATTATCCCTAGATATCTAGCCCAATTAGCCATTCAGACATTGCAGTCTATTCAGCCTTGTAGGAGCCCAAGGACAAAACCTAATCACATCCGTGCTTGTGGACCACACATTCAGCACACATGAAATTTCCAACTGCAATAGTGATCAGGAACAGGATCCCTCGGCTGGTAATTTTCTCCTCCCTGGGTCAGGGACACTGAGGTTAATTGCAACAGCCCTACTAATTCACTAAAGACAAGTGACTGAACTTGGTATTTATCTAGAATATATAGCTCAGCTATTCACTGGATAAACTTGCTGAAACATTGCGGGAGCAGGAATAGCTGAAGGAAAATCAATAACAACCAAAATATGTCAAGCAATAACTCTCTAATCTCTGCTATTCTGTAACTGAAATATTTTCAGCACTGATGGGTTCAGTGCTGTGAGATAAGTGTTTTGTTGTCATACAACCATCAATATTTTGAACTTAGAGCAATACACTTATGAAACATGAAATATCCCCAAGTATGGAGGTAATCTTTGAATATTACCACTTACAATGATCAGATTGATAAATCAAGAGTTCTGGAGTCAATTCGGGCTGACTTTTTTCATTAGCTCAGAGGATTTCTAAATTAACTCCAGATCCGTCAAATATAATAACTGCGGCCAAGATCATTTTTGCTTCATTGCCTCCGTCACTCAGCAGCCTCATTCTGATTTTTCTAATACTTCTCTCCTTCATTAGGAGGCAAATAAAAATGACACAAGCATGGTAATTGATAGGGAAAATATTCGATTCTACGTAGCATCAATCAAAATCTGGATCTTCACTCAGTGCAGGAAAAGGTCAGCCATCCTGCAGCAAAATACTTTACAGCTTAACAGAAAATGTTGCATAATTCATTTTGCAGTCAAAGTTGATGAAAACTCCTGTCTGCTCATAAAAATTACATCAGCAAGTCAGACCCAAGGAGCAATCATGCATCCTTTTGATGTGTAGCCTGTGAGGGTGGTCGCTTTGGCTGCCTGCCTCTCTTCTGTGGTCTTGACCATGCCTGGGTGGCCCTAGGGAAGGAGTGCACTTGAGGCTTCCAAGACTGGCGGGCACCGCAGGGAATGGAGTGCATACTGGATATTGGCAACAAGATTATTATTTAAGTTTATAAACTTCCTTTGTTTTATGGCTTAGATCCTTACTCCTCTAAAAAGGGGGCCCTTTTGTTTGATAACACTGATCTCCTTATGGGTTCATTTGAAGAAATCTCTGTTTGATGCAGGTGAAGTACATTCAGGTGGCAGACCTTGACCTAGTCATGAAAAACATCCATGATCACTACTGTGGCTGGCTCCATGTCTCAGGCAGAGCCACATAAAATTGACCCAATAGGCAGGCTTCAAGTACGCCATCACCTGCAAAAATGAAATCATTTTGAATACATTGCAACAAAAGTGCTGTCAATAAAGTGAGAAAACTGTTTCCTTATTGAAATTGGATGAATTGTGTGCCATTCAGACAAGAACCGGTGCACAGCAATCTGTGCATCCTTCAACCAAAAGTTTTTTTCAATGAGCACCTCCATGGCAGCGAGACCACGTGCCCCTGTTTTTACAGATCACACAGTCAGTGTAACATCAAATTGTATAAGGAGAGGAGGCATGTTAATGTGTGGCATAATTAAGACATGGCTGCAACTATAAATCAATCTTTGGGTAGCCCTATGGAAGATAAAACAAAGCAGAGACAAGGAGCTGTGTTTATAATAAGTTGTTGCTGATAGCAGCCCTGATTTTGAAGGCAGTTCTTTAATATAAATCAGGTGTTGCAAATGCCTCTAGCTGTGGAATATCTCAAGAGATTCCCTCCTGTCCCCTTCACCCTGTGCTACCAAAGGCACTGACAGAAGTGTGAACAATTTCCTTTAGCAGTCCTAACCCGTCACACTCTACCTATTCTCCCCAGCCATGGCTAATCTTGCCTGCATACAATATACATTATTGAATCCTTAACAGTTTCATTCCACGAAAGAGCTTTTTTCCCCTAAATGACCACAGAAACGATCACATTTCACAAGATAGTTGATCTCCTACAAATTTGTTAACGATTAGTCTGGTGGGGAATGTAAGTGGTGCCTGGACATTTCTATTGTTCCTCTTACACTCCCTACCTGTGGAGAAATGGCCTAAATAGGTCCTGAGATCAATGTAAGACTAATTATTGTTTTCGTTGGAAGTTTCTCTAAATTGGTACCAGCTTAGAATCTATCCTTGGGAAAAAGCCACCATTTCAGACAGAAAAAAGTGGCATGGAAATGATTAAGTTTCCTTTTTAGAGTACTTTCTTTTAAAGGTTGTTTAGTTGTGATGTATTGATGTTTTATATGGCTGGAGTTTGCTGGGCGTTTTCAGGACATTGCAAAGCACTTTGCAGTTTATGGACTCCTTAAGAAACACAGTCATTGTTGTTATAGAGACAAAGGTTTAACCAAAACAAATACTGCGGATTCTGAAATGAGAAGAGAAAATGCTGGAAGTACTCAGCAGGTCAGGTAGCATCTGTGGAGAACAGGTGAAAGGTTATTGACCTGAAACTGGGGCTGAATTTTCCCTTTGGCGTGCAGGGGGTGGGCCCCGCACGTCCACGTGTCAAATGATGCGCGGTGATGTCGGGCGAATGTCCCAACATCACCGCATGCCATTGTGATATTTCGCTGGGTGGTTGTGCGATGATTTCCAATGTGCACCCGCCATTAATTAACGGACCACTTAAGGCCCTTGAGGCGCCAATCGACGCTGATTTTTTGGCGCCCGTGCAATCTTCGGCTTGGCGCATGGTCGCAACGGGCAGGACACATTTGTATTAACCTCATCCACGGGCGGGATAAGAGGGATCACTGGGGTTGCGAGTGTGCACAGTCAAGCATTTATTTCTGAAAGTTTTTGAAACTTGCCTGTGTGATCTGCAGGACCTCAAAATGTACACTTTTTCTGGAATCTTAACCTTCAGGTCAGCACTCTGCAGTAAGTAATCTTTTCTGGGCCTGCAGGTTTCAGGAAGCCTTCCCTTAGCCTGGGAATGGGAGCTGAACTGCCCACTGGAGGCAGCTCCTCTGAGGGGGAAGGGAGGGGTAGAAGGGGGAGGAGGCCAGGAGTGCACATTCAGCCTCCGGGGCAGGCACAAGGAGCCTAGGGCCAAGAGGTTGTCCAAGGTGGAAGGGGCAGCAGAAGACGTCACTATCCTGCTGCCAGGGTATACAGGCAGCGAAGCAGCTACCTCAATGTGACTGAGGCGCAGTGCCAAAGGAGGCTCTGTCTCTCAAGGAGGACAGTCAACTATGTCTGTCAGATGATAGGGCCTGAGATCTCTGCTAACTGTGTGGGTGGACACCTCATGCCAGCAGCTCTGAAGGTCACAGCTGTCCTCAACTTCTATGCCTCTGGCTCCTTCCAGGGGTTGGTGGGTGATCTTTGCGGTGTCTCCCAATCAGCTGTCCACACTTGTGTCAAGCAGGTTACAGCCGCTCTGTCCAGGCGTGCATTGACCCTCATCCACTTCCGCTGGGACCAAGCAAGTCAGACACAGCGAGCCAGAGGTTTCGCGGCCATTGCTGGCTTCCCCCATGTCCAGGGTGCAATAGACTGTACACATGTGGCCATCAAGGTGCCAGCAGGTGAGCCCGGTGCCTTCGTCAACAGGAAGGGCTTCCACTCCATGATCGTGCAGATAGTGTGTGATCACAGGATGCTGATTCTGCAAGTCTGTGCAAGGTACCCAGGCAGCTCCCACGATGCCTACATCCTTAGACACTTCCAGGTGCCGGGGCTCTTCAATGCTCCAGCTCGGCTGGTTGGATGGCTGGTGGGTGACAAGGTCTATCCCCTCAGAAGGTGGCTCATGACTCCTCTCCGCCAGCCAAGAACAGAAGCTGAGCGGATGTACAATAGCAGCCACGGCACCACAAGGGCTGTGGTGGACAGAACCATCAGTCTTCTCAAGATGCGCTTCCGATGCCTGGACCGCTTAGGGGGGCGCACTCCAGTAACCCCTAGATCGTGTCTCAGTGATAGTGATTGCATGCTGCGCTCTCCACAATCTTGCGCTGGAAAGCGGTGACGCAGTGGACGATGAAGTGGCTGCGGCTGCACACGATGAGTGCAGCAGTGAGCCTGAGGATGAGAATGCACAAGGAAATGCTGAGGGGGTAGACATTGACCTGGGCATACTGCAGGGAGGCTGGGAAACCCGGGAGGCTTTAATCCAATGAACCTTCAGCAAGCACACCACAGACAGACCTCCAGGACAAACCTGGGCTGTAGGCTCGATACTCGACACTTGAGTGCAAAATCTGCCTGGCTAGGAACAGTCACTGAGGGCCTTGTTAATAAAGCTGAATGTCCAACCAAGCACTCATTACAGTTTTGAAAACCAGACACATGCAGAAGAAAAGAGGCACCCTCAGCCATGGTGACATATCTGAATTTATTCTGTCAAGCAAACCAACTTATTCCAAAAAAAAGAGAATAGTGTTACCAAACAAAGCAAATCATAAAGACCTCATCTCAGGCCTACACAAAAGCACCAGTGATAAACCCATGGTGTGCCTAAGGCGCCTTATGTTTCATTTCCGGGTGCTACGTCTTGGTGCTGCCCCATCGCTTGGAGTGGCATCTGAGACAGCCTGCTGACTCTGCTGTCCTGTTGGCCTGGTTGACCTTGGCGGTCGTTCCCTGGCCCGTGGAGCCTGTGCTGGCCCCGCCTGGGAGGGAGCTGCCAGTTCCACAGCTGGCATCTCCCCAGTCGTAGCAGCCTCACCAGATATTACGGTCACTGGGAGAGGGGCGGAGGAGCTGCCGCCCTCATCCGGAGCACCCTGAGAGGTGCCCACAGGGATGCCAGGCAGCTGCTGTGTCAACGTGAGGTCACTTTGGACCTACCTGCTCACCGTGGATGGATGGGCACCGAACTGGGAAACTTGGTGCCCAAACTATCTCCCACACTGCCACTGACCAGTTGAGGTCAATGCCAATGTGAGGGCTTGCTGGTCCGAGCGCATCCCCAGGAAGCCCTGATGGGTCTCCTGGAAGAGCCTCTCCACGAGAGTCGCCACTCTCTCCATGGAGGATGCGTGGCGCTCGGACATGTGGCTCATTGCTTCAGCAATCGTACACGTAGACTCCTCCACCACGGACATGTATTTAACACCAAGATAGATAGGTTCCTAATTGGTAAGGGGATCAAAGGTTACGGGGAGAAGGCGGGAGAATGGGGTTGAGAAACTTATCAGCCATGATTGAATGGCGGAGCAGACTCAATGGGCCGAATGGCCTAAATTCTGCTCCTATGTCTTATGGTCTTATGGTCTTACACCAAGCCAAGCATAGCCTCATGTATCTCCCCCAGATGCTCCCGCACACCCGGCCACATTTCCTGCACCTGCTGCGTCGCGGACGACACCAGAGGCACATCATCAGCCACCGACTGAGCATGTGCCTGGTTCCCTGCAGTCCTCCAACTGCTGGCACCATGGGCACTCTCTGTCTCTGCCAGCTCCTCCAACGACTGTGAAGTGCCCTCACCACTGTGCCCTGGGACACTAGCCAATGTTCGAATCCTCACCGAGGTGCTAGTATCTGCGCTGGTGCCTGCCTTGCAGAGATGGTGTGATGCTGGTGAGGCTTCAGGCCCCTCAGGTGTGAGAGGGGGCCTCTGCTGCTCTTCCTTCCGGCCCTGCTCCGCTGATGCTGAAAGGAAGAACAAGGACAGTGGATCAGTTAACGTGGAGACAATGTCAACGTGTATCCCTGTCCCTGAATCATTATGCGCTCATCCATCCATTACCAATGGTCAGGCCATGTTGCAAAATTAAATCAATTAACATTCAGCAGTGCTATGGCTGTTGGGAGAACAATGCTGATCTCACTGTTGGGCATAAATACCTGCCCTTGGCACCCCAGCCTCACCGACACCAGTGGACCTGGGTGCATGGCGCCTCTCCAGATCCAGGGCCTCTGCTCGAAGCGGCTGAGAATGACAATCTGCGCCTGGCCGCCACCAGCTATCGCACGCTCTGCCACAATATGAGCATTCTTCTCCTGAAAACGAGAGACAAGCATTGATTAGTGAAAATTGCACATGGACTCTCTTCACGCACGGCCCACCCCAACCAGAGTGGGACATATCAGGTTTCCAGAGCCTCCTCACCCCGCTGCTGCCAAACACTCACACAAAAATGCTAGGCCTGCTCCCCATCCCCTCCACCCGCCCCTTGGCCACATGCTGCCCACATCACATTAGGCGCCACACGGTATATCCTCCCATAGCAAAGAGGCGCATGCACGTGGAGCGCAGAGGACAGCAGATGGTTCATTGCTATGCCACCTTGAAGCACCCCTCCCACCCTGCCTTTGACATGTCCTGGAGTTCCAGCACTGCGCCTAGGTGCAGCTCCTCCAGGTTGCCCCCAAACCAGTAATGTGGGTCTCAGTGTACCACATGCTGCAGGGGCAAAACACATCTCTTCATCACCCTCTCAGGCTGACCTCAGCATGGGCAATATCTGCTGGCCCACCCAGGAAAGGACACATGCCGTCAATGATTCAGTGCAGTCCCTAAGCTCAGGCTTGGGGGCGGCGGGGCAGCAGGGGGGCAAGCCGACCTGCTGGGTTAAATGACCAATGCCGACATGGTACTCACCCTGCCAGAGCGCAACAAGTCGTTGAAGTGCTTGCGACACTGGATCCAGGTGCGTCGCACCACATCGCGGGAGCTCCCTACCTCCGCCACCTCCTCCCAGGCACGTTTCATCATGTGGGAGGTCCACCTCCTCCCATCCTGGGGAACCAGCACCTCCCACCATGTTATCACCTCCTCAAGGAGGGCAGCAAGGCAAACATCCAAAAAACGAGGGGCACAATGGCCCCCTGCCCTACTTTCCAGCCTCTCCTGCTCCGCTGGCCTACCCTCCGGACTGGCCTGCTCACCAGGAGCTCTCTGGTGAGCCCTTCTACTTGACATTGTGAGCAGCCTTGCAAAGGCTGCCAGTGTTTCTGATAAACAGGCCGCCGGGTCGCCATCGGACCCAGCAGACAATGCACTCCTGCCGCCGCCCGCCCACTCCCGTTATCCTCGGGAGTTGGGCATTACGCTGGGCGGGCCTTAATTGGCCCGCCCGCATAAAATGGCGGCGCAGACCAGATTGGGGGGAATTAATCGGCGATCGGGTCCATGCCCACCCACACCTGCTCCTGCTCTGCGCCCACCCCCCCACCAAACAGAAAATTCAGCCCATGAACTCTAGTTCTCTCTTCACAGATGTTGCCTGACCTGCTATTTCAAAGGTTTAAGCATCTATTTCCACGATTCATAACATTTCCAATAATAGTTTTAACTATTATCCAGCCCCTTTTGCTGATTTTCTTTTTTCCTAATTCCTGAAGATGCTGATTTCTGTTGCGATCCAGTTCCACAGATGTGATCGGGGTCATATCATTGAGACGCAGCTGTGAAACTTTAAATGTACCTGATTCTTTGTCAGCCTTCAGCACCTGAGCCCTTCAGGAGCACAGCGTCACTGGTCACAGATGCTGATGTGATGAGGGCCAGCCACACCTTAAAAGTGCTGAGAGCACACAGAGAGAGTGGAGAACTCTGATGCCTGCCCACCACATTCTGGCAGCAATGACAAGCACCGTCCAGGGGCAGGCATCAGTAATGTGTCCAGTGAATGTGGGGCCGGACCATCACTTTGGTCTGAAGGCTGCACACAGCACAGGGAGGCCGCCTTGGACTGAGACACCTGCCTTTATCTGCTGCAGAAAGGTTTCACATTTGCGTGACATGAGCACTGCTCATCAGAACTAGGAGCCACAGGCAGGGAGACATTCTTGAGAGTTTATTTACAATAATGAACATTATGCAAAAGTGATTAACACCCATGCCCAGGCTATGCAACCACATCTTCTTGATCTTCATAAAGCTGACCCTGAGATTGAGCTGCCCTGCACCCCTCTCGCATTGACGTTGTTGGAGGCCAACAATGGCATCAACGATGGAGTTCAGCTGGCGTAGCAGTGATGTCCTGACTTGGTGCTCCCCGGACATCCACAGTGGAGGTGGAGGCAGCCTGCTGACTGCTACGCCCTGTCTGTGATAACCATGGCGGGTGTCCTCTGGAAGGCTGAGACCGGGACGGCCTCACCCCGCTTTGAGAGTCCTGCTGTGTGGCAGTGGCACCCTCCTTGGGCTGCAGAGCTGGAGCTGCTGGCGTCACAGGAAGAGGGGATTCGGATGGGCTGGAAACTCTCGGAGTCATCTGGGTGGGTGGCCCTGGGGTGTGCACCTGCTGACCCTCCTCCCTCTTGGTGCCTGAGGGTCCCTGGCTAACTCCTTGAGAAGAAGGGGTAGCTGGAGTGATATCGAGCTGCCCTGCATCCCTCTCGCATTGACACTGATGGAGGCCAACTATGGCATCAACGATTGAGTTCAGCCCATGCAGCAGCGATGTCCTGGACCAATGACTCCATGGCAGCCGCCATCCTGCCAGTGTTGACCACAGTGCATTGGTGTGCTTACACTATTACCTCAGCCTGAAGGCATCGTGCTTAGCAAACTGAGGAGTGATGCAGACATCCCTTCCTGATGTTCCCGAGCTTGCCTTTGCAGCTCCAGCAACTGAGGTATGACTGAGTCCAGAGGCTCCTCATCTGACTCGGCCTCAGAAGCTTTCTGGCCTCCAGCAATCCTCCGAGTGCCAGAGACCTGGGAATTTCCTGCCACCATGTGCTGTGGATCAGACAGTACAATGTGCTCACCAGATTGTGATCCTGAGGCTATTCTAAAGCTAGATCCCGCTGATGTGTGTGTCTCTGTGCTGGTGGAGGGTGTGGGTGAGTTCTGTGATGGGTCTTCAATGAATGTGCCTTCATATTCCTCTTCAAAGGTTTCTTCAGGGCTTGATTGGAGGCCCTTGGTCATGGACCCTGTTGGCTGTTTGGCGGATCTGCCTGTGAAAGCAGGGAGAGATAATTAGTGCATGGCAGTGGCCTGTGAAACAGGACACATCATTCACGGCATGGTTGACTGATGGATGTTGCACTGCTGGATCCTCAATTGGGTGCTGCAGTCTCCTTGCCTTTAGGGGCCATGTCTCCTTTGCAGCAGTCCTGGGCTAGAAGCACTGAGAAGTGTGCGTGCGGCTGTAATTTAAATATGGCACCCGGCATGCTGAACGTGGCGTGATGATAGCATGGCGGCCGAATGAGAGCCTGCCCGCCATTGAAATGGCATGTTTCCCAGGAATGCGTAATTAATGAGGCGGGATTGGGACGATATGGTGTGAAAAGCCGCCATTGCAGCCGGCGGGTAAAACACCCTTTTTCCCATCTGCTACTGCACTTAGTGTAAATCTGGGAAGTATCTTTCGAATAAATAAAAAAAATTCAAAAATTTCAAAATATTGCCACTCCAAGATCTCTCTGTAGAGTCTTACCAGCTTCCTTTGCCCTTATTTTTGCTAAAATGTGCTCTTGGACATTTCTCTGCCTTGAACTATATCTGTTGAATATCTTCCCATTACCCCTGCCCGTGATCTTATTAATATTTAATTTATTTAATCATCATTCTGGGTCAGTGGAAACGCCAAAGGCATCGTGCTTAGCAAACTGAGGAATGGCTTATCAAAAGTTACTAAGGGATAGTAAATGAGGCCCAGAGACATGAGCGTGGTTTTGGAATATTTCCCAGTCAAGGTTTATGTGAAAATCAAACAAGGAAGCTTAACAAATATGTACTCTCTAAAGAAAAAGAAATGTGTTGTTGTCCATACGCATCTAGTTAAAGGTGATTGTACTGTTCAATGCAATCTTTCCTCAAGGCTCCCGAACAGATGGGAAACAAACGGAATTGTCTCCCATTACATGTAATTGCATTTGTTTCTCAGTAGTGAGAAAGTTAATGTTTTCATCTGCTTTTTGAGAGTAATCTTAATCAAAAGGAACAGTGTGTGCAGTAATTAAGCAAACTGTGTTATCTCTTCGAAGGTACTAGATGGATAGGTAAATAGATAGATAGGTAGCACCAGGATTCTAACCTCAACTTTATTCATTGAGGTAAACAGTACTTGATACATTAGCAGCAGATTTTCATCACACAAAATAAGACCATAAGACATAGGAGCAGAAGTAGGCCTTTTGGCCCATCAAGTCTGCTCCGCCATTCAATGAGATCTTGGCTGATCTGATAATCCTCAACTCCACTTTCCTGCCTTTTTCCCATAACCTTTGAAAAACCTGTCGGTCTCCGCCTTGAATATACTTAACGACCCAGCTTCTACAGCCCTCTGTGGTAAAGAATTCTACAGCTTAACTACCCCCTGAGAGAAGAAATTCCTCCTCATCTGTTTTAAATGGGCAACACCTTACTCTGAGATTATGCCTTCTGGTCCTAGACTCTCCCACAAGGGGAAACAACCTCTCAGAATATACGCTGTCAAGCCCCCTAAGAATCTTATATGTTTCAATAAGGTCGCCTCTCATTCTTCTAAACTCCAATGAGTATAGGCCAACCTACTCGAAGTCTCCTCATAAGAAAATCCCTCCACACTCGGAATCAACCTAGTAAACCTTCTCTGGACTGCCTCCAATGCCAATATATCTTTCCTTAGATAAGGGGACCAAAACTGTTCACAGTATCCTAGGTGCGATCTAACTAGTGTCTTGTATAGTTTTAGCAAGACCTCC
Source organism: Cetorhinus maximus (assembly GCF_964194155.1). Lineage (NCBI taxonomy): Eukaryota > Metazoa > Chordata > Chondrichthyes > Lamniformes > Cetorhinidae > Cetorhinus > Cetorhinus maximus. The sequence continues at coordinate 42,574,197 of NC_135884.1, forward strand.
CAATTTTTATACTCCATTCCCTTTGAAATAAAGGCCAACATTCCATTTGTCTTCCCTCTTACCTGGTGAACTTGTATGCTAGCTTTTTATGACTCATGCCCGAGGACCCCCAAACCCCTCTGTGTTGCAGCTTTCTGCAGTCTTTCTCTATTTAAATAATATTCAGCTCCTATATTTTTCCTGCCAAAGTGCATACCCTCACATTTTCCCACATTATATTCCATCTGCCACTTTTTTACCCACTCACTTAATCTGTCTATATTACTCTGTGGACTCCTTGCGCCATCCTCACCACTTGCCTACCCACCTATTTTTGTATCATCCGCAAATTTGGCGATTGTACATTCACTTCCCTCACCTAAGTCATTAATATATATTGTAAATAATTGAGGCCCCAGCACTGATCCCTGTGGCACTTCACTAGTTACAGGTTGCCATCCTGAAAATGACCCCTTTATCCCAACTCTCTAATTTCTATTAGTTAGCCAATCCTCTATCCATGCTAAACCCCAACACCATGGGCTCTTATCGTATTAAGTAGTCTGACGTGAGGTACCTTATCGAACGCCTTTTGGAAATCCATATATATTACATCCACTGATTCCCCTTTATCTATCCTGCTAGTTACCTCCTCAAAGAATTCTAATAACTTTGTCAGGCCTGATTTCCCCTTCATGAAGGTATGCTGACTCTGCTTCATTAGATTATATAATTCTAAATGCTTTGCCAATACATCCTTTATAATAGACTAAACTTAATATTATTCTGGACTACTTTGTTCATGAGCATATTCCTTATTGACAAGTGAAGAGGAATGGGAAGAAGTGTGCGGAAGGACCAAGGGGAAGTGGAGGGGGTGAAGAGGAGAAAGAGGAGGGATACAGGGAGGGGAGAAGGGAGGGCAGAGAGAAGTGAAGAGAAAGAGTAGGGAAACATGAGGGAAAGTAGAAGGGAGAGAGAATAGGAGAGAGGAAGAGGAATTGGGTTGACACGAGCAGGAATGAGAAAATGGAAAAGAGAGAAGTGAGGGGATGAAGCAAATATGGAGATATGGAAAGGTTAGAAATGGGAGGTAGGGGTGGTGCTGCCGTGGAGTCTCAGCAGAGGCTCTGTCTTGGTAAGTACCATTGTGTTGCTCATGGAGCTGACTGCTCACTCCATTTAAGACAGAAGAATCCATGCTTTTTGCAAAGCCTTGAGACTGCCCCATGCTCTGTGACACTGTGCACAAGCACACTGGCAGGCTGCCTAGCGCATCTAGCATTTCCTAGTTTATGCCCATCTGCTTTCTTAGATAACCTGGGCCCTTGAGTTTAGCACGAGTCCTCTGCAGTAGAACTCCCTGTGGTGAGCTAGCACATGTGGCATCCTATCTCTTTGCCCTAGTTCCTGCGCACTTGTGCCTAGTAAGTCATCATGTGTAGACACTTCCTCTAATCTAGCCTCTAAAGTGCCCGTTGTGCCAGTTTCTGAGCTGGTGCTTGAGAGAGTTGGATTGATGATGGTTGTATCTTCAGGAAGGTCACTTCCTCTTCCTGCGCTGGCACTTGGGCTTTCATATTTGCAGTACCTGGTGTGAGGGTGGAGCAGAGGGAGTGAAGTGGTGGTGAAAGCATCTGCAGCTTGTCACCTGGGGTGAGATAAAAGTCAGAAGCTAATAAGAAACCCGGTGTAGTCTCTCCTCCAGTTTGCCTATTGATATAGCCTCGACTCTGCCTATGCTCGCCAGCACACTTTCTATGAGGGAGGAGATGGTGCGCTGTCAGATGGATGAGAGTACCTGGATGACAGAATTAATTTCTAGTGCTAGCTTAGTTAAAAATGATAACATGACAGTATTAAAGTGACAGATTCTGAGGCCTTAATTCAAATCTGGTTGAAATTGGTTATAGCAGCGTCACATCAACAATTTCCAGTTCCCTGGCCCTAATTGCCTCCTCTTCACTATGTCCAATCCTGCTACAACTCCAACACCCACCAGGATGGTCTGAGGGCTCGCTGCTTCTTCCTTGAACAGAGGCCCGAACAATCCCCATCCACCACCACTCTCCTCCGTCTGGCTGAACTTGTTCTCTCACTGAACAATTTCTCCTTTAACTTGTCTCACTTCCTCCAAATAAAAGGTGCGGCTATGGGTACCCACCTGGGCGTCAGTTATGCCTGTCTCTTTATGGGATATGTGGAAAATTCCTTATTCCAGTCCTACTCAGGCCCCCTCATACAACTCTCTTTTTGGGTACATCGATGGTTGTTTTGGTGCCGCTTCATGCTCTCGTCTAGACCTGGAAAAATTTATCAATTTTGCTTCCAATTTCCACCCCTCTATCAATTTCATATGGTTCATCTCCAATGCTTCCCTTCCCTTCCTTGACCTCTCTGTCTGCATTTCAGGAGATAGACTGTCCATCAATATTCATTACAAGCCCCACATCTACCTTGACTACAGCTCCTCACACCCCGCTTCCTGTAAGGACTCCATCCCATTCTCTCAGTTACTTCACCTCCGTTGCATCTGATCTGATGATGCCACCTTCCAAAATGGCACTCCTGACATATCTTCCTTCTTCCTTAACCGAGGCATCCCCCCCCACTGTGGTTGACAGGGCCCTCAGCTGTGTCCAACCCATCTCCCTTGCCTCTGACCTCACACTTTCCCCTCCTTCCCAGAACCATGATAGGGTCCCCCTGGTCCTCATTTCTCACCCCACCAGCCTCTGCCTTCAAAGGATCATCCTCCACTATTTCCACCAAATCTAGCATGATGCCGCCACCAAACACATCTTCCCCTCACCCCCCCGCCAGTATTCCCTAGGGACTGTTCCCCTCATGACTCCCTGGTCCAGTCCTCCTGACACCCCCAACACCTCATCCCCTTCTCACGGCACTTTCCCATGCAATCGCAGAAGGCGCAACACCTGCCCCTTCATCTCCTCCTTCCTCACTATCCTAGACATCAAACACCCCTTTCAGGTGAAGCAGCGCTTCACTTGCACCTCCTTCAAATCCCTTTTTAAAATATTTATTTTTATTTTTTATTTACTTATTTTCATTTTTATTCACTCATTCGTTGTTCTAACCCTTTTTTAAAATAGCCCCCTTTTTCTTTATTTTTATCCTTTTCCCCCAACCACCACTGCACCCCCCCCCCAAAAGGGCCATCTGTCACTTGTTTTATGTTCTTCTTTCACAGAGTGCTGACCCTTGTTCTGCTATTAACGCATTCTGCTTTCTTACCTTTATGCCACTATTAGCACCTTCTTTAGTCTTCAGCACTATCATTAACACTCACTTTCTCTTGTATCCATGACATCTTTGTCAGTCTCTCCTTAGCGCCCACCTATTGCTGACCATTCCTGCTTCACCTGCTCCAGCACACCCCACCCCCACCGCTTAAACAGTATAAATTCCATCACATTTCCACTTCTCTTTAGCTCTGAAGAAGAGTCATATGGACTTGAAACATTAACTCTGTTTCTCTCTCCACAGATGCTGTCAGACCTGCTGAGTTTTTCCAGCATTTTCTGTTTTTATTAAATAGGTCATGATTACCATCAGCAAAAATAGACCAACTCCAGACATACCTATTCAAATAGTTTTGACTTGAATTCATGGCTTGTTCTGACAGCCTTAAGTTAAAGAGATATTTAATATTAAGTTGTGGAGTGACCATGATGATCTTTGTCACCAGCGGTAATATTCCCAAATTTGCATTAGTTATTTTTACTGAGTATAGGACAATCCATATCAGCAGGTCTTCTTATTCTGTTTTATTCAGATATCCTAAAAATCATACAGAACAAGAAGGAAGGAAATATCATTACTACCTTAGGATTGTGTTAAAATGAACTTTAAAGGCAACGCAAGTCCAAAATTAATTTCCTATTATTAATATGGCTTACCTAGGCAAAAGCAATATTATAACAGCAAGAAAATTCACAACATTTTTAAGTTAATATCATATCTGCAATTCAGTTGTGGAGTGCAATGTTTTGTTGTTTACAGCTTTGCTATGAAACGTGTAACTAATGGCTTCATCCACTCAGGGTGCCTGTTTACTTCAACATCCAGCTAGTAAACAAGGTCATATTTCCTTTGCAAATGTCTCCACACTTCAACCATTGCAGTGATTCCAGTGACATTCACATCCGTTACCCCAAGAGCTAAATCAGATGAAAATGCTCGTATGTGGCAGTGGAGTGACTATTACAGACTGGCACAACTGATTAAATGATCACTCGGTTACTGATGACAGGAGTTGAACAATAAATATCTTCAGTTAGCTCTCAAAGCTGCCCTTGACAGCATATATGATGTTGAAAAGTATAATTTTAGGAGACAGATGAAAATTCAGGAGCAAATTTATATAGGCTGTTGTAAATTAATAGGCATGTAACAGCTTTGGTTCACACAGAAAATTTCAAATATACTCTCATCTCAACTGAAATGATAACACTGTTAAAGCCTGTTTGTACAGTTCTCCACAATGTCTAAAACCAAAGTTGTAGTGCTGCAGGAAACAAGTTGTGCTGAAAAGCCATTTATCAGTGTAGCTTGCTATTGTTAATAAGTGGCATACCAAACTTATGATATATTTTTTAGCCCAGTTATTCAATGTGGCATTGCAAAAAGCATCTATTGTTCAGCAACGTCATCTGCCGCCCAAACAAGCACAACAAGAACCATAGAGGTTACTTCAAAGTTTAAGGTCAAGACCAATTCAAACTTGAACTTAGCTGTTAATTTTCACCTTTGAAAAATCATTGTTCGGATTGATTTGTGGCAAGGATTGGCACCTGTCTCTGGATTTGTATCTATGCAAATAAACGTTTTTGTAAAACACAGAAATTTCTCTCAATTAAGGAGGTTTACATCCAGGATCTCACAAAACTGTAATGTGGCAATAGCTGATGTACTAAAACTTGGAGGATTCCCATCTGTTGTATATTTTAAACCCTACATTATCTCCCAGGTAATTGTAAACACAGCTGGTATTGCTTACTTATTTTTATTTGTTCTTAATATATGGGTAATGCTGGGAGACTGCATTTATTGCCTATCCCTAGCTGCCAAGCTGATGATGTTGCATCTCCTTGTGTCACTGTTGTCCCTTGTGGTGACGGCACTTTCACAATGGTTTTAGTTATGGAATTCCAGTGCATTGACTTAGTTGCAATGAAAAAACAGAGGTTTATGTCCAAATCAGTATCGTATGTGACCTGAAGGAGCACTTAGAGGTAATGGTGTTCCATGGCATTGCTGTTTTTGTCTTACGGTGTAGAAGTTACAGGTGAAAGATGCACTGTCAAAATATCCTTGGTGGGTTGCTACAGTGCATCCTGTAGTCACAGTATGTCATTGGTGGACAGAATTAATATTGAGTCTAAAAACTGGTGAAACTGGTTGCACGGATAATTTGCTGAGTTAAATGACTTGATTTTACCTTCCGATCACCAAGGTTGTTCTATTGTTATTACCCTGTAAATAATCAACACTTTAAGTAAGGTTGACTTACAGAAATACACACTTAAAATGAACACAAGGTAAAAGTAAGGTAAGTTAAAATAGTAGGATTATGGAAATCACATTTTACAGGTCTTGAAGTAAAAGAATGTACTGCAGGAAGGAATTTCCTTTGGCCACATCACCATGGCTCAATCTCTACTTCTCTGATATTGAACACCAAGGGAAGAATTTTCCCCCTGTTGGGGGGGGAAGTTCAGGAGCGGGCGCGTGCAGGCGTGCCTCCGTTCGGCGCCCCCAACTGGGGGCATGCCGCCATTTTAAGTGTGCGGGCCAATTAAGGCCTGCCCGGCATGACATCCTCCCGGAAGCTCTCTGCGCTCCATGTACAGGCGGGGGGTGGGATTCTCTAAGCCGAGAGTGCGCATGCTGAGTGCTGCCTCAGGGAGATCGGTGCCAAATTCAAAAAAGTGAAATATAGACAGATAAAATTTCCCTGACATGTCCCCTCATGTGACATGGTCACATGAGTTGGGACATGTCCATCACTTTTAATTCAACCTTTTTTCCTCTTTCAACCTTAAGGTTGGACGGGCAGGTCCTTTAACTACTGCAATTACTTTTTAAAAGGCCTCAATTGGCCGTTGACAGGTTGGCAGGCGCACAGCTGATTCAGCTGTGCCCCTGCCGACCTGAAAATGGAAATGATGCGGGGTGACGTTAGGAGTTACGTCCAACGCCATCCTGTGTCATTTTACGCGTCGGCGAGCGGGCCCCGCCCCCCCGCTCGCCGAACTCAATATCCTGCCCCAAATTCCACTGATGCAACATTTCTCATGTTCAAGAAGACACCTGTGAACCATTTAAAAAAGAAAGAGATAAAATAGATAATGTGAGAAAGGGTGGAAATAAACAAAGAGGATGCACAGGCAGGGACAATCTGTTATCTTTCAAAGAGAATAAGCTAATTATGTTAATTCAGAATGTAGTGTTGGGTCCGGTATTTGGTACCAAAGTCAGTCAAATGAAGGCTGGTGGTGGTCCTTTTTCAAAAAAATAAACAAACGTAAATTTCTTAAGGGGCAAGCTATGCATATCAAGTAGTACGCATCACCACTAATCATATAATCTATTATTTACACAGTTATGTTGTATCAATATGTTCAAACACATTACTTGTGAATAATTATATTCATGTCCTTCTTCTTAGGCAGTCACTCAGGATTGAGGATGACTTGCTTTCACTCTGACTCGATGGTTCTGAGATGGCTGATAAGTCCAATGCACGATCTACAGACTCTGTCACATGGTGCTTGGAGGGTTGGTAGAAGAGTTGTTTGGGGGTTTGTGTGCTGCCTCTGATGCCTCAACTTCACCTCTGCTTGTTCCCGACAAAGCCTCTGGAGTTGTTCTGTGCCTTCCTGAATGAACTTCCTCCATTCCAGTTGGTCGCAAGCCAGGGACTTCCATGTGTTGGCAGAGATATTTGACATCTTCAGGGATGCTTTGAGGACATCCTTAAAGCATTTCTGCTGTCCTCCTGGGAGCGTCCCGTCACAACCATGTTCCAAGTAGAGCTCTTGCTTCAGGAATCTGGTGTTGGGCATATGAATGATATGTCTTGCCCAGGCGAGCTGGTTTTGAGCAGTTAGCTTGGGAGAAGACTCCTGGATCATCTTTCTTGCCACTGGATTTGGAGGATCTTGCAAAGGCAACGCTGGTGATACTTCTCCAGTGCTTTGAGGTGCCTGCTGTAGGTTGTCCAAGCCTCTGAGGCATAAAGGAGTGTGGGGATCACTGCTGACTGGTAAACCATGACCTTAGTCTCAGGTTTGAGCTCCTGGTCCTCAAATACCCTTTTCCTCAGTTGGCTGAAAGCTGAGCTGACACATTGGAGACAAAGATGAATTTCATCATCCATGTCTGCTTTTGTAGGGAGTAGGCTCCAAAATATGGAACATGGTCCACTTTTTTCAGAATTTCACCTATAATCTTAATCAATGAGGGGGACGTATGGAATAGTGCATGTGACAGCAAAACAGTATCCAAATGGATAGGCGTGCTTATATATTTGGTATTGATAATGTCCTACCTGCTCTCCATAGAATAAGGAAAACCCAGTACTTTACAAGGCATACATGAATAGTGTTATTAGTGTATCATCTTCCACATTTAATTTAGACATTAGCATTGATATACACAGTCGGAAAGAAGACCTTATTAAAATTGAAGAGGAAGGGTGCAAATTAGCTGCAATGTTTTCCTACATTAAAACAGTGACAACAATTCAAAAGTATTTAATCAGCTGTGAAGAGCTTTGGAACATCTTGAAGTCATGAAAGGTTTATATAGATGGAAGTTCTTTTCATTATTTTTCACATTCTTTGAAATAACATCCTTATTTGCATGTCATCATAATATACATATGAGCAAACTTTGCACAAATTCTGATGGGTGAAAAAAACTGGTGGGGAAAAGCTTAACTGCGATTTCTACCTGTCAACCCAAAGTAGGATATTTTATGTTGACATTAGCACACAAATTCAACCCCATGTAATCATCTACAGAAAATAAATGTGTGGATAGAAAGTGATCACGCCCAAATGAGATCACCTGAACAATGAGTCCCTTATATGCTTTGTAGCTGTGGTGCACTAATATCATCCTTCTTTTCCGGGGGATGCAATGCTTGGCATCCAAGTCCATAATGAAAATTCTTTATCTAACAGTACAATGCAGAATTAATTTCGAAGGCTGTCTCTGAGGAATATAGTAAGGTATTTATTGGTTGATCCAAATATGTAATGTGTTGCTTTAATAACACAAATATTTAGTGAGTGCCCTGGCTTGACCATGTAACCCATGTCTTTACTATATTGTAGAGTTATACAGAAGGACCAGCAGCCAAGCTTGCAGTACATAAGCTATATATGCTAGAAACTATCCATCCATCTATCCAACCACAATCCTTCCTTCTCATTGCAAAGAGCTACAGCATACTTGATTGCCTTAGAAAGAAAATACAACATATTCTGCTGGAAGCTATTTGTGTATTCCTTCTTCATCAGACCCAGGTATCTCACTCATCCTATCAAAAACAGTGAAAAAAGACTATTTTCATTTGGCATTTCAACTCTCTTCATGAAGAGAGTTTTATTTTTTTAATCAACTCGCAGCTAACTACCTTTTTCATCAGCAATTGCAATATTTCAGTTATTTTAATATGACAGTTGAGCTGTTGAATTTTAACTGGTAGATTGGAAACTGCACTGTACTCCCAGGGGCTTGTAGAATGGCATTTGATATTTAGCTATTTTGCCAGTTGCTGTTTTGCTTCATTTTCAGTTTGTGAAATCCTTGCCCTGACACTGCTGTATTTAGAATTGTGTCTGAGGAGATGGTCTTTGAAGTAGAATGCAAAATCCCTGAGTAATGATGTGTGATGCGACACATTAGTCAATCCTTGTCACTTTAAATTATTAGACTTCAGATTTTATCAGTGACTCATTGAATATACTTTCAGGTTAATAAGCCATTATTGGCCAATTTGAAATTCTCATAAGCTCCTAAATTCTAGAACAAAATGTAATACTGTGAACTGTTATAAGGAAAACAATGTTTAGTGTTCATATCTAACCTCATGATGCACCTGTAACATTAGAAAACAGATTTATAAATATTTAATGTAACATTATAAATAACCTGGTAGCATATGAAAGAAAGTGTAACGAGCACTCTGTTGTGTGAGCTGTAAATGATACAAATAAAAACAATGAAACAATACTGGGCTATTCACTAATTTTTTTGGCAAAAGACACATCTCAACTTTACGTTTCCCTTTTATCCCTCTTCTGTCACGTGGTAGGCTGTGAATTGAAGAGACATCCCTCTAAGCAGTCTCATGAGGGTACTGAGGAAAGAGAATGGAAGTGGATTTGGGGGAGGCGGTTGTTGTGTATCCTCCAAGGAGACTTCATTACAATTATCACTGACCTGGCCTTAATATTGGACTCTGAGAAGGTTCTGATAATACTGATCAGCCCATTTATAGTGATTTGTAGAACTCAAAACAAAGACAGAAACAGCCATCTTCTGCTGTATGAGATAAAGTTTTAACACCAAATCCTAAAACGATATGAGAACAGATTAGTCCCATTTTTTGCTCAGTATCAGAAAATACTTGCCTGATCGACCAAACTCAGAAATTGGAATCAGTGGCAAATCATTACAAAACAAATAATATGGATAGGTTAAGATGACCGACAAGCACAAGTTCTTGGGCAAGCAAGCAGTCTTTAAGAACCTTGATCAGGACAATCTATTGAAAAGCAGCAGGGACTTGTTGGCAGATTCCAAGTTCCCCAAATTGTATGGTGGGAAGGCCAAAAATTGGCTTCACGACACCGTGAAACCAGTTTGCAATTGTCCGCTCCATCCATCAATGGCGGACTGCGATTCCCACTGCCACATGTTGGGAACTTCATTGTAATACATCTGCACTTCAGTATAAACCCAGATTGCCAGAATCATCCCCCCACACTGGCGTAATTGCACGCCAACGTGTTTCACAATGGCATTTATAAGGCGTGCACCTGGCAAGCTGCACTTCGAGGGGAACTTGGAGGTGTGTGCACAGTAACGTTGCACAGCACTCACGAGGGTCACCTGTTGGACCTCAAGGTTGAGGTACCGCACAGTCAGGCGAGGGCACAGGCAAGTCACATTTTCCAGGCTGGTTAACAGTGTGGTGCCAGGACAAGGGCTGCACTGCAGTTGAGGTGAGTTGTAGGGGGGCAAGGGCTGAACTGCAGTTGAGGCAAGTTTGGGGGCAAAGGCTGCACTGCGGTTGAGGCAAGTTTGGGAGAGCAAGGGCTGCACTGCGGTTGGTGGTAGTGCACAAGCACGTGCAGGGATTGGGGCTGAGGGAAGCGGCCAGGTATCAGGGATACCTTGTATAAAGTCCTCCGCAGCTAAGGCAATTCAGACGCAGCAACATTGACATGCTTGGAGTCAGGCCTCTAACTTCTCTGCCCATTCAGGCAACACAGAGGCCTGAAAGTGCCACCAAATGCTCCAGAGCTTTTCACCCCTTAGGCACAGACTGTAAACTAATGAGCATTTTAGTGGACTTCAGCACAATTGGATGATTGTGCATGTTGTACAATCTCCTTGCAAAAGCTGGCCAAGGAACAGTCACTGGTGGAGGTGCTCACAGCCCCTTGTAATGTCATCATTCCGGCTTGGACCAGCCTCTCCCATGGTTCAAGCTAACAGTGCAGCCTTGCAGTGCGGGTTAGGAGAATGCCTGTGCCTGAGCTGAGAGCACAGCATGCAGTCCAATGGGCAAAGCTGCTGCCAATCGGTCTGGTGGAGCGTGGTGGTTGAGGCTGGGGTTTCAGGCTGCCAGGCAGCGCACTAAACTCTGGCCATCCAAGTGGTAGCCAGTACTCTCTGGGATGCGTTAAGGGGCCTTCAGACTTAACCAAGAGGTTCTTAGAATACCCAAACTAACCCATATGTCTCTCGCTTTAATTCTGCAGCAGGAGTATATCAGGAACATGGAGCCTCGTGAATTAGCTGTATGCCTCATGGCATACAGAGAGCAGAGATAAAGGAGAAGAGAGCGATGGAGGTGCCTGGCTATGCAGAGGGAGGAGCAGTACCTTCAGGAAGAAGGGGCGGCTGGGTCTCCCGCACATGCTGCTGAATAGCCACAGCGAGCCGCCACTGCTTGGTGCCTAGCTAGACCCAGGGTCTATAGATGCCGCCTTTCATTCCTGCAGATGACCGAGAACCAGTGCCGCTGAAAACTGCGCATGTCTAGGGAACTGGTCAGTCACATCTGCCAGCTACTGCAGGATTTAGCACCATGGGGACATGGAGGGCATCCACTGCTGGTGGCCGTGAAAGTGACCATGTCACTCAATCTTTACACCAGTGGCTCCTTTCAGGGCTCCACAGGTAACCTCTGTGGGATATCACAAACCTCTATCTATAAATGCATCCATGAGGACACAGACGCCATCTTCGTGAAGGCACACGATTTTGTGCATTTTGCCCGGGACCAGGAGAGCCAGAATGCAAGGGTGTTGGAATTTGTCCAGATCTCAGGTTCCCCACAGCCATCGACTGCACTCACATGGTGCTCAGATCTCCATGGCAAAAACCGGTCAACCGCAAGAGCTTCCATTCACTGAATGTTCAGCTGGTGTACAACCACCACAAACGCATCTTGCAGGTCTGCGCACAGTTTACAGGGAGTGTCCATGACTCCTACATTCTCAATAGGTCTCAGATCCCTGATGACTTCCAGGGTCCAGAGGGGCTGCAAAGTTGGCTCCTCAGAGACACGGGCTACCTGCAGAGGACATGGCTGACAACACCCGTGAGGCAGCCTCAGACTGCAGCAGAGCGATGCTATAATGAGGCTCATCCTGCAACTTACAACTTGGTAGAGCAAACCATCGGGATGCTGAAAATGAGGTTCCGGTGCCTGGACCAGTCTAGTGGAGCCCTACACTACAGTCCCCAGAGGGTGCCACACATCGTTGTCGCCTGCTGTGCTCTTCACAACCTGGTGCTGCAACAGGGAGAGGAGCTGGCTGAGGAGGAAGTGCAGGAGCTGCATGTCTCCTCTGATGAGGAGGACGTTGATGGGGCTCAGGGTGAGGAGGTCCTCAAAGGCAAGGATGACGATGATATGGTCAATGCACTGACCAGCTGAGGCAGGCGCGCTTGGGAGGCCCTCATTTCTGCTAGATTTGTGGAGGGTGATGTCGGCATGCAGTGAGGAGACACCATAGAACTTCACATTGCATCTGTGAATGTTTGTCTCCAAACCTCCCTGTCGCTTGCCATTTTAACACTCCACCCTGTTCTCTTGCCCACATGTCTGTCCTTGGCTTGCTGCATTGTTCCAGTGAAGCCCAATGCAAACTGGAGGAACAGCACCTCATCTTCCGACTAGGCACTTTACAGCCTTCCGGGCTCAATATTGAATTCAACAACTTTAGATCTTAAACTCCCCCTCCCCCCATCCCCACCCCGTTTCTCCCCCCACCCCGCCCCCACCACCCCCCCTTTTTTTCAATAATTTATATAGATTCTTCTTTCCCCACCTATTTCCATTATTTTTAAATCTAAAACTAAAACCTTGTTAGTCTGTCCACCCCACCCCCACTAGAGCTGTACTTTGAATATCCTGTCTTCCATTCTTAATTAGTACTTTTCTTAGACAAATATCACTACCTTCAACACCTCTTTGACCCTTTTGTCTGTGACATCTTTTGATTATCTGCTCATCTCCACAATCACCACACCCTCAACGTCTCTCTCCCCCCCCGCCCCCCCTTAAACCGGTTTATATTTCTCCCTTCTCCTAACTATGCTTCAGTTCTGCCGAAGGGCCATGAAGGCTCGAAACGTTAACTGATTTCTTCTCCGCCGATGCTGCCAGACCTGCTGAGTTTTTCCAGGTAATTCTGTTAATGTTTGACTCCTGTCTGGCTGATGGTAGCACGAATATCCTCTATGATAAGGCTCCTGTCATGGAGGCACAGCGGATGCCCATTGTTCCTACATTCCAGGAGGATGATGATGACGTGCAGTGGGGACACTCCATAGATCCTCACACAGCTTATGGGAATGTCTGACTCCTGTCTGGCTGATGGCAGCTCGCTTGGTCTCTGTGAACAGGGTCATATCATGGAGATGCAACGGGGAAACTTTAACTTCTCCTGATCCTATGGCATCCTTTGTGAGGTGAATCCTTCATGACCCCACTGTCACTGGACACAGATGCTGACAAGTTGGGGAGCCAGCTGCATCTCAAAGATGCTGGGAGCACACAGAGAGAATGTTGGAACTCTCTACTGCCGGCCCAGGACATTCTAGCAGCAATGACAAGCACCATTGAGGTGCAGGCATGACTGATGTGACCAGTGACAGTGAAAGGACACTATCAGTTTGCTGGGAAGGCTGCACAAAGCACAGGAAGAGGCCCTGGACTGAGACACTTGCCTTTATCTTGTGCAGGGACCAAGGTTTCAAATCTGAGTGACACGAGCACTGCTCATCAGAACAAGGAACCAGAGGCAGGGAGACATCTTTTGGAGTTTATTAACGAAGTGAAAATTATGTAAAAGAGATTAACACCCTGCCCAGGCTGTGCAACGACATCTTCTTAATCTTTCTAACTCTGCTGCTATGTCTTGCCCGCTGCTCGCCCGACATCCGCAGCGGAGGTGGAGGCAGCCTGCTGACTGCTACACCCTGTCTGTGATTACCTTGATGGGGATCCCCTGGAGGGCTGATACCTGGAGGGCACTGGCCTGCTTTCAGGTCCTGCTGTGTGGCAGTGGCATCTTCCTCAGCCGTGGAGCTGGATTTGCTGAGATCACAGGAGGCAGGGATTCAGATGGGCTAGACATTCCTGGAGTAACCTGGGTGGGTGGCCTTGGGGTGCGCACCTGCTGACCCTCCTCAATGGGTGTCCGAGGGACCCTGGCTGACTCCTTGAGGAGAACAGGAAGCTGAAGTGAGATCAAGCTGCCGTGCATCCCTCTCACGTTGACACTGTTGAAGCCAACGATGTGGCATCAGCAATGGAGTTCAGCCCGCGCAGCAGTACAGGACTGATGACCTGGACCAAAGTCTCCATGACGGTCGCAATCCTACCAGTGTTGACCTCGGTGCTTGGCATGCTGGTGCTATCACCTCAGACAGAAGGCTGACCGACTCCTCCATCATGCCTGAGGTGCGCAGCGGACATCCCTTCCTGATATTCCTGAGCTTGCCTTTGCAACTCCACCAACTAAGGTATGACTGAGCCCAGAGGCTCGTCATCTGACTCGGACTCAGCAGAATTCTGGTCTCCAGTGGTCTTCCGAGTGCTGGAGACCTGGGAAGTCCCTGCCGCCGCCTGCTGTGGATCAGACAATGCCATGTGCTCACCAGATCGTGACCCAAGGCTACTCTAAAGATAGGTCCCACTAAGGTGTGTGTCTCTGCGCTGGTGGAGGGTGTGGTGATTTTTATTTATTTATTCATTCACGGGATGTGGTCTTCGCTGGCCGGGCGAGCATTTATTGCCCATCCCTAGCTGCCCTTGAGAAGGTGGTGGTGAGCTGCCTTCTTGAACTGCTGCAGTCCATGTGGTGTAGGTGTGCCCACAGTGCTGTTAGGAAGGGAGTTCCAGGATTTTGACCCAGCAACAGTGGAGGAACGGCGATATATTTCCAAGACAGGACGGTGAATGATTTGGAGGGGAACTTCCAGGTGGTGGTGGTCCCATCTATCTGCTGCCCTTGTCTTTCCAGGTGGTAGTGATCATGGGTTTGGAAGGTGCTGCCTAAGGAGCCTTGGTGAATTCCTGAAATGCATCTTGTAGATGGTACACACTGCTGCTGCTGTGCTTCGGTGGTGGAGGGAGTGAATGTGGATGTGGTGCCAATCAAGTGGACTGTTTTGTCCTGGATGATGTCCAGCTTCTTCAGTGTTGTAGGAGCTGCACTTATCCAGGCAAGTGGGGAGTATTCCATCACACACCTGACTTGTGCATTGTAGATGGTAGATAGGCTTTTGGAGTCAGGAGGTGAGTTACTCGTCGCATGATTCCTAGCCTCTGACCTGCTCTTGTAGCCATAGTATTTATATGGCTCAGTTTCTGGTCAATGGTAACCCCCAGGATGTTGATAGTGGGGATTCAGTGATGGTAATGCCATTGAACATCAAGGTGCGATGGTTGGATTCTCTCTTGTTGGAGATGGTCATTGCCTGACACTTGTGTGGCATAAATGTTACTTGCCACTTGTCAACCCAAGCCTGGATATTGCTGCTTTTGGACATGGATTGCTTCAGTATCTGAGGTGTCACGAATAGTGCTGGACATTGTCCAATCATCAGCGAGCACCTCCACTTCTGATCTTATGATGGAGGGAAGGTCCTTGATGAAGCAGCTGAAGATGGTTGGGCTGAGGACACTATCCTGAGGAACTCCTGCAGTGATGTCCTGGAGTTGAGATGACTGACCTCCAACAACCACAACCGTCTTCCTTTGTGCTAGGTATGACTCCAACCAGCAGATAGTTTTCCCCCTAATTCCCATTGATTCCAGTTTTGTTAGGGCTATTTGATGCCACACTCGGTCAAATGCTGCCTTGATGTCAAGGGAAGTCACTCTCACCTCAACTCTGTAGTTCAGCTCTTTTGCCCATGTTTGAACCAAGGCTGTAATGAGATCAGGAGCTGAGTGGCCCTGGTGGAACCCAAACTGAGCATCAGTGAGCAGGTTATTGCTAACCAAGTGCTGCTTGATAGCAATGTTGATGACCCCTTACATTACTTTACTGATGATGGAGAGTAGACTGATGGGGCGGTAATTGGCCGGGTTGGATTTGTTCTGCTTTTTGTGTACAGGACATACCTGGGCAATTTTCCACATAGCTGGGTAGTGTTGTAGCTGTACTGGAACAGCTTGGCTAGGGGCACGTCAAGTTCTGGAGCACAAGTCTTCAGTACTATTGCCGGTATATTGTCAGGGCCCATAGCCTTTGCAGTATCCAGTGCCTTCAGCCGTTCCTTGATATCACATGGAGTGAATCGAATTGGCTGAAGACTAGCATCTGTGATGCTGGGCACTTCCGGAGGAGGCCGAGATGGATCATCCGCTCGGCACTTCTGGCTGAAGATTGTTGCGAATACTTCAGCCTTATCTTTTGCACTGCTGTGCTGGGCTCCTCCATCATTGAGGATGGGGATACTTGTGGAGCCACTTCCTCCAGTGAGTTGTTTAATTGTCCACCACCATTTACGACTGGATGTGGCAGGACTGCAGAGCTTAGATATGAAGTGTTGGTTGTGGGATCGCTTAGCTTTGTCTATCACTTGCTGCTTAAGCTGCTTGGCACACAAGTAGTCCTGTTTTATAGCTTCACCAGGCTGACACCTCATTTTTAAGTATGCCTGGTGCTGCTCCTGGCATGCCCTCCTGCCCTCTTCATTGGACCAGGGTTGATCCCCTGGCTTGATGGTAATGCTAGGGTGGGGGATATGCCAGGCCATGAGGTTACAGATTGTGTTCGAGTACAATTCTGCTGCTGCTGATGGCCCACAGCGCCTCATGGATACCCAGTCTTGAGTTTCTACATCTGTTCGAAATCTATCCCATTTAGCACGGTAGTGCCACACAACATGATGGAGGGTATCCTCAATGTGAAGACGGGACTTAGTCTCTACAATGACGGTGGTCACTCTTACCGATACTGTCATGGACAGATGCGTCTACAGCAGGCAGGTTGGTGAGGATGACGTCAAGTATGTTTTTCCCTCTTGTTGGTTCCCTCACCACCTGCTGCAGACCCAGTCTCGCAGCTATGTCATTTAGGACTCAGCCAGCTCAGTCAGTAGTGGTGCTACCAAGCCACTCTTGGTGATAGGCATTGAAGTCTCCCACCCAGAGTACATTCTGCGCCCTTGCCACCCTCAGTGCTTCCTCCAAGTGGTGGAGGAGCACTAATTCATCAGCTGAGGGAAGGCGGTACATGGTAATCAGCAGGAGGTTTCCTTGCCCATGTTTGACCTGATGCCATGAGACTTCATGGAGTCCGGAGTCAATGTTGAGGACTCCCAGGGCAACTCCCTCCTGACTGTAAACCACTGTGCCACCTCCTCTGCTCGGTCTGTCCTGCCGGTGGGACAGGACATACGCAGGGATGGTGATGGTGGCGTCTGGGACATTATCTGTAAGGTATGATTCCGCAAGGATGACTATGTCAGGCTGTTGCTCGACTAATCTGTGAGACAGCTCTCCCAATTTTGGCACTAGCCCCCAGATGTTAGTAAGGAGGACTTTGCAGGGTCGACAAGTCTGAGATTGTCATTGTCGTTTCCGGTGCCTAGTTCGATGCAGGGTGGTCTGTCTGGTTTCATTCCTTATTTGTGTGTTTGTAGCGGTTTGTTACAACTGTGTGGCTTGCTAGGCCTTTCAGAGGGCATTTAAGAGTCAGCCACATTGCTGTGGGTCTGGAGTCACATGTAGGCCAGACCAGGTAAGGATGACAGATTTCCTTCCCTAAAGGGACATTACTGAACCAGATGGGTTTGTACAACAATTGGCAATGGTTTCATTCCAGATTTTTATTGAATTCAAATTTCACCATCTGCCATGGTGGGATTCGAACCTGGGTCCCCAGAGCATTACCCTGGGTCTCTGGATTACTAGTCCAGTGCTGTGGATTGCTGTGACAGGCCTTCAATGAGGGTTTCACCAGATTCCTCTTCTGAGGTTCTTCGGGGCTTGTGTTGAGGACCTGGGTCACTGACTCCTTCAGCTGTTTTCCCAGATGTACCTACGAAAGCAAGGAGAGATAATTAGTGTATGGCAGTGGCCTGTGAAACAGGACACATCACTCACAGCATGGTTGTCTGATAGATGTTACACTGCTGGATCCTTACTTAGTTGAGCACCACTAACCTCATCGTCAGCACAGGACCGGTCCAGATCCTCGCCAGCCAGCTAGATGACTCTAGTATCAAAGTTTGTGAGGACTTTGATTTCAGGCATTCCTCCACTGATCTATAACCTCTCCCTCTTGTTGTGTGTCAGCTTGTCAAGCATGAAGACAGATGGAGAGAATGTAAACAGGATGCCTGCTAGGCCAGATGCTAAGTATGCCTGGCATATGTGGGTGGTGAGCCGTGCCATGGATGGGATGAGGACAATGAAGATGTGTGTGAGAGTGTGAATGGTGATGTCCCTTGAACCGGCAGTGAGTGAGGGCCCTGTGGATGTGTGATGGGAATGTGTGAGTTGAGAGTGATGAGAAGCGTGACTTACCCTAATGGAAGGGAGGGGATCACTTATCCTCTTTTGGCACTGGGTGATGTCCTCTTTTGCAGGGCATTAGCATTGACCACCACTGCCACCGCCTCCCAAACCAGATTGGTAATGTTGCTGCCCCTCCTGTGGCCAGAGCCAGAGTGGTGTAGAGGACATCATGGCGGATCTCTACAGTGTTCAAACGGCGTTTCAGGGATGTGTTTCTTGGGAATGCATGATTAATAAGCTGGGTGTGGGATACTATGGCGTGAAAAACTCCCATTGCGGCTGGCAGGTAAAACATTCTTCTTCCCTCCTGTTACTGCACTTAGTGCAAATCTGGGATGATTCCGCCCAGATGGGTAGAATGGAAGGGTTGATCTTTTCAAGAACAAAATCGCATGGCTTTAGTGATTATAATTACTTGGTTAGAGCTCTGGGTTGCTCACAATGTGACCAGGCAGGTCAAGTAAAAAAGGTTCCAGAAAATGTCAATTTGGTCTTTGTCAAGTTATCTGATCTCAGATGGAGTGACAGGAGGGGTGTTACAATTGACTTTAACACCTGGAGTTTGGGAGGGATTAAGTCAAATGGAATTCCTATTCTTGTTTGGTATGCGATAATTTCGACTGCGATGTGTGAGGACAGGCTCTGTCTATGGTGCCTCTTCAATTAGGTATCCCACTGATATTCACTGCCTAAATTGAAGAGTCGCCATTAGGGCAAGATTATGGAGGCTAACTGCATGGAACAAAACTGTAGTATTCATGAGCAGTATCTTCAGGAAAGATGTGAGAAAACTAGGAAATGAAATCGAAGAAATATTGGCTGGAATTTTATGGCCTCCCCAGAGTCACATTTAGGCCAGATCAGGTAAAGACAGCAGATTCCTTTCCCTAAAGGACATTACTGAACCAGGTGGGTTTTGCAACAATCGGCAATGGTTTATCATCAGACTTAAAAATTTTTTTTATTGAATTCAAATTTCATGATCTGCCATGGTAGGATTTGAACCCTCATCCCCAGAACATTACCCTGGGTCTCTAGAATACTAGGCTAGTGATAATACCACTATGCCACTGCCTCCCCACATAAATGGGTTGGGATGGCAGGGGAACTCCGCACCCATCAGCTACCATCCTCTGCTGATATCTTACTAGTGGCAACGTAAGCGTTGGGCAGCCTGCCCCTGACCATCCCTCCAGGTCTAATTCAGATCTCTAGGTGAGCAATTAATGGTGTGGTGAGGCCTCAGGTATACTTTGGCACTTGGCTGCAGACTCAGGGAATGGGGGTCCCCCTAATCAGGCAAGCTGTGCCCCATGAAGGGGACCCCCAGCAACAAGGGCTGCCCTCACTTGAAGGTCCCCTCAAGCCTTGCGATCAGGAGCCCCCAACCACCACCTCACCAGGGTCTGCTTGATTGGCCTCAGGAAGCTCACCTCACTTATCTTCTTCTCTGACCTCCATCCCTGGCTTCTAATGGGGTGACTGTTGCAGTCCCAACAGTGGCCACCACTCCTGGGGGCACCACTGGGACTGAAGAACTTCCCGCCCTCTGATCGGCCGGCAGCTCTTGGAGGTGGGACACCCTGCCTCAGAGGGACAAAAACCACGTCCTCAGGCAACTGATTGCCTGTGCCACATAAAATAGCGTCATGAATTCCAAGGCTAGCAAAGGTAGGCTCACCCCTGATTTTTCCAGCCAATGAGTCTCTGTGTTAAATCGTAACCTTACATTTCTTAGCAATGAAAAATCTTCTCTGTCCTCACTTAATCCTTAGAGTTAGAGTTTCTGAGATGCGAAAAAGTTTAGCGATGTTTCATTGAATATGCAAACTGTGCTCGTTTTTTCATTTATTCACCCCTAAGAAAACCAAATGAGAACCACCACAGGCAGAAGTGCAGAGTCTGAAATCTTGTTTTCACAGCTATTAAAATCAATACGTTAGCATCCCTGATACATTCGGAGGTCATCAAAGTTACTGTAATTGCTTCCACTGGACCTAGCTTTAAATAATCAGTTTTGAGACAATGGGACTCCCTACGTAAAAAAAAAGCTCCCCGCCATTGAAACCAGAGCACCATCCTACTGCCAATTAAAGCATTGCACCTCCATCAAACTCAATTATAATGCCTAACTGATCATTCTTTCTGATTGATGTGAAAAGTTTTACCCAGAGTTTCGGCTAACTTACATACAAGATGCAACTAGAAAAGATTAAGACATCAAAGGGCTGGTCAAAATGTAACCTGATATTGCTACAGTCTGTGAGGAACAAGTTGACCCATACCTGAACCATTCGGATCCAAGCTCTAGTGATTTCATAGTGCCTGGATTTATAACTTTGTATTTAGTAGACAGGAAGAACATATTTAGATCTCTACATACACTTTTTATGTGTATATGTGGCAGCTCACTATACAGGTGTACATGCCAACTCACAACACAAATGTACATATCAACTTAAAAATGAGCAAAAGGCAACCAACAACCTGAAGAGAATTTGATGCA
The DNA here is from genome assembly GCF_964194155.1 of Cetorhinus maximus. NCBI lineage: Eukaryota > Metazoa > Chordata > Chondrichthyes > Lamniformes > Cetorhinidae > Cetorhinus > Cetorhinus maximus. The sequence goes on from NC_135884.1 coordinate 42,594,989, forward strand.
GCCCCAAAAAAGCTGAGAGCTGCAAACTGAACTGAAAATTAGTTCTATATAGAAAACTAGGAGGGAAACTGTGCTGCATCTCCACCAATGGTGATGTCATTTCATGAGTCATGTCAAAAATACCTGGTAATGGATTTAGACATTTCTGAGAGGTGATGCAAGCATTATATTGTTCGGGGAGAAAACTGCAGATGCTGGAAATCTGGGAAAACACCTACAGAAAATGCTGGAAACATGGGAGTCACTAAATAAAGGACTATATTACTGTTTCAGACCGAATCACTCATTAGAATCTGAAGATATTACAGATATGCGGGTCATCAGAAAGAACAGTGTGAGGAAGTGGGGTGGGGTGGGGAAGAAAAACATACATATGAACAGAGAAAGAATGGAGGGTAAAGTGGGTGAAGAACAGGAGGTGGTTAAACGATGTAAGTGATAATAGTGCAAGACAAAAGGAGACATAATGTGAGAAATTTGAGGAATGAAAGGCATGTAAATAAAACAAAAGACTTGGAGATCATGTGAATAGTTAAAAGTAGGTTAGCTAAATTGGAGGAACAAGCATGGAACCCAGGCCCAAGTGGCCAAAGAGCCTAGTGGAAGAAAAGAGAAAGTTAACACCAGGATTGCAGACCACCTCGCTAGAGGTGTAAGAATGGGAGAACCCCATCCCAAGCACCCGGGTAGCACGTATGGTTCATTCATGGGCAGCTGATTCACTCCTACCTTTTGGCATTCTTCGACAAAATTGAATTTCATCTCTTAATGAGTGCAACCTGTTCCTTTTTTGGAGGTTTATTCACTTCCTGCACCTCTAAGACTGTTTTGAAACTTCTTGTAGGATGCAATAAGGTTTTACTAAGATTTTTAATACTGCTGATTGTTACTATAATATCATACCGTACAATAATTCTTTCTCTAATTTCATGGTGACTTGCAGGCAAATTCCTTTGCAGAAGAGCCCAAAAGCTTCAATTTCTCGTTTTATTTAATGTGTTATTGAATCAGTGGTGAAGGAGTGTTGTCACGACTAGGGCTCCATTTGGAAACATTGGGAGTGAATTTGAACTTCAAAATGTTGAAGTCAATGGAAAGGAAACGTGGGCGATGAATACTGTGAGTTGTTGATTTGTTACCACCAACCTGTGCCCTTGCCACATTATTATTAGCTCCACAATCCCAACTGCTATAAGTCCTTTAAAACCATAGAACCATAGAAAATTTAAAGCACAGAAGAAGGCCATTCGGCCCATCTTGTCCATGCCAGTCCGAGGACACCCAGGTGCCCTTTCTAATCCCACCTTCCTGCACCTTTACTTACCATATTCAAGGGCCTGACACCTAACTTAGGCAACTTCCTAGGAAGCTTCAAAAAAATTATTCCCCCCAAATTTGTGAAACTAATTGCTGTACTGACTTTTCTATGTGGAACTTTGCAGATGTCATGTGCTCAAATATCAAGTATGATGCATACAAATAAGTAAGCATCTATTCAGCACATAGATTCAATTTGGGAGACTTATATTCAGGCGTACATTAATGCCTTTGAAGTAAAGGGTCACAAATTTACAATGAGCACAAATATACTCAATATTGTTGTGAGTAATGAAACGTCACAATACACTTCACAGAGGCATTATAAAACAAAGTGTGACACCGAGCCATGTAAAGAGATATTAGGTGAGATGACCAAAAGCTTGGTCAAGGAGGTAGGTATTAAGGAACGTCTTAAAGGAAGAAAGCAGGGAATAGATGTGGAGAGATGTAAGGGGGGAACTTCAGAGCTTAGGGCCTAGGCAACTCAAGGCACGGCCACCAGTGGTGGAAGAATAAAAATCAGGGATGCACAAGAGTCCAGAATTAAAGGAGCACAGATATCTCAGGGGATTGTGGGGCTGGAAGGGATTACAGAGATAGGGAGGGGAAAGGCCATGGATGGATTTGAAAACAGGTATGAGAATTTTAAAATTAAGACTTTACTTGGGAGCCAATGTAGTTCAGCGAGCATAGGAGTGACAGGGAATTGTGGCTTGCTCCATGTTAAGACATGGGCAGCAGTGTTTTGGATAACCTTAAATTTACCAAGTTAGAATGTCGGAGACCAGCCAGGAGTGCATTCGAATAGTCTTGAGGTAACGAAGGCATGAGTGAATGTTTCAGCAGCAGATGAGCTGAGACAGAGTGAAGTAGGGTGATGTTATGAGGTGGAATGGGTGGTCATGGTGATGGCAGAAATATGAGGTCAAAATCTGATCTTAGGATCAAATATGACACCAAGGTTGTGAACACATTAGCTTAATCTCAGACAGTTGTTAGGGAAAGGGATGGAGTTGGTATCTAGGGAACAGAGTTTGGAGCAAGTATTGAAAACAATTATTTCAATCTTCCTAATATCTAAGTGGAGGAAATTTCTGCCCATCAAGTTTTGGATGTCAGATAAGCAGTCTGATAATTCAGCAATAGTGAAGGAGTTCATTGAGGTGGTGGTGAGTTAGGGCTGGTGGTCATCAGCGTATGTATGAAAACTCATGCTGCACCTTTGGATGATGTCACCAAGGAGCAGTATGTATATGAAAAATAGGAGGAGGCCAAGGATAAATCCTTCGGGGACACTAGAGGTAATGCTGCAGAAGCAAGAGAAGAAGCCATTGCAAGTGATTCACTGGCCTCGATTAGATAGATAAGAACAGTACATGGAAGCTAGTGTAATGCCACACCTTATACAAATACCATTCATGTAGGGATGTGTGATGTAGATGAGACAGTTTTCAATATGGAACCTCGACAGTAGAATTCTAGCCTTTGTTTAATAACAAATAATCAGGACCATATGGTGCAGTGTTGTATCAAACATTGACCCTGTCTTTGGTCAATAAGTTTACGAGTTGAAGAGTTATGAGAGGGTAGAATAATAGTTTGATGAGAAAATCTTGGACTGAGACACATTTTGCTTGGTGTCGGTGTGTCTGACATAGAAAAATGTCTCTAAGGGTCATAGTTTTCTTACTGTCTTTGAAGCCATAAGGCAAGGCTAGGATGGAATGTCTTAGGTAACACAAGGTCTACAATTGTCAACGATCATCATGTATCTGGTTAGTCTCAACAGTCACAACGTTCATGAATATTCAGTTGCAGCACAGTTTCTTATCAAACTTTCATGATTAAAATCCATAGTTTTTCTTTAAACAGAAACAGAGAATGTAGGAAACATTAACAGATCTGAGGGGCCTGCATATGAAACAGCTTCTGTCCAGAAATGCTAGTGTGGCCTGCTGATTTTCACTTCATGTCTTCAGGGAATTGACTGGGCTTCACTCAAAATGTCTCAAAAACAAATCAAGACAGGAGAAATTACTATGTGGAGAATCAAACTCCAATATAACAAGCTGCCAAGGAACATACAAATTTAAAGCATTTTTAAATATACAAAATGCAAAAAACACAGCTGCCATCTAGTGGCTGTAATATGCTTCATTTTTCTATACTGTGATGATAAATCAATTTGAAGTGATAGATGCAGGACTATACTAGGTTTGGATTTACAAACTCATATTACTGATGGGGTTTTTGCTTTGCCCCACTACACATTGCTGTTGAATATTTAACAACATGATTGTGAAGAATGGGCACTTTCCAAGCAAAGTCAGCATCTTCCTGAGAAAGGGTAAAGATTGGAAGAAAAAGCAATTCATCATGAGATACATCTCTGGCATTAAACACAGTTAACAATGTGACTCTGGAAATAAGTCTTGTTCAAGGTGGTGTGGGCTGAATGCAACACTGCAGTGTAACAATTGTAGGGGGAGAAAAAAGCCATGGAGGTAACCGTAGACCAAAACAAAATGATTCCACTTGTGGCAGGGACTAGAACTAAATATACGATGGTCACTAATAAATGTAGTAGGATTTTCAGGAGAAACATCTTTAAAAGAGATTGGCAGGAATGCAGAACTCACTACCACATGAAGTGGTTAAGGTAAATAGGATAGACATATTTAAAGGGAAGCTAGGTAAGTACATGAGAAAGGAATAGAGGCTTACGCGGATAGGGTTAGATGAAGGGGGCAGGGAGAGGCTGGTGAGGAACATAAATACTGGCATGGACCAGTTGGGCTGAATGGCTTGTTTCTGTTTTCTGTTTCTGTTTCTGTGTAATTCTATGTAAAATTTGCATTGGTCAGTTCAACTTGTCTAACTCCCCAGTCTGTAAGCATATCATGCCTTTGTGCCTACATCTGCTTGACAAGTTGATGACGGCTAACCAGAGTGTGTTATTTTTAGAAGATGTTACAGTACTATAAAGATAGATTGCTCCCTATTATAATGCCAGGGACATAAAATGAACATACACTTGTCACATACCTGCAAGATATTCAGCACCCTCTAGATGACAATGTCAAGCATCATCACCTGAAGTTTTTTGGATCTGATTCAATCACCTTATTAAAAGCATCAAGGATCAAACAGATGAACATCCTTCAAAAGTGCCCATGAATTTAGCTATAGATAGAACAGGGAATTTACTAGGTGCTGCGTCCCACAGTCAGAATGGCAAGAAATTTGTTTTTGGTATTTCAAGCATATTTAAAAAATGATTAAAACTCTCCCTTGTTACATAGGCATTCAAAAAGAAATCTGATGAGGCTTATTCTTAATAATTTTGAAGTTCAGTTCTCAAACAAACAGCTCCAAACTTTAACAACTAGGGCAATGTTTGAAGAGTATAGTTTTAATAGCATTTTTAATTTGGTAAATGCTGTGCCCAGTGTGGAAATCAGTTACACAGCTATAAAAAATCCAGTTTCAATCCCTGGTCTGAGTTGAGTTGGTTAATTTTATCTTGGAAACCATTAGGGTCATTTACAAAGAAGCTCAACACATGTAGGCCAGAGAAATGAAAAAATAGCCAGAGTTCCTACTCCTGACTACTAGTTAGTGATGCAAATTGCTAAGTGCGGATATGCGGATGTAGGACAAGGACGATGTTGGCCTCCTCTTCACCATGGACGTCCAATCCCTCTACACTTCCATCCCCCACCAGGATGGTCTGAGGGCTCTCAGCTTCTTCCTCGAACAGAGACCCGAACAATCCCCATCCACCACTACTCTCCTCCGTCTGGCTGAACTTGTTCTCACACTGAACAATTTCTCCTTTAACTCCTCTCACTTCTTCCAAATAAAAGGTGTGGCTATGGGTACCTGCATGGGCCCCAGCTATGCCTGTCTCTTTATGGGGTATGTCGAACATTCCTTGTTCCAGTCCTACTCCAGCCCCCTCCCACAACTCTTTCTCCGGTACATCGATGATTACTTCGGTGCTGCTTCATGCTCTCGTCGGGACCTGGAAAAATTTATTAATTTTGCTTCCAATCTCCACCCCTCCATCATTTTCACATGGTCCATCTCTGACACTTCCCTTCCCTTCCTTGACCTCTCTGTCTCAATTTCTGGTGATAGACTGTCCACCAATATCCATTACAAGCCTACCGACTCCCACAGCTACCTTGACTACAGCTCCTCACACCCCGCTTCCTGTAAGGACTCCATCCCATTCTCTCAGTTCCTTCGCCTCCGTCGCATCTGTTCTGATGATGCTACCTTCAAAAACAGTTTTTCTGACATGTCCTCCTTCTTCCTTAACAGAGGTTTTCCACCCACTTTCGTTGGCAGGGCCCTCAACCGTGTCCGGCCCATCTTCCGCGCATCTGCCCTCATGCCTTCTCCTCCCTCCCAGAAACATGATAGGGTCCCCCTTGTCCTCACTTATCACCCCACTAGCCTCCGCATTCAAAGGATCATCCTCCGCCATTTCCGCCAACTCCAGCATGATGCCACCACCAAACACATCTTCCCTTCACCCCCCCTGGTGGCATTCCGTAGGGATCATTCCCTCCGGGACACCCTGGTCCACTCCTTCATCACACCCTACTCCTCAACCCCCACTTACGGCACCTCCCCATGCATACGCAAAAGATGCAACACCTGCCCCTTCACTTCCTCTCTCCTCACCGTCCAAGGGCCCAAACGCTCCTTTCAAGTGAAGCAGCATTTCACTTGCATTTCCCCCAACTTAGTCTACTGCATTTGTTGCTCCCAATGCGGTCTCCTCTACATTGGAGAGACCAAACGCAAACTGGGCGACCGCTTTGCAGAACACCTGTGGTCTGTCCACAAGAATGACCCAGACCTCCCTGTCGCTTGCCATTTTAACACTCCACCCTGCTCTCTTGCCCACATGTCTGTCCTTGGCTTGCTGCATTGTTCCAGTGAAACTCAACGCAAACTGGCGGAACAGCACCTCATCTTCCGACTAGGCATTTTACAGCCTTCCGGACTGAATATTGAGTTCAACAACTTTAGATCTTGAACTCCCTCCTCCATCCCAACCCCCTTTCCGTTTCTTCCCCCTCCCTTTTGTTTTTTCCAATAATTTATATAGATTTTTCTTTTCCCACCTATTTCCATTATTTTAAAATTTATACCTTTTATGCCCTGTTAGTCTTATTTCACCCCACCCCCACTAGGGCTGTACCTTGAGTGTCCTGCCATCCATTCTTAATTAGCACATTCTCTTAGATAATATCACCACCTTCAACACCTCTTTGTTCTTTTGTCTGTGACATCTTTTGATTATCTGCTCCTGTCACTGCTTGCTTGTCCCTACAACCACACCACCCCCCCACTTCTCTCCCCCCACCCCCCCACCTTAAACCAGCTTATATTTCACCCCTCTCCTATTTTTACTTAGTTCTGTTGAAGGGTCATGAGGACTCGAAACGTCAACTTTGTTCTTCTCCGCCGATGCTGCCAGACCTGCTGAGTTTTTCCAGGTATTTCTGTTTTTCTTTTGGATTTCTAGCATCCGTAGTTTTTTGTTTTTATAACAATGTTGGCCTAATTGGCTTGACTATGATGCATTTATAATTGAACAGCCCTCTAACACTCACAGCATAGGCTCAAACCTGAAGACTGACCAGTTGGGTGACATATCAGAGCAAAACTGATGATTGAAGAATCAACTACATAAAACTATAACAATTCAATTGAGCATAAAATGTAACCTTTTTTTGTTCAATTCCATGACACTGTGATGTTGTGGAGGTGACTTAGAGTAAAATCTTCTAGATTCATATTTACAGACATGATAAATCACTTGTAAAACATTTGGTTAACAACATCTTTCCGTTCTGATTTACTGCTAACCTTGTCAATGATAATAATTCTAATCATTTGTGGCTGCAGTAGAAAACTCTGTTGATAAGATTTATTCATAACTGTGATTTTGAAAACATTATGGCCGAGAAATTCCAACAAACCAATTTTTCGAGGTGGGGTAGGCCTGGCGCAGGGATCAAAGCTTTTGGCTGAATAATGAGGCCTGAGGCATAGCATTAAAACATTAAAAGGTATGTTGTCATCAAAAGTCCTGTTACAGGGAACAGAAACCCCTACACAAGAAAACACATCTATGAAGATGAAATTCAACTTTGCTGGGAGCACAAGGCAAGCAGTAGTCAATCATTCCCCTGCTATACATCCAGCATGAGTTTCCTTTCCATTGAATCTCAGTCTGATTATCTTGAGGCAGTGTATGTTATTTGGAGATGAGATATCTCTCTTTCAGGCTGGCCACACATCTGTTTGATGCAGCCTGCTCCTTCAAAGAATTGATCAAATGCAAGCTAGCCGATGGCATGTGCTGACAGCCAGTGCTTCATCAAACATGACTTTGGCTGCAGCAATGTGTATCCAGAGGTACAACAGTACTTCTATCCCACAAGGCCTTCACTTGACAGCAGCATGACGGCACCGCACTTGTTCCTTCCACTCAGCATGAGGTTATCAAGTAGGAGTAGCAGACTTAATATAGTCACCAAGAGGAAGCACAATGGTCGGATTAAACACATCATGTCAAGTAAATGTAATGTAAATTTGGAGCACATTTTCATGTTGGTGTGAATAGAGTTTTTTGAGAACGGCCATGCTAAGGTAAGAGCTGATGATAGTAAGATGATAATAACTATAATTTATAAAATCCAATCTTGGAATATGGCCTTCATTAGCAAATCCAGCATTTACTGCCCATTTCTAGCTGCCCTCCAGAAGCTGTTCTTTAACTGCTGCTGTCCAGGTGGTGATGGTGTCACAGAATCACACAATGTTACAGCACAGAAAGAGGCCATTTAGCCCATCATGTCTGCACTGGCTATCTGAACGAGCCATTCTCTAGCCTTCTCTAGCCTTCTCCCTGTATGTAACCTTGCACATTCTTCCTTTTCAGATAACAGCCTAATTCCCTTTTGAATGCTTCGATTGAACCTGCCTCCATAGACCCTCCAGCAGTGCATTCCAGATCTTAACCATTCGCTGCTTGAAAAATATTTTTTTCATATCACTTTTGCTTCTTTTGCCAATTACTTTGAATCCCTGCCCTCTCCTTCTCGATCCTTTCATGAATGGGAATAATTTCTCCCTACTGGCCCCGCATGATTTTGAATACCTCTACCAAATTTCCTCTCAGCCTTCTTTTCTCGAAGAGAAACAGTCCTAACTTCATTTATATTTATCTAACCTAATCTATCTTCATAACTGAAGTTCTTCATGCCTGGAACCATTCTCATGAATCATTTCTGCACTCTCTCTTCAATGCTTTCACGAATGGAATCAGTTTCTCCCTATCTATGCTGTACAGAACACACGTGATACTGAATACCTCTATCAAATCTCCTCTCAGCCTTCTTTTCTCCAAGGAAAAGAGTCCTAATTTCTCCAACCTTACTTCATAACTGGAGTTCCTCAGGCCTGGAACCATTCTCGTAAACCTCTTTTGTACCCTCTCCAATGTCTTTATATCCTTCCTAAAATGTGAAGCCCAGAACTGAATCCAGCTGAGGTCTAACTAATGTCTTATACAAGTTCAACATAGCCTCCTTGCTCTTGTACTCTATGCCCCTATTAATAAAATCTAGGATGCTCTATACTTTATCAACTGCTCTCTCAACCTGTCCTGTCACCTTCAATAACTTACACAAAAACTACTTTCAAAAGACATTTGATACAGTGCCTCACAACAGTCTTATGAGAAATTTGTAGGCCATGGAATAAAAGGGAGAGTAGCAACATGGATACAAAATTGGCTGAGTGACAGGAAACAGAGAGTAATGGTTAATGGATGTTTTTCAGGCTGGAGGAAGGTTTGTAATGGAGTTCCCCAGGGGTTGGTATTAGGACCCTTGCATTTCCTGATATATATTAATGATCTAGATCTTGGTCTACAGGGAACAATTTCAAAATTTGCAGACGATACAAAATTTGGAAGTGTTGTAAACTGTGAGGAGGATAATGTAGAACTTCAAAAGGACATAGACAACTTGGTGGAATGGGCAAATAGGTGGCAGATGAAGTTCAATGTGGAGAAATATGAGTTGATATACTTAGGTAGGAAGAACATGAAGAAATAATACAGTATAAAGGATACAACTTAAAAGGCAGTGCAGGAGCAGAGGGACCTTGGTGCATGTGTGCATAAATCATTGAAGGCAGCAGGACAGGTGGAGAGAGCAGTTAATAAAGTATATAGTATCCTGGGCTTTATTAATAGAGGCATTGAGTACAAGAACCGGGAGGCTATGTTGAACTTGTATAAAACACACGTTAGACTTCAGTTGGAGTATTGCGTATAGTTCTGAGCATCACATTTTAGGAAGGATGTGAAAGCATTGGAGAGACTGCAGAAGAGGTTTACAAGAATGGTTCTAGGGATGAGAAACTTCAGTTATGAAGTTTCAGTCATGAAGTAAGATTGGAGAAGTTGAGACTCTTTTCCTTGGAGAAAAGAAGGCTGAGAGGAGGTATTGATAGAGGTATTCAAAATTATGAGGGGTCTGGACAGAGTAGATAGGGAGAAACTGTTCCCATTCATGAAAGGATCGATAACGAAAGGGCATAGATTCAAAGTAATTGGTAAAAGAAACAAAAAGCAATATGAGAAAAACTTTTTTACACAGCAAGTGGTTAGGGCCTGGAATGCATTGCCTGAGAGTTTGGTGGATGCAGATTTAATCGAGGCATTCAAGAGGGAATTACATGATTATTTCAAAAGAAGCAATCTGCAGTGTTACGGGGAGAAGGCAGGGGAATGGCACTAGGTGAAATGCTCATTCGGAGAGCCAGTGCAGACATGTTGGGCCAAAGGGCCTCCTTCTGTGCTGTAACTATTCTGTGATTCTGTGATATACACCCAGGCCCCTCTGCTCCTGCACCCCATTTGGAGTTGTACCCTTTATTTTAAATTGTCTCTCCATGTTCTTCCTACCAAAATGAATCACTTCACGTTTCTCAGCATTGAACTTCATCTGCCACCTTAGCACTCATTCCGCCAAGTTGTCTATGTCCTTTTGAAGTTCTACATTATCCTTTCCACAGTTGTACACCAAGGTCTAGGTCATTAATATATATCAGGAAAAGCAAGGGTCCCAACACTGACCTTGGGGACCTCCACTACAAATCTTCCTCCAGCCTGAAAAGCATCCATTAACCACTGCTCTTTGTTTTCTATCACTCAGGCAATTTTGTATCCATGTTGCTGCTGTCCCTTTTATTCCATGAGCTATAACTTTGCTCATAAATCTGTTGTGCGACACTCTATCAAATGCCTTTTGGAAGTCCATGTACCACATCAACAGCATTGTCCTCATCAATCCTCCCTGTTACCTCTTCAAAAAACACAAGCAAGTTAGTTAAAGAAATCCATGCCGGCTTTCCTTAACTAACTGCATTTGTCCACATGACTATTAATTTTGTCCCAAATTATTATTTCTAGAAGTTTCCCCACCACCACCGAAATTAAACTGATTGGCCTATAATTGCTGGGGTCATCTTTACGCCCTTTTTTGAACAAGGGTGTAGCATTTGCGATCCTGTCCTCTGGCACCACCTCTCAGTCTAAGGAAGACTGACAAATTATAGCCTGTGCCTCCATAATTTCCACTGTCACTTCCCTGAGTATCTTTGGATCTCATCTGGATCTGGTGCCTTATCACTTTTAAGTACACACAGCCTATCCAATACCTTCTCATTAGCAGTTTTAAACCCTTCTAGAATCTGAATTTTCTCATCTTTCACCATGGCCTGGATAGCATCTTCTAAACACAGATGCAAAGTATTCATTTAATACCTCAGCTATGCCCTCCATGCGTAAATTTCTTTTCGAGTTCATAATTGGCCCTACTCCTCCTTTTACCGCCCTTTTACTATTTATCTGCCTATAGAAGACTTTGGGATTCCATTTTATGTTGGCTGCCAGTCTCTTTTCATACTCCCTCTTTGCTTCTCTTATTTGCTTTTCTACCTCTCCTTTGAACCTTTCATATTTAGTCTGGTTCTCAATTGTATTTTCTACCTGACATCTGTCACAGGCAGACCTTTTCTTCTTTATCTTAATTTCTATCTCGCTTGTCATCTGGGGAACTCTGAATTTGTTTGCCCTACTGTTGACTGTGTCCGAACTATAACTTCTTTGATGATAGCCTATCACCCTTTTACCATTTTTCCTGCTAACCTTTGACTCCAATTTATTCTGCCCAAATATGTTCTTACCCCATTGAAGTTGGCTTTCCCCTAATTAGCTATTCTTACTCTGGATTGTTTTTTGTCCATTTCCATAGTCAGCCAAAATCTTATGATACAATGATTACTGTCCCCTAAATGTTCTCCTGCTGACACGTTATCCACTTGGCCCACATCATTCTTAAGACCCAGGTCTAGCAGTGCCTCCTTTCTCGTTGGACTGGAAACACAGCTGTTGAAAATTTTCCTGAACATACCCTAGGAACTCTTGCCCCTCTCTGCCCTTTACACTCCTACTATCCTAGTCTATATGTGAGTAGTTAAAGTCCTCCATTATCATTCACTGTAATTTCATGTAAATTTGTTCCTCTACTTCCTCCCCAATGGTTGGTGACCCATAGACTACATTGAGCAACATAATTGCACCTTTTTTGTTCCTTAGTTCTAGAAAAATACTCCCACAGCTAGGTACGGAGTTCCAGGATCTTGACCAAGCAATGCTGAAGGGAATGACAATATATGCCCATGTGAAGTTGCTAAGTGACTTGGAGGCGAACTTAGAAGTGATGGTGTTCTCTTGCACTTGCTCTCCTTGTTCCTCCAGTAGATGGAAACGTACAGCTCACTTTTTCTGAATGTATTGCAGTACGGTTCATTAGCTGGAATACTCATGCAGAGCCAAATCTAGCAAATACCAAAAGCAGTTATCAATCACTCACTGTTACAGCCAATCTTCTCAACTGCACATCTGTTTCTTCTATTTCCTCCACTTCCATCTCATCTTCTTTTTCTACAGCAGCACAGCCCTCATCTTCATCGTTCTCAATCTACTTCATACTGCAAAGCTATGCAGCAGACCATGACTATCAGATTTCTTTAGTACACAGAGAAGTACTCTGTCTGGAAGGCCCAATCTTTTTTCAATCTTTGTTTCAATAGTCCTACGTATGTTTCTAGTTGAAGCACTGCCCTCATTACATCTCCATTTTGCCATTGTTCTGCGGTATCCAAGTAGGGTCAGGAGACATGTTGGCAGAGTAGCACTTATTTCCCTGAAACCATCCACTCAGTCTTCATGAGTTTCAAATACAGGCACCATGGCCTGCTGCATAATAAAGGTATCAGCCATTTCCTGAATAATGGGCATTCACGTGCACAAAAAATGTTTCTGTGGACACCATCTGAACATACATCGGTTGAAATATGTAGATCATGGAGTTGGTAGGAAGAGTTTTGATGCCCACAAAGTGTAATTTGCAGTGCCAACTCGTGAAAATGATGTATGCCTATCAAGCTGATACTTTCTTTCCACAGGATATGTGTTTAAAGATATTGCTTCCAGCAAGCATTGCATCTGTCCTTTGCTTGATATCTATGTGAACTGTTAATTGCCTTGTCTGGCAGATGTCTCCTGTGGTGGCCTGGAAGCTTAGTGCTGTGGTAACCTTCATTGTTACAGGAGGAGCAGATGGCATAACTCTGTGATAGCCTGTTTTTTGAAGCGGAAACAACAAAGATGGGTATCACCTGACATATCCAGGTAAGTGTGATGGGGACTGTAAATTCTGTTCCTGGGGTCATGATGGTAGCAGATGAAATGCCCCAGATGTTGTTGCATCTACATTTGTTGTCCCCATATGAAATCGTCTTTCTCATCTCAATCACGTTGCACTTTTGCACGCACCAAAGGAATTCTATCCTTACCATTTCATTTGCTGCATGTTGGTAGCAAGCAACAGGACTGAAGTATAAAGGGAAAAAGAAAGGCTTGCATTTATCTAGTGCCTAATACAATCTCAGGGCATCGCAAATGCTTTACAGCTCAGGAAGCACTTGGAAGTGTAGTCACTGTTGCAATGTGAGAATTTACAAAGGTATTGCTGACAGAAAGTAATAAAAGTAATAAAGCAAAAATGTTGTATTCCTCAGCAGCAAAAACAAATGCAGGGAACAAAACACAACAAAGCTCAAGACAAAAGGGGGAAAAAAGTTTGTAGGCAAGTTTTCTGATAGTAATCATGTTGTAATAATTTAACTATAACAGGCCAGGACAAATGATTTATTATGTGCCCATTTAGTATGAGTGAGATTAGTGTGAGGATGAGGCAAAGTCAAAATACCTGAATTCCAAAGAGGGTTTAATTTACGTAATTTTCAAACCTCTAATGAGGCTTTGCCGAATCTCCAGAAACACCTGAAATTTCTTTGTTACAGAATGCTTCAGGCTATGTGTCTGCTGGCCCAGCCTATCATCCTCACAGTGAAACTTTGTACCAGGAGAAAAGAATTACAAAATTGGCCTTACATGTGCAGAATACTTTGCATTATAGACAGTGAAATATCACTTTAATTAAAAGACGATGAATAGCTGTGGATTATACAAGTCTTTATTGTTCATTTGTTACGTTATCTAAACCCAAGTAAATTGCCTTTTAAAGCTAACGAGTTATAAAAAGAAGTATCCAATGTCATGTGTGGGTATGGTGTGGTTTCTCCAGCACACTGTGCCACCGAATTGTAGGATATAGTTCAACTTGTTCCATCTCTCACATGATAAATTCCTATTCTTGGCACTAAGTGATAAAAGCAAATTAAAGTACCTAATAAAGTGAAGAACTGTCAGCAAATGAGTTACTCCAGGCTGCTCCTTTGCTGTCCCCAGTGACAAGTTCAAATACGCCTTTGACATCTTCTCAGCTAGGCAATGGTTCATGGTTTCTGGATATCAAAATGGAGAACTAAACATTAAGTTTAAAATGAGAAATTTTTAGAAGATAAACACATGTATAAAGAAGAGCAACAAATACAATGAGGCTTAAATAGATGGATGGCTGTGATGTTTTAGTTTTGAGTTGGTGGGGTGTGTACTAAATGTGCCAGTATCATAAATTTGAAGCCCAGCTATTTTAACTTCCAGGCCTAATTTACATTTGATTGTTAAGCTACTAATGCAATCTAGTGGAGAACAGGCAGCCTGCCCCCTTGCCAGGTAAGAATTATGCATGCCTCAAAAGCCTATTTAAACTGCAAATGCAGTTGCATTTACTCCTGCCAGATTGGTCTCTGATAATGCTGGAGGTGAGTTACAAAGTAGCCTCCAGACTCTCTGATCCTCCCCTGGAAGTCTTAGTGAAAGAGGTGAGGGCAGGAGAGATGTTCTATTATTAGGGTGCCCACCAGATATCCCGGTTTGGCCGGGACAGTCCAGCTTTTTCCTTAAGCGTCCCGACGTCCTGGCAGTTTTCTCCAGTTGGCTCAAATGTCCGGGTTTTCCGCTCCACTGAGGCACAGCCCCTTTGACCCACCCCTCATGTTCCATCTGGGGAATCAGTTGGGTGATGACATGAGATTGACAGCGGTGTCCATCAACCGGACACACTTGTAGAGGTAGTACACCTCCCCCGCCATCTTTCCATTGAAGAAGCACTGACCCAATGAGAAAGCCAGGTTGGAGCAATGAGTTTCATAGGAGCCTGGGACAGAGAATTAAAATCGCGAGTCAGGAGACAAGGGCAAGACAATTTGAGAGGGTACAATTCAGTCCTTAATGGCAAATAATCAGGAAAGAACTACAATCAAATATCTAACAGAAAAAATACAGATGGGGTCTCAAGCCCATTTCATTCTAAATGTGGCCCTGGTCATAACAGCAAATCATAGTTGTCAAAATTATGGCCTATAATTCTAATTTGTATAAAGCACAGCAATATCGCTTATCATCTGAAGTTTGAACCCCCTTTTGAAATGACTCTGTTTAAGAAGTGAGAAATTGCAAGCAGTCAGAAGTGTAATTCTTCACTGTTTGGTCACTCATCCGCTCTATGCTCCACCCGAAACCAGACCCATGACTCGTGCTTCAAACTTTGTGCTTTTGTGCTGGGAATGCTATTGGCTCAGAACAAGGGGATGTTCGGTGCCAAGTGCTTCTATTTTTTAGGGGGAAGTATGTATCGATGAATAAAGAGAGGAATTGAATTAATTCAGGACGGAGGTTTTGGGTCTAACTCTTGAGGCGAGCCCAGTTCTTTGTCTTGGTTGAAATGTAACCTGGGAAGGGGGCAGAGATTTCAAGGCGGGGCCTTAGCGAACTCTGGCCTGAACTGGGAATTTTCCATTTTCAATTTTCACTATAGTGTCCCAGAGTTATTTGCAATTTAGATACAAGCAGTAGAATCTTCTGCTCCCGTCAGCAGCAGGAAGGGGAACAAGATTTGGCGTGAGTCAAAAAATCAATTTCCCGATGGTGGGAAATTTAGAATCTTGTTCTCCAGACTTTCATAGCAGCTTAAAAGTGGGTTGAGTTTCCTGTGGAGCTATGTCAGCAACCCTATTTGCAGCTCATGAATGCACATTAAAAGGCCAACACACTGAAATGTTGCTCCCTCTTCAAATGAAGTGCCGCGTCAGTGGGATTTTATTATGTTAACTTTCATGACTGTACATAAGTGGTGTGCGCCTGGTGAGGTAGACTTCTTCCTGGACTTTGAGGTCAGTAGATGCTTCTTTCGCCTTCCTTTTGTCACTGAGAGATATCGGCTGCCAGCAGCACCAACTGTACCAAGGCTGATCACAGGGGAGGACTGAGACCAAGGCAGGACTGGAGGGTGGGGGGGAGGGGAGTCAAGGAGCAGAGTGGAAGAGTGAATGGCTCTCAGGGTGCTGTTCAAATACAGTGCCCGGACATTGGAGCCTATGAGGTAACAGCGGGATGGGCCACTTCCTGCCCACCCCGCCACAAGATTCGAAATGTTCCTCGTGGATGCATAATTAATGAGCCGAACCATGCAAGATCTTGCATATTCAGCCACCATGCTCTCCAGCAGAAGTCACGCCGAATTCTGCTCCCCCACCAGAAAATTCTGCCCAGGAACATCTTCCAGACTGAGCCTCTCACAGTCAATTGTCACCAGGCATTATAATGACAATTGACCATGAAAGGCTCAGTCTGGAGGGTATCTTGTATGTAGATTGCAAATAACTGCTGGACCACTATATCCTCTATAGTAGAGTAATTTGGAGGTCAACAGCAGTTGATTTGCCCAGTCTCTAGTCAATTATGTTATCTCTGCTGGTAGCAGTGAAATCAGTAGTGGAAGAAGATTGTGGTTCACAACTGCTATCCTCAATAATTAAGCGTCTTAATAAAGTTGCCAACTCTGGCTGGACATATTCTAAGATATCTTCAACTGCCCCTCCCCCATACTGCTGTCATTGGTTGCTGAACATGTCTATCGTCACAGAGCCCTGCCTTCCCAAGGCTTTGGTGTCCTGGTTTTGACTTTTGAAAATCTGGTTACCCTATCTATTGCTCAGTTATCGAAGAAAGAATGCTAAGACTTGCAAACACCAGCCTACAGAGAGGTGATCAGTTCCAGGAACTGGATTCAATGTAGGAATCATTTAAATGACCTGACAAGAGCAGTAAGTGTCAGCACAACTCTCTATTTCTCCACCTGTCTTCAAAACAGTAGGTAGCCATCCTTTCCCTCTCCCAAAACTCTGAGCAGCTCCTTCCCTTATATCAAATTCTTTCCCGTCAATCACATAAGCACACTATACCACATCTCATTTTTATTCCAAACACACACACTTCTTGCTTGATGCCTTCACCGGAGCCAGTAACAGCATTCTATTACCACATGGTAGCGATACAGAACCAGGATCTCCTCTTCTGACTCCTTCTTCATTTCACATTCTAGCCATCTGCTTT
This sequence comes from Cetorhinus maximus, assembly GCF_964194155.1. Taxonomy (NCBI): domain Eukaryota; kingdom Metazoa; phylum Chordata; class Chondrichthyes; order Lamniformes; family Cetorhinidae; genus Cetorhinus; species Cetorhinus maximus. Next base: position 42,612,270 of record NC_135884.1, read on the forward strand.
TCATTCAACACCTACCCTCCCATCTTGCTTCTTCTTTCTCACAATAAATGGCCTGCATGCAGCAGCCCCACATGTGCACTTTCATTTTTTCAGATGCTCACTCTCATTCCCTTCTCTGTAGGATAAAAAAGTGCACAGCACAAAGAGGAGTGAGACAGTGGGAGGAACATCCAACGTGATGATCCTCATCCAGATGGTGCAGGCAGCTCTGGAAGTTAGTGGCTCTTCAAGCATAATGCGCTTTGTAGATCAGCTCACACTCCTTTAAAATAAATTGCACATATAGTCACCTCGACAACTTCAATTTACATTTTGAAGCCTATGATTTGTTACTGTGTTTTCTTTTTCCTCATTCTTTTAGGTCTTTCTGAGCAGCAAGAACCTGAAAAAGTCTCAGAGGAAGACAATCCACCTGAGGTTGAATTGTCATGCACTCCATCAATATCCAGCACCAGCACAGATGATGACACACCAAGTGGGTTAGAGTGTTGAGTTTAGAAGGTGAAGCGACTGTCATGAGTGAGCAGGAGCAAACAACGGGCAAACAAAGACAGGGCTTATTAAAGAGAGTGGAATCTCCCATCTCTTCAGGATAGAGATGCTGACTGTCAGGGCTCAGCCTTGAGAAGAAAACTGCTCATCTCACATCGCAAGTTTACAAAATATTGGCAGGCATTCTAACGAGTTTCAACTTCATGGCTGAAAATATGGAGAAGTCTACTTCTGCCTTGTGTGTTGTTCTGTTTTTAGACATCGGCACTGTGCAGGTGACCACCACATGTGACCACTGACTGTTGCAGCCAAGCCCTCATACCAGGAGACAATATTGTCATTCTTTGTAGCTCTAATGGCAGATCAAATGGCTGCCATCAGGCTCTGGGCTTGAAATTATGCTTTACATTAGTGCGATTGGAGGATCACATGGATAATGGCTTTCAAGGTGTTAGGCATTCCCTGCAGTTTGCATTCCTGCAGATCAAGTGAAGACATGAGCTGCAGGCATAGGTGTGGCATTGACTGTGCGAGAATGGCACACATCACCCACTTTCAGGACATTGACACATTTGCTCCCTCCACTGTCTCTCAAGAAAGCCTGCTGGGCCAGAGTGCCCTGGCAGGGGCCAAAGTGCAGCAGTTTGAAGCCAAGTCTCATAGGCTTGATCTCCCAGGTGTCACTAGCCATGAGTAGCCCAAGGGTTTCAATAAGGGGAACAGCAGCCATTTACCAGCTTCGCTGAAGCCACTGGGAAGTATTTGGAAGAATAGTTGTGTTAGTAAACCTTTTAGGGAAGGGTTGGCACTTGGGCGAGGATTCAATTGAAGGCAATTGTCATGTTTGACATTAAATTAATCACCTTTTATCCAAAAGGGGGCGCGGCACCATTTTACGTGGGCGGGCCAATTAAGGCCCGTCCAGCGTGACGTCTGCACGGAAGTGCTGTGCGCTCCCTGTGCGGGCTGGGGGTGGGCGGGGTGGGATTCCCTAAACCTGAGAGTGCGCTCTTTCGCGCACGAAAGAGCACATTCATCTCCCTGAGGCTAAATGAAGCCTCAGGGAGATCGGCTGTATTGTCAAAAATATTAAAAATAGAAAAAGAAAATTCCCTGACATGTCCCCTCATGTGACACTGTCACATGAGTTGGGGCATGTCCATAAGTTTTAAAAAAACTTTAATAAAATTTTAAAAAACCTACATGAAACCTCATCCCGCCCGTGGATGAGGTTTCATACTTTTTCTAATTCCCGCCAGGGCTCCTGGCCTGCCCGTCAACCTTAAGGTTGGACAGGCAGGTCCATTAATTACTTAAATGACTCTTAAATAGGCCATTGACAGGTCGGCGGGTGCCTACCTGAAAATTTAAATGGGGTGGGATGACGTCGGGAGTTCCGCCCAACGTCACCATGTGTCATTTTACGCGTTGGCAAGTGGGCCCCGCCCCCCCGCTCGCCGACGGGAAAATCCTGCCCCTCCTCACCCCTGTCTTAAATGGCCTTCCCCTTATTCTGAGACTGTGTACCCTGGTTCTAGACTCACCAGCCAGGGGAAACATCTTATCTACATCCTCCCAGTCACACCCTGTAAGAACTTTGTAATTTTCAATGAGGTCACCACTCATTCTTCGAAACTCTAGAGAATATAGGCTCAGTCTCTTCAATCTCTCCTCACATGATATTCCCGCTATCCTAGGGATTAGTCTGGTGAATCGCTGTTGGACTCCCTCTATGGCAAGTATATCCTTCCTTAGATTAGGGGACCAAAACTGTGGACAATACTCCAAGTGGTTTTGACAAGGCTCTATATAACTGTAGCAAGACATCCTTACTCCTGTATTCAAATCCCCTCATGATGAAGACCAACATGCTATTTACCTTCCTAATTGCTTGCTTTACCTGCATGCTAGCTTTTAGTGACTCATGAACAAAGACACCCAAGTCACTTTGGACACCCGCACTTCCCAATCTCTCTGTTTTTTCTGCCAACTTCACACTTATTCACATTATATTCCACCTGCCATGTTTTAGCCCATTCACTAAGCCTGTCCATGTCCCCTTGAAGCCTCCTTGCATCTTCCTCACAACTTACGTTCCCACCCAGTTTGGTGTCATTAGCAAATTTGTAAATGTTACAGTTGGTCCCCGCATCCAAATCATTTATATATTTTGTGAACAGCTGTGGACCTAGCACTGATCCTTGTGGTACCCCACTAGTAACAGCCTGCCATCATGAGAATGATCCATTTATTCCTACTCTCTGCTTTCTGCCCATTAACCAATTCTCAATCCATACTAGCATATTTCCCCCAATTCCATGCGCTTTAATTTTATTTACTAACCTCCTGTGTGGGACCTTACCAAAAGCTTTCTGAAAATCCAAATACACCACATCCACTGGTTCTTCCTTAACTATGCTACAAGTAACATCCTCAAAAAATTCCAACAAGTTTGTCAAACATGATTTCCCTTTCATTAATCCATGTTGACTCTGCCCAATTTTACCATTCTTTTGTCCAGTTATCACATCCTTTATAATAGATTCTAACATTATCCCTACTACTGACATCAGACTAACAGGCCTGTAGTTCTCCATACCCCCTCTTCCCCCCTTTTGAATAGTGGGGCTACATTTGCTACTTTCCAGTCCACAGGAACCTTTCTAGAATCTATAGAATTTTGAAAGATAACGACCAATGCATCCATTATCTCTCTAGCCACCTCCTTCGATGTTCTGAGATGAAGCTCATCTGGTCCAGGGGATTTATCAACCTTCAATCCAGTCAACTTTTCAAGCACTACCTCTTTACTAATACTAATTTCTTTTAGTTCCTCAGCTTCACAATTCCCTTGGTCGCCTGGTATTTCTGGGAGATTTTCTGTATCTTCTTCCTTGAAGACAGATGCAAAGTAACTGTTCAGTTTCTCCACCATTTCCTGTTCTCCACTATGAATTCTCCTGTCCCCACACGTAGTTATGTTCTTCATTAGTTTGCATTCATATTCTCTTTTCCCTTTCTTAATCAGTTTCTTGGTCCTCCATTGCTATGTTCTAAATTGCTCCCATCCTCAGGTTTACCATTTTTTTGGCACCTCATAAGCCACTTCCTTTAATTTAATGCAATCTTTAACTTCTTTCATTAACCACGGTTGATTTACCTTTCCCTTTGGGTGTTTGTACCTTAAGAGGAATGTATATCTGCTGTAGGCCAGGTAGTATTGTTTTAAATACTAGCCATTGCCTTTCTACTGTCAAATCTTTTTGTGTATTTTTCCAATCCACCAAAGCCAACTCATACCTTCATAATGTCCTTCTTTGAGATTTAAGATCCTAGTTTCAGAATGAACTATATCGCATTCAAACTTAATGCAAAATTCTATCGTATATTATGGTCACTATTTCCTAAAGGCTTCTTTAAAGCAAGATTATTGATAATCCCTTTCTCATTACAGAACACTAAATCCAAAATAGCGTGACCCCTAGTTGGCTCCTCAATGTACTGCTCTGGAAACCCATCTCGTACGGACTCTAGGAATTTCTCCTCCACAGCGTTTGTGCTGATTTGGTTAACCCAGTTTACGTATAAATTGAAGTCACCCATTATCACCGTATTACCCACATTACATGCGTCTTTAATTTCCTGAGTTATACTGTGCCCAACATTACCACTATACTTTGGTGGCTGATAAACAACACACACCAATGTTTGCTGCCTCTTGCTGTTTCTTAGCTCCACCCAAACTGATTCTACGTCTTGATCCTTCAATCTAAGATCCTCTCTTACCATTGTATTGATCTCACCCCTTATTAAGAGTGCTACCTCACCTCGTTTTCCTTTTTCCTCTTACATGCCGAATATCCTTGAATATTCAGTTCCCAATCTTGGTCACCCTGTAGCCACGACTCTGTAATGGCAATTAAATCGTACACATTTAGCTCAATTTGTGCATTAAAATCATCAAGCCTTTGTGAATTCCACGTGCATTCAGATAGAGTGCCTTTAACTCTGCTTTTTTTTAAACTTTATTCTCTATTCTGACCCTATTTGATGCTGGCCTACACTTTGTCTGTCTTCTATTTTTACTTTCTACTTTTCTACGCCCTTTTACGAGTTTTGCATTCCTCAAGTCTGAGCTCCCTCTCAGGTTCCCCTGCCCCTGCCAATCTAGTTTAAATCCTCCCCAATAGCACGAGTGAATCTTCCTGCGAGGATGTTAGTCCTCATCCTACTAAGATGTAGCCCGTCCCACCTACCCCAGAACTTAATGTCTTAGAAATCTGATCCCCTCCTTCTCCAGCCACATATTGAACCAGTCAATTCTCCTATTTCTATGCTCACTAGCATGTGGGACTAGAAGCAATCCTGAGATTACTGCATTAGAGGTCCTGCTTTTCAAACTTCTTCCTACCTCCCTGAAATCTGCTTTCAGATGGACCTCATCCATCTTCCTACCTAAGTCATTGGAACTGACATGGACCAAAACCTCTGGCTGTTCACCCTCCCCAGAAGAATGCCCTGCAGCTGCTCTGTGGCATCCTTGACCAGGGAGGCAACATGCCATCCTGGGGTCATGTCTACAGCCAGAGATACACCTGTCTGTTCTCCTGACTAATGAATCCCTTATCACGACTGCACTTTCCCTCTTCTTCCTCCCCTCCTGTACATCTGCGTCACCCATGGTTCCACGAACTTGGCTCTGACTGCACCCCTTGGAGGAACCAACACCCTCATGAACATCCAAAATGGAAAACTGATTGGCAAGCAGGGCCTCAGGGGACTCCTGCACTACCAGCCTGGTTCTCTTGGACTGCCTGGTGGTCACCCATTCCTTTTCTGACTCCATGCTCCTAACCTGCAGTTTGACCACCTCTCTGCACATGCTTTCCACGTAGCTTTCAGCTTTGCAGATGTGCCATGGTGACTCTAGCCGCCGCTTGAGCTCTGAAACCCGGAGCTCAAGTTTCTGCTGGTGTCACTTCCTGCACATGTGATCGTCTAGGTCACTGGTAGCATTGTGCCAAATAGTACAGGACACACATTCAATTTGACCGAGCTGCCCTGTTATGCCGTTACTGTACTTCATTTATGTTAACTTTATTTGACTTTGGTTTAATTACATTAACTTCATTTAATTTTACTTTATTTTACTTGGCCTTAACTTAATAAACCTTACAACTGTGGTAAACCTTACTAGCACTGATAAATCCAACTAATATTTAACACACTTTAGCTATTTAACATTTAATTAAAACTTTATGCTTTTTCTAATTCCCAGCAATTTCCACACCCTCCTAAGGGCAGTTACTCACCATCCAGTCAATTTATGGCTTTCCTGCAACGTCACTGTTCATTTTTTTTCAAACTCAGCACGCTCTCACTGCTCTGTGTATCTCCCACAGGTCTGCTTCTCTGCTCCTCTTCCTGAAGGTGGGTGATGTAGGTCACGATCCCCAGGCTTTATTTACCTTCTCCCCTCTGTGTATCTCCCACAGGTCTGTTTCTCTTATCCTCTTCCTGAAGGTGAGTGATGTAGGTCATACTCCCCGGGCTTTATTTGTCCTCTTCCCTCCCTGTGTATGTCTCACAGGTCTGCTTCTCTGCTCCTCTTCCTGGAGATGAATTGAATGTTCTTTAATATAGAATTAAAGGAGTGGCCCTAATGCATTGAGGATTTGCTTGTGTTTTCAGGGGAGGGGAATGAGCAGGTCGCTGGAAGTGCTGTACTACCAATTGATCCCTGGCATCTCTGGCTACAAGGCATTGTGCTGGGTCTCTTTCTATTTTGAGCTCACCTTTATCAAGTCCTCCTCACCAGATGATGACAGTTGCTGTTCTTCTGCCTTCAAATGCAATTGTCTCTGTATGACTGTGTTGCACAACAAGCAGAACACTACAATGATGCATATTGGTGGCCCCCTGTCAGTCACAGGAGAAAGGCATTGTGACGGCTGCATGTGAAATGGACACAGACTTGCATGATTCCTTTGCGATGTTCAGAGATTAACTGGGCTGTCAGGTATCTTGGCCATCTAAAAAAAATGTGATTAAAACAGTGGTGGGCTGAAGCAGATGGTAATGGTGAGGTCAGCCCATATCCCATGTTTTACATGGAATAAAATTTTTGCGTACAAAAAAATACCCTGTAATCAATTCTATCGGAGCACAAGATGATTGAAAGTCGACAAGATGCCTTTCTTTACGATATATGGTACGCCTGGCTAGAACAATACTTCTTTAAGAGAGTGGCAGGTCTTTGTTTAATGTGTAGAATCTATTTTTAAAATTGCTTTCTGTATTGCCAGAAGACTTTTTTTTTATTCTTCAGCTTTGTTGGAGATAACCATTCTTTAGCTTTGCTGGAGATAACCCTCAAATCAAATTAATTCATAGCTATGTCCATACTTACACTGAGCAAAATGAATTTTAAGCATTTGCTGTCAGATGCATTGCGCTCAGTAAAATGTTAGTGGTTAATCATTTACCAGCCTCAAGTCACATGAATCCTACAGAAGTTGCTCAATATATTTCTAACAAAACAGCTATCTAGTATAAAGGGCAGAGCTTCCTTGTGCAGGATGCCAATGTTGTACTCCAGTGTACAGTAGTGTCTCAACGATGAGATCTTGAGACTTGTATATTTGAACATGAACCATTTATTGTTAATCTTTAAATATTTACAGGTCTAAGGTGTGGCCATGCAGGCTGGTTCCAGAGTGTTCTCTCCACGTTGTTCTCTCAGTCTATTACCATGTGACTCTATGCATCATACTGCGGGTGGTGCTATTCTCCAGTCCCGCATCAACCCTTGCTCTGCCAAGCACCTTTACATTACAATGGCATGCAGGCACATCATACAACATTCCCATTTTCTTCTCCAAAGAAAACTTTTCTCCCTTCCAATTGAGTATTACAAAACAATCTTTACTTGTTATCCCCTCTCCCCTTACCACAATCTCTGACTTTATAAATTCAGATGGTCTTGAGGCTTGACAGTTTTTCCACATCTCAGTCTGTCACGTTTGGAGGCAGAGTAGCAGTACTCTGTGTTTCTGGTCCTCGGCTATATCATTTGATTTGTTTCTCATGCTCCTTTAAGTTGTGTTTTTTTTATTAACAACTCGTCTGTTTTTTCGGGCACTGTGGGTTTGTCCTGTTCTTTCTGCAGGGAATGTGCACTCCGTTCATTCCTATAGTGGACTCGAATTTTCTTTTTCCGTTGTGTCTGCCCTGTTCTTGCTGGACATTAATGTTTCACAAATGGAATCTTCATTTTCCCTTGTTTCACAATTTCAACCAAACATTTATTTATTGTTTTATTTTCAAATCCTTTTGCAAGCTTATGAATCTGTTCATCCAGCTCAGCTTTTCCTTCTTCTAGTACCTTGCGCTTCAGTGTGTTAGATTTATATTTTCTGATCTCATTTTGTCTTTTCTTTTTCTGTCTGCAACAGAACTTTATCCTTGTCCTTCATATTGTATTCATTGTTGGCCAGGTCTGTCTCTGGTGAAGTCTTAGGGCTGTAACTTCTGAGCTCCTCAGCGTCGGATTGGGAGGTACACCAAAGATGCGCTGGGAATCCCCATTGGAAGTTCCCAGGTAAGGGTTTGCACAGCAATTACCCAAAAGCACAAACTTCCCCTGGGCAATTGCCCTGCACTGGGAACCATCTGAAAACGTGACTTAAATTGCAAAATTTGGATGGTTCTGACTGCGTTACACAAATAGTTACCCAGAAGAAGTTAGGAGAATAGGGGGAGGTGATGGTGATAATGTACATGGTGTAGTGGTATTGTCACTGGACTAGTAACCCAGAGACCCAGGGTAATGCTCTGGGGACCCGGGTTCAAATCCTACCAGAGTAAATCTGGGATTCAAAGTCTAATGATGACCATGAAACCATTGTCTGCTTCACTAATGTCCTTTAAGGAAGGAAATCTGCCATCCTTACCTGGTCTGGCCTACATGTGACTCCATTGATAGGATGGGCAATAAATGCTGGCCTCCAGTGATGCCCACATCCCATGGGTACCTATTGTAAAGACCCAGAATCCCCTGCCCCCCACACTCATTACCTCCAGGGGAATCCACCCACTCCCACGGAACTGCTCCTAACTCCCAACCAATACCCCCATGGTATTCCCCCCACCCCAACTCTCCATGGGATTCCTGCAGGCTCGCACACCCCCTAACCCAACTGGACCACAACCCATATCCAACTTGACCTGACCCGACACCCCCATTGCAGGCCTAACCTGGCCTGGCCCCTCCAACCTGAACCCCCCCTCTGCCTGAGGTTGCTTCCCTCCCGCCCCAACGACATCTGTCCCCCCCTATTCCCCTGATGTCTGACCCCCCCCTCCCCCTAAACTGAGATCCAAAATACCCTCCTGAGGTCCGACACCCCCACCTCTCTGAGGCCCCCCATAACCCCACATTCTCTCTGAGGCCTGGCCCCACGGACCTTTGAACCACCCCAAACCCCTCTGAAGTCTGACCCTCCAACCATCCTCCCCAAAGTCCAGCACCTCCCCTTGAGGCCAGACCCCCCTGATATCCAATCGTCCTTGACTTCCGTACCCCCAGGCCCCAAATCCTATGCACTTATCTTAGACACTTACTTTCTCCCTGGCCTGTCAAGGACCTTTAACTTACCTGGTTTACAGCAGCTAGTGCCATAAAGGGGGCATGTCCTCCTTTAATTTGACGGAGCTGCTCCTCGATGTTGGGCCTAGGGGACTAACTGCGCTGCCTGGATCTCGCCCGGTCTGAGTCTGAAAGTCAGGCAAGACAGGCTCAGAAAAAAAATTCACGTAAGTAATTGGGCTATGAGTGGCAATCCAATGCTGATTGCCACTCTGAGGAAGTTATGGCCCTTAACTTGTTTCAGTTCTCTAATTATGCAATTCATGGTTTCATTATATGCTCGCAGTTTGGAAAGTTTGACGGCTTTTCCTTTCAGTGTCTCTTTTTCATTCAACTGCTTCTTCAGCTCTTCAGTCTGTTTCTTGTAGCTTTCAGCTTTCTCCTGGAATATGGAACACTGCTGAGTCTTCTCTGCCAACAGGTTCTCCAGTTTGCTCAGGGTGACATTAAATTCTTTTTCCTTCTCTTTGTAATTTTCCAGAAGAATAAATTTTGTCCTAAGGGTTTCTTGTAACATATGAAGGTCTTTCAACAGGTTTTCCTTTCCTTTGTGAAGCTCACTCGTTTCATCCTGAGATTTTCCGTAATTCAGCAAAGTCTCTTCAAGTTTCTTCTGTTGTGCTTCCATTCTGCTGTTTAAGACAGTCTTCAATTGCTTTTTTGTTTTAACTTTTGAAACTGCAGCAATTCCATCTCTTTTTATATTAATTCTGCAGGTTTTCTTCTAAACTCAGTGCCGTTTTCATTTGAAGGCCCTGCACTTTGGGAGTCTTGACAGGCGGGTGCTTTTTTATAAAGTTGTGAGCTGTCAACTCTGCAGTGAGTTCTTCTTTTAAATGCTGCAGGTTTTCTTTTTTCTTTTTTCAACTCTGCAGCTTCAGCTTAAACTTTTGACTCCAAGTTTTACTGTTTTTTTTAAAAAAACCTTTGTTTTTACATGCAGCTCTCTTTCAGCTGCCCCCTGGATGCTGAGCCCTTGGGACTGCCACCTATTCTAACATGTAAGTACAGCTTCTTTTTTATAATCTGTGCTCACCATCTCATGAACTGCCTAGAATTCTTCATACTGTGTCAAGCAGGGTCGTGCAATTTTTGTATTTTTGCTCGCCCATTTTTGCAATCTGACCAGGTTTTTTTTTTCTTTTTACTCTGCGTCATTTGGGGGTCTTGCAATAGACTTCCACTCACTCTGGTGGATTCCTCAACTTCTAAGTCTGTAGTGAAGCTTTTTCAACTTTTTCTTCAAGCTTTCTTCTTAGGTTTGCATCTCTCTAGTGAGGTTTCAGTTGCTATTAGTGCTTCATACCTTGGGATGCTGTTTTGGGTTCATGTATTTAATTGCCACCTTTCATATCACCGTGGATCACCATGTCAGATTATGATACTATCTCTGATGTGATATCTTGTAGCTGCAACCACCGCTGCCAACCATGTTGTATTATGCTGATAGCATTGATATCCCACTTCTGCGACCATGTTGCATTATGGTGTGCAATGATGTCTCAATAATGAGATCTTGAGAGTTGTATATTTAAACATGAACCCTTTATTGTTAACCTTTAACTATTTACAGATCCAAAGTATGGTCGTGCATGAAGCTGTTGTCTCCATGCAGGCTGCTTCCAGAGTGTTCTCTCTAGACTGTTCTCTCAGTCTATTATCATGTGACTCTATGCAAAAGCCCTGGGCAGTGCTATTCGCCAGTCCCACATTAACCCTTGCTCTGGCAAGGACCTTTACATTACAATGGCATGCAGGCACATCATACAACATACATCACAACATAAAGAGTTTCCAGAAATGAAAAGAGACAGTAGATATAAAACATTGTGCAACACATATGCATTTTAGATAATAAAGGCAATTGAAGTTAAATGATAAAACATAACACTACATAATTAAATATTGGTAAAAAATTTTCATTCATTTTTTTTTTGCTTTTATCCAGCAGAACTCATTGCGAATTCCTATCATTTTGAATTGCATTTGAGAATTCAGGATAAATTTAGGACTAAATTCTTTCAAATGAGTCATTTATATCTGTGGTGTTCAGGCAGATTTGTTCATATTTGGCCGTGTCTGCAGCCAAGTTAGTCCAGAGAGGGCCAATACTTGAGTACAAGCTGTTCTGCACGTGCCATCAGCAGGCAAACCCTCTCTCTGCAGGCTCTTTGAAAGGTCTTCACACTCATCTCTTTAGAACCTAAATCATTGTAAGTTGTAGATTGGTTTGGCACATTAGAAATGTTTTTCCAATACTTGTTAACAGACCAACATTTTTGTTATTTTGTCAGCATAAATTGACCCTAAACCGGTTCTGCCTATGTTAATTGTAAAAATATCCATTAATATCTCTGCAAATATATATTTTTTATTCATTCATAGGATGTGGGCGTCGCTGGCTAAGCCAGCATTTATTGCTCATCTCTAGATTGCCTTTTTTTTCAGAGGGCATCTGAGTCAACCACATTGTTGTGGGTCTGGAGTCACATGTAGGCCAGACCAGGTAAGGACGACAGATTTCCTTCCCTAAAGGTCATTCGTGAACCAGATGGATTTTTACAACAATCAGCAATGGTTTCATGGTCATCATGAGACTTTTAATTCCAGATTTTTATTGAATTTAAATTTCACCATCTCCCATGGTGGGATTCAAACCCAGGTCCCTGGAGCATTACCCTGGGTCTCTGGAATACCATTCCAGTGACAATACCACTATGCCACTTCCTCCCCCCTGGACTGCATTGTCCTGACCCTTTTCTCCACGTCTTCAACTCTGTAAGAATGACTTTATTAATACAATTTTCTCAGATGAGCACTTCAGTATGGAATGTAAGTGGGAGTGCCAGACAAGCCATCTGATCTCATGTTGAAACTAAGGTAGCAATTTTTGCAGATCAGCCTGCCCCTATTGCTTTTACTGCATTGATGGTGGAGGAGGGAACCTTGGTAGCACTGGAGAGAATCCAGATGTGAAGTTCCTGGGAAGAAAGAGTAAGATTCAGTAAGGAGCATTCATAATCAGTACTGCACATGCTGTTAAAAATGGATTCTTTCATCCTTCCTGCAGACTCCCTCTGTCAGTATATGCGTATGATAGCCGTTAAGTGGACAAAGTGCGCAATGCTACTCTTAATACACAACATCCCTCCCCTTCTTAGTAAATGAGAGGCATAAAATGTTTCAATGATTTGTTTCCCAAAGTATAAACAATAAATTTAAACATAATGTGAACACTCAACTTAACTAGTAATACTATTACATATGCTAACTTTTCTATTAATTTAACAATGAACCCAGTCATGTGTACAATGAGAAGAAAGATTTGTTCACCAACTGAAAATAGTTTACTTTGTAATATAATTGCTTAAGTATAGTGGACATTTTCTCTCATGAGTGGGATATAGGGTGCTGGTGAGAAGTGACTGAAGCATTCTGGGAGAAGTCATCGCAGACACCGCAACTCAGGAGGGAATTGAGGAGGACTCTTGCACTCAACAGGAGGAAGAGCATTCAACAGAGGGTGCTGGTGAGAAGTAACTGAAGCATTCTGGGAGAAGTCAGCACAGAAACCGCGACTCAGGAGGGAATCAAGGAGGACCCACTGTCAAAGAATGGAATAGCCCCAAACATTACATTGCTGTAGTGTTTCCATCCCTCCCTCCTCAAACCTAAAAAAAGAGAGAGAGAGGAAGAGGCAGTGCCTTCAGGAGTGCACCAGACCTGTGAGGGACACTATTCTGAAAGTGGATTTTAAAGAAAAAGCAGCTGATTGGTGAGTAAATTCTGGGAGCAGACTCGGAGGGAGGAGCACCGGAGCGGTGAGTATAAATCTAGCTTATCTTGGGGATTCGTGGCCTTGTCTCCAAGGAGCAGACTCTGAGGGAGGAGCACCCGAGCGGTGACCTTGGGGCACAGAGTAACTGAAGCCAAAACTGAAAAAGTGACATCACAGGAAAGCTGTGACCTGATTGGTTGGTAGGAAATCTGCACCAAATTTGTAAAATAAAAACACTGCAAAGCTAATTAATAAATTAATTAACTAAGTAGAGATGGCTGGGCAGGTGATGTGTTGTAGCTGTATGATGTGGGAGCTGGCAGAACCCATTGCGAGCTGCAGTGACCACATCTGCAGCAAGTAGTGGTTGCTGGAGGAACTCCGGCTCAGAATTGATGAGTTGGAGTCCGAGCTCTGGACGCTGTGGCACATCTGGGAGGGGGAGAGTTACCTGGATGCTTTGTTTCAGGAGGCGGTCACCCCCGGTAAATTAAGTACCTCAAATTAGGTCAGTGGTCAGGATCAGCAGGATGTGATTGCAAATGAGGCAGGTAGAGGGATCCTGTGTTCAGGAACAGAGGAGCCTCAGCTCTTGACCTTGTCCAACAGAGATACTTGCTCCCTGTGTGAATAAGGAACAGGGCTGTAGGGAGGATGAGCCAGCTGACCACGGCACCCTGGCACAGGAGGCCATTCAAGAGGGGGGAGCAAAAAGACAAGTGGTAGTTGTAGGGGATTCTATAATTAGGGGAATTGATAGCATCCTTTGTAAGCAGGATCGAGAGTCCCGCATGGTATGTTGCCTGCCCGGTGCCAGGGTGAGGGACATCTCTGACCGGCTTGAAAGGATATTGGAGAAGGAGGGGGAGGATCCAGTTGTTGTGGTCCACGTTGGGACAAATAACATAGGTAAGACTAGGAAAGAGGACCTGTTTGGGGATTATCAGGAACTAGGAACTAAATTAAAGAACAGGTCCTCAAGGGTTATAATCTCCGGATTACTACCCGAGCCACATGCAAATTGGCATAGGGACGCGAGAATAAGGGAAATAAACACTTGGCTAAAGGAGTGGTGCGGGAAAGAGGGGTTCCATTTCGTGGGGCACTAGCATCAGTATTGGAACGGGAGGGATCTATACTGTTTGGACAGTCTCCACCTGAACTGATCTGGGACCAATGTTCTAACAAAAAGAGAGTGGTCAACAGGACTTTAAACTAGAAAGTGGGGGGGGATGGAAGGGTAAAACTCCAAGAAGTATGACTAATGAGAAACAAAGCAGCAGGTTAGCATGTGGGGGGGTGGATTCAACTTCATGGAAAATTATGAAAAAACTGAAAAGAAAGGAGAGCCCAGGAGAGGCTATTAACGTCCCCAGAACACAAAATAGGACAGAGTGTTTGGAAAGGGCTAGGAATCTAACTTCAAGCATATTAGATAAAGGGACGACAATGAGAAGGGGGACGGGAAATACAGGACTGAGGTGTTGTATCTGAATGCACACAGTATATGAAATAAGGTAAATGAGCTTGTGGCGCAGATTGAAATTGGTAGGTATGATGTCGTGGGCATCACAGAGACGTGGCTGCAAGGGGATCAGGCCTGGGAGCTAAATATCCAAGGATATACATCCTATTGAAAAGATAGGCAGGTTGGCAGAGGGTGTGGGGTTGCTTTGTTAGTAAGAAATGAAATTAAATCGATAGCAAGAAACGGCGTAGGGTCAGATGATGTAGAATCTGTGTGGGTAGAGTTGAGGAACTGCAAAGGTAAAAGAACCATAATGGGAGTTATGATCAGGCCTCCGAACAGTAGTCCGGATGTGGGGCACAAAACACACCAGGAGATAGAAAAGGCGTGTAAGAAAAGCAAGTTTACAGTGATCATGGGGGATTTCAATATGCAGGTAGACTGGGAAAATCAGGTTGGTAGTGGATCCCAAGAAAAGGAATTTGTGGAATGTCTACGAGATGGCTTTTTGGAGCAGCTTGTGGTGGAGCCCACTAGGGAACAGGCAATTCTAGATTTAGTGATGTGTAATGAGGCAGATTTGATAAGGGAGCTTAAGGTGAAGGAACACTTTAGGAGGAAGTGACCATAATATGATAGAATTTACCCTGCAATTTGAGAGGAAAAAGCTGGAATCAGATGTAACGGTATTACAGTTGAATAAAGGCAACTACAGAGGCATGAGGGAGGAGCTGGCCAGAATTGACTGGGAGATGAGCCTAGCAGGAAAGACAGTGGAACAGCAATGGCAGGAGTTTCTGGGAGTAATTTGGGAGACACAGCAAAAATTCATCCCTAGGAAGAAGAAGCATACTAAAGGGAGGACGAGGCAACCATGGCTGACAAGGGAAGTCAGGGACAGCATAAAAGCTAAAGAGAAAGCATACAATGAGGTGAAGAGCAGTGGGAAACCAGGGAATTGGGAGCCTACAAAGACCAACAGAGGACAACGAAAAAAGAAATAAGGAGGGAGAAGATTAAGTATGAGGGTAAACTAGCCAGTAATATAAAAGAAGTTTGCAAGAGTTTTTTTAGATATATAAAGGGTAAGAGAGAGGCAAAAGTGGACATTGGGACACTGGAAAATGACACTGGAAAAGTAGCAGTGGGGAACAAAGAAATGGCGGAGGAACTGAATAGGAACTTTGCGTCAGTCTTCACGGTGGAAGACACGAGTGACATCCCCAAAGTTCAAGAGAGTCGGAGGGCAGAGGTGAGTATGGTGGCCATTATGAAGGAGAAGGTGCTAGGAAAACTGAAAGGTCTGAAGGTGGATAAATCACCTGGACCAGATGGATTACACCCCAGAGTTGTGAAGGAGATAGCTGAAGAGACAGTGGAGGTGTTAGTGGTGATCTTTCAGGAATCACTGGAGTCAGGGAGGGTCCCAGAGGACTGGAAAATTGCTAATGTAACCCCCCCGTTTAAGAAGGAAGTGAGGCAAAAGACGGGAAATTACAGGCCGATTAGCCTGACCTCGGTCGTTGGTAAGATTTTAGAGTCCATTATTAAGGATGAGATTTCAAAATACGTGGAAGTGCATGGTAAAATAGGGCAAAGTCAGCATGGTTTCATTAAGGGGAGGTCATGCCTGACAAATCTGTTAGAATTCTTTGAGGAGGTAACGAGTAGGTTTGACAAAGGAGAGCCAAAGGATCTTTGACAAAGGATGGCGGCTGGTGACTAGTGGAGTTCCGCAGGGGTCAGTGTTGGGACCACAACTTTTCACTTTATACATTAATGATCTAGATGAAGGAACTGAGGGCATTCTGGCTAAGTTTGCAGATTATACAAAGATAGGTGGAGGGACAGGTAGTATTGAGGAGGCGGGGAGGCTGCAGAAGGATTTAGACAGGTTAGGAGAATGGGCAAAGAAGTGGCAGATGGAATACAATGTGGGGAAGTGTGAGGTTATGCACTTTGGTAGGAAGAATAGAGGCATAGACTATTTTTTAAATGGGGAGAGAATTCAGAAATCTGGAGTGCAAAGGGACTTGGGAGTCCTAGTCCAGGATTCTCTTAAGATTAACTTGCAGGTTGATGTGGTAGTTAGGAAGGCAAATGCAATGTTGGCATTTATTTCGAGAGGACTAGAATATAAAAGCAGGGATGTGCTGCTGAGGCTTTATAAGGCTCTGGTCAGACCACATTTAGAATATTGTGAGAAATTTTGGGCCCCGTATCTCAGGAAGGATGTGCTGGCCCTGGAGAGGGTCCAGAGGAGGTTCATGAGAACGATCCCAGGAATGAAAGGCTTAACATATGAGGAACGTTTGAGGACTCTGGGTCTATACTCGATGGAGTTTAGAAGGATGAGGGGGGATCTGATTGAAACTTACAGAACACTGAAAGGCCTGGATAGAGTGGATGTGCGGAAGATGTTTCCATTAGTAGGAGAGACTAGGACCCGAGGGCACAGCCTCAGAGTAAAGGGAAGACTTTTTAGAACAGAGATGAAGAGAAACTTCTTTAGCCAGAGAGTGGTGAATCTATGGAATTCATTGCCACAGAAGGCTCTGTAGGCCAGGTCATTGAGTGTATTTAAGACCGAGATAGATAGGTTCTTGATTGGTAAGGGGATCAAAGGTTACGAGAAGGCGGGAGAATAGGGTTGAGAAACTTATCAGCCATGATTGAATGGCGGAGCAGACTCGATGGGCCGAATGGCCTAATTTCTGCTCCTATGTCTTATGGTCATATGGTCTTATATTGTCTGACAACAGGCGTAGTCTTATTTACCTCATGTTCTCCACCTCAGATGTCGATATCTAAATCGGATTCAATGCCTACGAGTGCTATTTTTGGTGCTTTGAAGAATGATGGGTTCTGTGTGATGATTTGCATGTGTTTCGCGGTGATCGTCAATCCTTTTGTGTTGGTCACAACATATGGCTGGACGTTATAGAGAGTTGCTTGCTTTCCAACATGACCATTTTTTTCACAAACACTTTATCTCCTGGCTTTAATGGTGTAGCTTTGAATTTCTTATTTCGCTCTGCATTTACTTTTATTTGATCCTTCTGTTCTCGATTATATTTGCATGCATGTTGATCATTAGCTCTGCAGGGTAGCCCAGGATGATGTGTACACATAGGATTTGCTAAGGTGAGTGTAGCTGGAGGCTTTCCAGTTGTTGAGTGAGGAGTCACTCTGAATTGTAAAGAAAGTGATACAACTCTTGCTTCCACGACTCAGCTGTAGCTGCAGACTATGTATTTTCTCAAGGTACGCATAAATCTCTTGACTTTTTCATTAGCTCTTGGCTAACAAGGTGTGCTTTTTTGATGAGTGAAACCCATGTAGTTTGCAAATTTACTGAATACATCACTGTTGATTGAGGGCCCATTGTCACTTTGATGGATTCCAAACAAGTGAAAATTGGGCCAAGCTTTGGGATGACTGCTTTTGTTGAGGTCTATGTAACTACTTCTATAGCTAGGAATCTACTGTGATCATCAGTGACATCAGCAGGTGTTCACCAGTGGGCAAATGGGCGAAATCAATGCTAATCTCAATCCATTAGTCCTGGAGGTAGTTCAGACATCTTGAGAGGATCATGAAGATTTGACATTGTGGTTGCCTGACATGGCAAACACTGATTTTGTGCGCTACCATGTGATCAATTCCTGGGAACCATACCTTTTCCCAAAGGAGCTGTCTGTTTTTCACAACTCTGGCGACCTTCATGTGCTCTCTCGACAACACATTCCCTCAATAAGTGCAGCATGACAACACAGTTGCTGCGTAACACAAGATCAGATGTGGGTGTAACGGTGAACTCATTTTGTGGATTGTGAAGACCTTGTAGCGTGTGAATGATTTTGTTTGTAGACGCTCTTTTGATCATACCTTTCCAGTTTTGCGATCCCAGAGCTGTCATACATGGTTGCAATACCTCATCTTGTTTTGTTGTCGTTTTGATGTCAGTTAGTTTTGGCAACTTTGGCACCGCATTTAGGTTAATGCAGTTAATATGTTGTTCACAACCTTTTCCTCATGACTACTAGGACTGACTGTTGGCAAAGGATGTCGTGAAAGATAGTCTGCTGTGTTGATCTTGTCTGGCTGTTACTCAACATAGAACTTATATTCTTGTAGTTTTGTAGTCTTGTAGTCAATGCTCTATTTGAGTGGGTGGTTTGCTGTGTGGTTGTTAAACAAGCTTATTAGTGGTCTAGGATTGGTTATTACTTCAACTTGCTTCCATGTGAGTTGAGATGAAAGTGTGTAAAACCTCATGCGATTGAGAGTGCTTCTCTTTCTGTTTGTGAATAATGTTGCTCTACAGGCATTAGAGATCTGCTTGCCATCACAGTGATTCATGGATTACCTGCCTTGTCTTGCTGAATGAGAACTGTACCTGCCAACTGAGCTTGCATTCATGCCTCAAAAACAGAAAATGCTGGAAAAACTCACTAGGTCTAACAGCATCTGTGGAGAGAAAGATAGAGTTAACGTTTCGAATCCGTATGACTTTTCTTTAGAGCTATTTCAGATTTCAAATGTTTCAGCATCCGCAGTATTTTGCTTTTTGCAATCATGACTAGCTGGGTGGTTTTCTCAGGGTCAAAATAGGTATTTGTGCAACTTGTTAACAACTGTTCTTTGATCTGCTGTACAGCATGTTTGTGTGATGTAGTCCACTCCCACTTGGTGGTCAGTTTTGTCAGAGTGCATGGGGGGGCAGATAATGTAGCAAGGTCAGGAAAGAAGCTACAACAGTGCATGATGAGCCCTAGCAGATTCCAGACTTCCTGCACGTTTGACCCGCAGTGTTTGCAAGGCTTCAACTTTCCACTGATGAGGTGATACTCCTTCATCACTGTGCACATGACTGAAGAATTCAATTCTGCATTCATTGAACAGGCATTTTTCTTTGTTCAAAGTGGAGGTTACATTGTCTCAGGTGTTGTCAGCATGTACGTAGCTGTCTCTCGAGTTCACTTTCAGTGCGACCATGGGTGAGAAATGTCATCACTGATATTCAGGGTGCCTTTCAATCCTTGCAGTGCAGACTGAATCATGTGCTGAAATACCTTAATTACTGAATTAACTCCAAAGTTGAGCATCTTGCATTGAAAATGTCCAAAGTGAGCAGAGAATACTGGAAGATACCTCGATTGTTCTGGAAGCTCAATTTGATGGTAGCTTGCATTGGGGGCAAATTAGCTAACTGTTTAGCGCCATGCACTTTCTCTATAATGTCATCGACTATTGGTGTTAAGTGTCTTTCTCCTTGTATGGCTAGGTTTGTTGCCTGCATATCAACACAGATTCTAGCCTGGTACTTGCTCATAGGTTTCTTGATGACTTCTATGGGTGAAACCCAATGGTTAGATTCAAACCCAGCTTTTTCAAAAATGACAAGGTCAAGTAAGTGCTGAAGCTTCTTCTCTGTCTGCTTTCTGACATGAGGTATTCATCACTGTTGATGTGCGACTGGGGGCACATTAAGGTCTATATGGCACTTGCGTGTACCACCTTTCAGTTTGCTGATACCAGTGAAATGGTCAACATACAATCTGAGAATGTTGCTGGTATGCGTAGGAACTACATGTGTAACTGCAATAATGTGCAGGTCCATTGCTGTCTGGAAACTGATAAATCTGTCACATTCTACAGATATGATACAGCATTCATTCTAGTGTCTTTGACTGAGACTGATATTTCAAAAGTCCTGAGAATTTTTAGTTGTTTGTCACTGTTGTAAAATTTTCCTATTCCCTGGTTTGCAGAGAATGGGGCAGTTGAAGTTTGTTGAACGTTTTGTTTCCCATGGCATTGACAGATCTTCTGCATCTATGAGAGCAACTATGTCCGAGCAGCAAATGGTCACTGTCACACGTGATTGGTTACTGTGTCTGAAAGAAGCATATTCAGGGTCAACTGCCTCTACACTGGTTAAATTCTCTCACCCTTCTGCTATGGTGCGCATACATGGTATCCTTCTGGTTTTGTTCTTCGTGGTTGTTTTTGCTGATGAGCGATGAATAGGAGCAAAGTGGTTGAGTTTTCCACAGGTTTTACAAAGTTTAGCAGTCCAGTGTGGGTAAGCAGGGCCACAATGGAAACATCACTTGGACAAGTTGCAACTCAGTTTGTGAGACTGCTATTGTTGCTTTGCAGGCACATGAGTGATGAACACCGGAGTTGAACTTGGAATAAGGTCGTTACTGTTGACAGCCTCAACTTCAGTAGCTCAGGACTCAGAAAGTGATAGCGATCTTGCTAACTCCAGCAGCTCTGATAGCTTTCTGGTTTCCTCTAGTGCTTCTCAATGTAGTTGACTAGAGAAATAACCTTCGATTTTTTTGTGTTCTGATTTCTCGCTCGAAATATTCAACATCACCAAAGTCATATTTGATTACTAGCTGCCTCATTGCATGCACTATTGATCAATTGTCTCATTTGCTTCTTGCTTAGTACATCAGGAGATGAATTTCTTTTTATTTGTTCACAGGGTGTGGGCATCGCTGGCTGGGCCAGCATTTATTGTCATCCCTAATTGCTCTTTGTGGGTGGTGAGAAGGTGGTGATGAGCTGCCTTTTTGAACCGCTGCAATCCATGTGGTGTAGGGACACCCATAGTTCTGTTAGGGAGGGAGTTCCACGATTATGACCCAGCAACAGTGAAAGAATGGTGATATAGTTCCAAGTCAAGATGGTGTGTGGCTTGGAGAGGATCTTGCAGGTGGAGGTGTTCCCAAGCATCTGCTGCCCTTGTCCTTCTAGGTGGTAGAGGTCGCAGGTTTGGAAGATGCTGACAAAAGAGCCTTGGTGAGTTGCTGCAGTGCATCTTTTAGATGGTACACACTGCTGCTACTTTGCAGCAGTGTTGGAAGGAGTGAATGTTTAAGGTGGTGGACGCGTGCCAATCAAGAGGACAGCTTTGTCCTGGATGGTGTTGAGCTTCTTGAGCATTGTTGGAGCTGCACTCACCCAGACAAGCGGGGAGTATTCCATCACACTCCAGACTTGTGCCTTGTATATAGTGGACAGGGACTGGGGAGTCAGGAGGTGAGCTACTCACAGCAGGATTCCCAGCGTCTGACCTGTTCTTGTAGCCACAATATTATTATGGCTGGTCCAATTCAGTTTCTCATCAATGGTAACCTACAGGATGTTGGTCGTGGGGCTTCAGCGATGGTAATGCCATTGAGCAACAAGGGGCGATGGTTGGATTCTCTCTTGTTGGAGATGATCATTGCCTGACACTTGTGTGGTAAGAATGTTATTTTCCACTTGTCAGCCCAAGCCTGAATATTGTCCAGGTCTTGCTGCATTTGGACATGGACTGCTTCAGTATCTGAGGACTCACAAATGGGGCTGAACATTGTGCAGTCATCAGCGAACATCCCACTTCTGACCTTGTGATGGAAGGAAGGTCACTGGTGAAGCCCCTCAAGATGGTTGGGCCTAGGACACTACCCTGAGGATTGTTTTGTATATTGTATTTTTCCTGGGTGTGAAATAGATTGTTACAGATATTTTGCTGAGTCATAGTTGCTTTCATCTTGCGCAGACATAATTTTCTCAAAAATATCTTCCAATTCTTCACCTCCATAGTGGAGCAGTAAAGTCTTTTTTTTTGTTATTTGTGGTTGCAAAACCAGCCATTGTGACTTCAAAATGTCATAGCCACTTTAAACAACGTGGGAACACGGATGTTGGCTCTGAATGTACATCAAAATGCGATGGATTGGACATAGACAATCCATCTTGATCAGCAGTACAGCAATAGCACATGAGCAGAGAAACCTCAATGTAATGAATCAAGATTTTTTTTTCTGTTGGATGGTTATTTTTGCAAGATTAGTCTGTGTGCATACATTGTGCATGCCTTCCTGTTGCTAATTCTGAGCTGGAGTGCCGTGTGTGTGCGTGCATGTGCGTGTGCGGGCGCATGCGTGCATGTGTGCGTGTCTAACACAATCTCAACGTGTTCTCTAAATCTCCAACATAACATGTTGTCTCCAGAAAGCAGACAAACACCTTCCAAAAGTTGCATACCTGAAAACAATGTTTCATATTTTCACCCTCTTCATCACCATTAGGGAGAAGCAGTATTTTTTTTTTTTGCAAAAATATACTTTATTCACAAAATATCTTCAAACAACATTCCAAAACATTTCAAAATCACCAACGCAAAAATACAAACAAGTTCAAACTTTTACAACACGTATCACGAAATCCATTGATACATACAATAAATATTACATTCATTTTGAGCTGTACAGCCCGAGGGGATTTAAACAGTTCCCAGTCCCTCAGTGCACTATGGCAGAAAGGTCTTAGGCAGCGACCCTTCCCCATTGCGCCTTTGTGGCGGCTGCCCCAAGCTTTAGTGCGTCCCTCAGCACGTAGTGCTGGACTTTGGAATGTGCCAGTCTGCAACACTCGGTCGGGGACAACTCTTTGCGCTGGAAGACCAACAAGTTTCGGGCAGACCAAAGAGCGTCTTTCACCGAGTTGATGATCCTCCAGCTGCAGTTGATGTTTGTCTCGGTGTGTGTCCCTGGGAACAGCCCGTAGAGCACAGAGTCCTGTGTCACCGACCTGCTCGGGACAAACCTTGACAGAAACCACTGCATCTCTCTCCAGACCTTCTTTGCAAAGGCACAATCCACCAGGAGGTGAACAACGGTCTCTTCTCCACCACAGCCACCTTGAGGGCAACGTGCCGAGGGAGTGAGACTCCTGGCATGTAGGAAGGATCTGACAGGGAGGGCCTTTCTCACCACCAGCCAAGCTATGTCTTGGTGCTTGTTGGAAAGTTCTGGTGATGAGGCATTCTGCCAAATGACTTTGACAGTCTGCTCGGGGAACCATCCCACAGGATCCACCCTCTCCTTATCCCTCAGGGCCTCTAGGACGTTACGTGCTGACCACTGCCTGATGGACTTGTGGTCAAAGGTGTTTTTATGCATAAATTTTTCCACGAGGGACAGGTGGTACGGCACGGTCCAACTACTTGGAGCGTTCTGCGGCAGCGTGGCCAGACCCATCCTTCGCAACACCGGGGACAGGTAGAACCTCAGCACATAGTGACACTTGGTGTTTGCGTACTGAGGGTCTACGCACCGCTTGATGCAGCCGCACACAAAGGTGGCCATCAGTATGAGGGCGATGTTGGGCACGTTTTTTCCCCCTTTATCTAGAGGCTTGTACATCGTGTCCCTGCGGACCCGATCCATTTTCGACCTCCAGATAAAGCGGAAGATGGCTCGGGTGATCGCCACCACGCAGGAGTGTGGAATGGGCCAGACCTGCGCCACGTACAGCAACAGCGAGAGTGCCTCACACCTGATGACCAGGTTCTTACCCGCAATGGAGAGGGAGCGTCGCTCCCACATGCCCAGTTTCCTTTTCACCATAGACACTCGCTCCTTCCAGTTTCTAATGCATGCCCTGGTCCCTCCGAACCATATCCCCAGCACTTTCAGGCCATCAACCCTGACGGTGAAGGGGACAAAGGATCGGTCAGCCCAGTTCCCAAAGAACATGGCCTCGCTCTTCCCACGATTTACCTTGGCTCCCGAGGCTAGTTCGAACTGGTCGCAGATGTGGATCAGTCTGCGCACCGACAGCAGATCTGAGCAGAAAACGGCGACATCGTCCATGTACAGGGAGGTTTTGACCTGAGTGCCTCCACTGCCTGGGATCGTCACTCCTCTTATGCCCGGATCCTTCCTGATGGACTCAGCAAAGGGTTCTATGCAACACACAAACAGAACAGGCGAGAGAGGGCAGCCCTGCCTGACTCCAGATTTAATAGGAAAGCTATCTGTTTCCCACCCATTGATTGAGACTGCGCTACTGATGTTAGTGTAGAGCAGTTGGATCCAATTGCAAATTCCCTCCCCAAACCCCATTTTGGAGAGCACATCCCCCATGTAGGTGTGCAATATTCTGTCAAAGGCCTTCTCCTGATCCAGGCTGATGAGGCAGGTATCCACACCCCTGTCCTGTACATAGGCAATCATATCCCTGAGCAGCGCGAGGTTGTCAGAGATCTTCCTGCCGGGCACAGTGCAGGTTTGGTCAGGGTGGATCACCAATTCCAGAGCGAATTTGACCTGATTGGCGATGACCTTGGACAGAATCTTATAGTCCACATTTAACAGTGAAATGGGTCGCCAATTTCTAATTTCCTCCCTTTCCCCCTTGTGCTTGTAGATGAGGGTGATGATGCCTTTCCTCATTGATTCTGACATACTGCCGGCCAGGAGCATACTCTCGTATACTTCTAGCAGGTCTGGGCCGATCAAGTCCCACAGAGCCGAATACAACTCCGCCGGCAAGCCGTCACTTCCGGGAGTTTTACTCTTCTCGAAGGACTCAAGGGCCTTAGTCAGTTCGTCAGGAGTTAGCGGTTTGTCCAGGCTCTCCCGCGTACTGTCGTCTAAGACCTCCGTGATAGAGGACAGGAAGGACTGGGAGGCCGTGCTGTCTGTGGGCTTCATGTCATACAATCTGGCATAAAAGGATTTGCTGATCCTCAAGATGTCGGACTGTGATGACTTTACTGAGCCGTCTTCTTCCTTCAGGCTGCTGATCACAGAGCTCTCTCTGTGTACCTTTTGGAAGAAGAAACGTGAGCATGTCTCATCCTGCTCCACGGAGCGGACTCTGGAATGGAAGATGATCTTGGAGGCTTCCGAGGCAAAGAGCGAGGCTTGCTGGCTCTTCACCTCTTGGAGTTCCTCCTTGACATCGACCCCCATCGACTGCAGCCGGAGCAGATTCTGCATGTTTTTCTGGAGTCGGGACATTTCCCTCTGTTCCTTTCTAGCTTTCTGGGTGCCTTTGAGGATGAAAAACCTCTTGATGTTTTCCTTGATCGCTTCCCACCAGTGTGTCAGGGACTCAAAGAGGGGTTTCACGGTTCTCCAACCTTTGTAAACCCTCTTGAGCTCCTCAATGTTCTCCGGGGTCAGCAGTTGCACGTTTAGCTTCCATGTCCCCCTGCCCACCCTCTGGTCTTCCTTTAAGCGACAGTCAGCCAGTAGGAGGCAGTGGTCAGAGAAGAACACCGGCTTGACGTCGGTGGATCTGACTGCGAACGCACGGGACACAAACAGGAAGTCTATCCTGGAACGGATGGACCCATCTGGCCGCGACCAGGTGTATCTACGCTGCGCTCCGTCTGCAGGGTTGCTGAAGATGTCGTGCAGCTTGGCATCCTTAACTGTTTCCATCAGGGATCTGGATGAAGCGTCCAATCTGCTGTCGGCCCTGCTGGATCGTCCAGCTGCATCGATGATGCAGTTGACGTCACCGCCCAGAATGACCGGCCTGGAGGTCGCCAGCAGCAGTGGGAGCTGCTGAAAAACCTCCAGCCGCTCGGCCCCTTGTGACGGGGCGTACACATTAATTAACCAGAGCGGAGCGTTCTTGTACATTACGTCTGCTACGAGGAGGCGTCCGCCCACCACCTCCTTAACCTCGGAGACGGTGAAGTTGCCTCCCCGCAGCAGAATACCCAGGCCGGAGGAACGAGAGTCGTTTCCGCCCGACCAGATCGATGGCCCATGGGACCACCATCGTGACCATTGCCTGTAGGCGCTGAGGTGTGGAATCGCACACTCCTGCAGAAACAACAGGTCAGCTTTAACCTTGGCAAGGTAGTCCAAGGTCGCAACACATCACGTAGTAGATTTAATGCTACGCACATTTATGGATACAATCTTTACACCCATTTTAAAGTGTTTATTCTCTTACCAAACCAATTGCCTCTGAGGGCCCCAGACCTTCAGTCTGCTCCTTCATACCCGTAGTGAGCTCAAATTGCTTCACTTTGGACGGGCTGAGGAAACGGTCCTGAAACTCCCCATTGGAGATGTTCCGCTCAGGTGGCATCTGGGGGTTTGTGTAGAGAACGGGATATGAACTGTTCTCTGTTGGAGAAGCTTCTCCAATCCTCTCCCCCTCTGGGGCGTTGCTGCTCCCGGCTTCCCGGAGCTGGGGTGCGCTGAGCGCCTCACTGCTCCCAGATTCCTGGGGCTGGGGTGCGCTGAGCGCTTCATCGCTCCCGGCTTCCCGGAGCTGGGGTGTGCTGAGCGCCTCACCGCTCCCAGATTCCTGGGGCTGGGGTGCGCTGGCCTCTTCGGGTTGTGGACAAAATTGGGGAGCGCTGGTCTCCTCTTTGTCTCCAATGTTCTGGAGCTCGGGGGTCTCGACCTCCAACTCCCTAGAGCTTTGCCGCTTCTTCTGTGGGTGCCGCCCTGGCCCTTCTTCGTCCGAAGAGCTGCTTCCTTTGTCATCCGTGTCGGATGGGAGGCGCCTCTTGCCACTTGTCTGGGAAATGGCTTGGTTCCTTCTTAGCCCCTTCTTCCGTTTGGCTCTTTTCACCAGCTGCCACTCCCCCTGCTGCTTACCCACTGCTGCCTCCTCCTCCTCCATTGATTCACTCTCCTGAGGAGTGGGAGATTCAGGGGGCAGTGCTGTTGAGAGAGGCAAATCTGTTGCCTCACTCTTTTCCTCCACCTTGTCTTTCTCTGTGTCTTCCTTGTTCCCGATGCTCTCACTGGGGGCCTTGGTGGTTGGAGTGACACGAAGCATTTCTTTTGCTTCCCCCTCGTTGGCTTTGGCTGCCTGTGCGTAAGTACGGCAGCGTTTGGGGTAGGTCCTGTAGAGGTGATCTGCCTCGCCACACAGGTTGCAGCACTTAGCCTGTTTGCAGTCTTTGGTCTGGTGCCCTTCCTGTTTGCAGTTCTTGCAGAGGACAAGCATTCAGATTCAGAACTGAATATGCTTTTGAAACATGAATTCCTTTATTCTCACTCTGGACTCCCTCTGCTGGTATATGTATTTGCTGGTCTTAAGCGGACAAAGTGCACAATGCAATTCTCAATACACTACACCACAGAAGGAATGTATTATCTAAAATGAATGGGTGAAAAGCAAAACTAAAAGAGAGAATTTAAATTCACGGCCATTGCACCTGAAAAACACATAAATTAGGGCAGTGCCTTAACTCCTCCACTGACATCCTCGGCTTGTTAACTGCATATTAATTAAGTGTTTAATTGTATTCAGGTGGTGGGTATTAGCTGGGGATTTAGTTGTGCTATTCACATGTGCTAGAGTTGGGGCGATGCAGAGAAGATTAGCATGGCCCCTGCGCAAGGATGACACGCAAATTCGTGAAGTGTTCCATATTTTAAAAAAAATAAAGGAGAAGTAGACTGCATTCCTTTTTTAGTTATTTAAAAAATTTGTTTCTTAATTTTTGGCTGCACTTCAGTCTCATGCTCCTAATCTTTGGGCACCCAGTGCGGAGAGGGGGAGGGAGGGAGAAGCATCTCCTCGTGAACCTGCTCCTGGGCCTGGCCAAGTTGGCCATTAACAGGTCCAGGCAGCGGGCGGTTGAG
The DNA here is from genome assembly GCF_964194155.1 of Cetorhinus maximus. Classification (NCBI taxonomy): domain Eukaryota; kingdom Metazoa; phylum Chordata; class Chondrichthyes; order Lamniformes; family Cetorhinidae; genus Cetorhinus; species Cetorhinus maximus. The sequence goes on from NC_135884.1 coordinate 42,640,067, forward strand.
GGGTTCCTCTGGCCTGACTTCCTGCCCATCTTCTGTGGTTATGTTCGCGAATGGGTGTCCTTAGAGAGGGAGCACATGGTGTCTGCCAGTGCAATTGAGGCCTCCCATGGGCACCATGGGGTCTTGGTGCATTATTGACCCTGAGAATCAAATTTTGGTTTGATCTTTGTAAGTTTCCTTTGTGTTTGATCTTTTTGTTGCAGTTTCCCTTTCAGGGGCTGCCCCTTTTATTGTTCATTTGACCTTCTGTTAATTTGTTGATTTGTCCCCATTTTTCTATTGGTTTAATCAAAAGCATATGTAAAGGAGCAGACCAATTAGGTAAGTTTCCTTTAAAGTTTTGTCTTTTGTTATGGTGCCCCTTTAAGGGGCTGACAATTAGTTAATTAGCCTATTTACGTTAATGTTCTTTTCAAAAAAGTATAAAGGAGGAGACTGAAAATGTGGTTGTTGGATTTGGAGGTACATGTTTATGGTGTGTGTTTCTGTGAACAAAGGTTGTTTAAAAATTAGGCTTCAGTTCTATTGTTCACTGTCTGGCTATCTGAAATAGAACAAGATTCACCTGATAGCAGCAGGGCTATAAATATGCAAGCAGTCATGCACTTGAAACAGGCACAAGAATGTTTTACTATACAGATCATAGTTCTAGCAAGAGTCTTTTCCCAGCTTCACAAAAGTACTGTGGGCCACTGCTCACCCTGCCCTGCTTCACCTTCCTCCTTGGACCCACCTGTGGGCTGGCTCAGCATCAGGGCTGGACAGAATCATTGACCCTGACTGGCAAGCACCGGCAGCTAATGCTTACATTCAAATGAGGCTGATGTTGAATTTGTCTTGGAGGCTCCAAGCCTCCTGGTGTAAGGAACAATTGCTTTGGTGATGTGCTGCCAGTTTTTAAATGCAAGTCAAATTTCTCCCCCTAATTCTTTTCAGTGCAATTATGATGAAAAAAAAATCTTAAAATGCTCTATTATATATCCATGGGACTCCAAGCGTGCCTTAAATAAGAGAATTGAAATTTCCCATGCTGCATGTAGCTTCTCATCAATCACTACAATTTCCCATAACACTGGAAATTTGAATTTCTGATTTAATTAATTGGAAAAACAGACAACCAGCTCCAAATTGGTCCCTGGCAAAGCAAAGAAATGATCTCAGATTGGTGGTAAACATACAATCATTGAAGAATCACAGAATGATATAGCACAGAAGAAGGCCATTCAGCCCATCTTGTCTGTGCTGGCTTTTTGGTAGACCAATCCAATTAATTTCTACTTCCGTGCTCTTTCCCCACAACCCAGTAAATTATAGTCTTTTCTTATTTGCTGTACCAAATCTATGCATAATTTTGGACACCTCTATCAAATCTCCCTCTTAACCATCTCTCTGCTCTAAGGGGAATATTCCAGCTCCTCAAGTTTCTTGGTATAGGTCCTTACGTCCATTGTAGAAAAACATTTCTGCATCTCATCAAGACCTTGCCATCCTTCTTATGGTGAAGTGACCAGAATTGAACACAATATTCCAGCTAAGGACTATCCAGTATTTGATAAAGGTTTAGCAAAACTCTCTTCCTATTACTCTATTAATAAAACCTGTATGCTTTATTTTTTTAAAAAGGCCTGCCCTGTACCTTCAAAGATTTATGTACATACACTCTAGGTCTACACCCCCTTTAAAATTGTACCATTTACTTCATAATTTTCTTGTCACATGACCTTCCCCCTGCTGCTAGAACCTGTAATATTGCTGTGTGGAATTGAACCTAGTCAACCATTTTACCACCCAACAGGTAGCAGCAGAAAGAGCTCCGTCCAAGTAAATTGCCCAACCCTAATCTACACTGTGAGCTACTGGAACTCCTGTACCTGGGCCTATAAGACCAATTCATCTCTACGTGCCCTATTCCATCAGGGTAGTCATCGCTTCTGGAAAGATGGGGCAGCCTGCAAACCTCTGAAGGAATGTACCATTGGACTTTTGATTCTGGACCCTGGACTCACATGAAACCATAACTCATTTTTATTGTGGTCATGCCCTGTACCACTTTCTTTCCCTTATCCCTTTTTTATTGTATGATTGCAAAAAAGGGGCAGATGTTGTGAAACCCCTTTCCGCATTTTGTATGTGTAAAATAAACCTACCCTCTTATTTTACCTTATCTGGGGTTTGCTATGGGGTTATTAATAGAGGATTTGATCACTCCAAAGTGAAGGGTTGGGGAAACTATGCCACTACTCATAAAGGGGGAAATCAGGAATCAAAAACACTTATCTGTTTATGGACGGGTAGTGGGAGGAAACATCAGGGCTGTTTAAATTAACCCCTCTCCTGTCCAGAACAGGTTTGAATTTTACTGCAAGAGTAACAGTGAGATTATCAGTGCTCACCATTATTACAGGGTAACCTAACAGTAAATTTTGGCATTAGCACAAGCACAATTAAACATGGGAATGCAGAGGTTGCTGTCATTCTTCACAACATGAACTATTGCGTGTCCTCACTGATAGACTCAGCACTGACATTTTTAAAAATCAATTTATGGGATGTGGGCGGCTAGGCCATCATTTATTGCCCATCCCTAATTGCCTTGAGAAGGTGCTAGTGACCTGCCTTCTTGAACCGCTGCAGTCCATGTGGTGTAGGTACACCCACAGTGCTGTTAGGGAGGGAGTTCCAGGATTTTGACCCAGCGACAGTGAAGGAATGGCGATATATTTCCAAGTCAGGATAGTGAGTGACTTGGAGGGGAATTTCCAGGTGGTTGTGTTCCCATCTATCTGCTGCCCTTGTCCTTTTAGGTGGTAATGGTCATGGATTTGGAAGGTGCTGTCTAAGGAACCTTGGTGAGTCCCTGCAGTGCATCTTGTAGATGGTACCCACTGCTGCTACTGTGTGTTAGTGGTGGAGGGAGTGAATGTTTGTGGATGGGGCGTCAATCAAGCTGGCTGCTTTGTTCTGGATGGTGTCAAGCTTCTTGAGTGTTGTTGGAGCTGGCTGCATTCATCCAGATAAGTGAAGAGCATTCCATCATATTCCTGACTTGTGCCTTGTAGACGGTGGACAGGCTTTGGCGGGGTCAGGAGGTGAGTTACTCACTACAGGATTCCTAGCCACTGACCTGCTCTTGTACCCACAGTATTTATATGGCTAGTCCAGTTCAGTTTCTGGTCAATGGTAACTACCCAGGATGTTGATAGTGGGGGATTCAGCGATGGTAATGCCATTGAATGTCAAGGGGTGGTGGTTAGACTCTCTCTTGTTGGAGATGGTCATTGCCTGCCACATGTGTGGTGTGAATGTTACTTGCCACTTGTTAGCCCAAACCTAGATATTGTCCAGGTCTTGCTGCATTTGGACATGGACTGTTTCAGCTACTGAGGAGTCACGAATGGTGCTGAACATTGTGCAATCATCAGCGAACATCCCCACTTCTGACCTTATGATGGAAGGAAGGTCAATGATGAAGCAGTTGGAGGAACTCCTGGATCTGAGATGATTGACCTCCAACAACCACAGCCATATTCCTTTGTGCTGGGTATGCCTTCAACCAGTGGAGAGTTTCCCTCCCTGATTTCCATTGACTCCAGTTTTGCTAGGGCTCCTTGCTGCCACACTCAGTCAAATGCTTCCTTGATGTCAAGGCCAGTCACTCTCACCTCACTCTGGAACTCAGCTCTTTTTGTCCATGTTAGAACTGAGGCTGTGATGTCACTATGAAATCCCTGTGAACCTAACTAGCTCTGCACTAAAGATGGCTGAAAGGTTAGGGGTCGGACTAGTACCCCCTGGTACTACTTAACCTTCCTGCAAGGATACTGGTCCCAGCTCTTGAAAGTTTCTCTCCTGCCCCATTTTGCCCAATCATTTTTCTTAAACAAAATCCCTTTAGATCCAATTAATTACTCAAATTATTTATCTACTTACTGTTGCCCCTTGGTTTAAAGCACTTAGCAATTCCTCCCATCCCCACCCCCTGCAGTGAATTCCCACTCTCATTAAATTCCCATTGCCACTCTGTTCAGAAAGCCATTTTGTTTAGTAGATTCTCCCTACTCTGTGCACATAGCTCCAATATTGGGAGAACAATGTTAACCACTTTATTATTGGTGGAACAATTGTTTCTCCCAATAAAGTGTCCTTGGATGCCATTCTCCAAAAGAGTGGTATTCACACTAAAGTTAACTGAGGACAAAATAAAGCAGCCAGGGTTTCTATTCCTGCTCACTGAACCTTTCTTAAATGTGAATGGATCAAGTGTTCACTTAATAAATGAAATATCCAGAGCACAGACAAAACACAGAATCAGAGAGGCATCATTAACACATTTTGCTGTTCATATCAATACACACCTCTTTCTGTCATATAGGCCACAACATTTTCAGTGCCTGGATGTATTTTTAATTTTAAAAATATTGCAACCTTATTACTTTCCTTAGAAAATGTGAGTTGTCTGTATTGAAGTCTGAATATTTTGTTTAGGAATATGTATTATCTGTCATATTCCAATATTGAAGCTAAAAGCATTTGGAACTGTATTATCAGCCTGTAGGAATGACTGCAGTGTGTAATGAATCAGTTTCAGTATGTGACCCTAACCTTTTCAATATTTAATTGTGTCAGTTTTCACTAAAACTGGTCTTCACTGAATAATAACCTTCAAGAATTTAACCGCAGCAGTAGTACTGCTGAGACACAGCAACCGAATATGTCTATTCATTTCCACTCTTCTGACAAAAAACAAAAACATTTAATTTTGCGGCACTCTATTTCAGCAGCCAGGCCCAGCTTGTTAGTTCAGGATAAAAACAAAAAGCTACTGCGGATGCTGGAAATCCAAAACAAAAACAGAATTACCTGGAAAAACTCAGCAGATCTGGCAGCATCGGTGGAGAAGAAAAGAGTTGACGTTTCGAGTCCAACATGACCCTTCAACAGAACTGAAGTATAGTTAGGAGAGGGGTGAAATATAAGCTGGTTTAAGGTGGGGGGGGCGGGGGGAGAGAAGTTGAGGGTGGGGTGGTTGTGGGGACAAGCAAGCAGTGATAAGAGCAGATAATCAAAAGATGTCACAGACAAAAGGATCAAAGAGGTGTTGAAGGTGGTGATATTATCTAAGAAAAGTGCTAATTAAGAATGGATGGCAGGACACTCAAGGTATAGCTCTAGTGGGGGTGGGGTGGAAAGACTGACAAGGTATTAGTTGTAGATTTAAAAATAATGGAAATAGATGGGAAAAAAAGAATCTATATACATTATTGAAAAAAAAAAGGAGGGGGAAGAAACGGGGTGGGGATGGGGGGAGGGAGTTTAAGATCTAAAGTTGTTGAATTCAATATTCAGCCCGGAAGGCTGTAAAGTGCCTAGTCGGAAGATGAGGTGCTGTTCCTCCAGTTTGCGTTGGGCTTCACTGGTACAATGCAGCAAGCCAAGGACAGACATGTGGGCAAAAGAGCAGGGTGGAGTGTTAAAATGGCAAGCGACAGGGAGGTTTGGGTCTTTCTTGCGGACAGACCACAGGTGTTCTGCAAAGCGTTTGCGTTTGGTCTCTCCAATGTAGAGGAGACCGCATTGGGAGCGACGAATGCAGTAGACTAAGTTAGGGGAAATGCAAGTGAAATGCTGCTTCACTTGAAAGGAGTGTTTGGGCCCTTGGACGGTGAGGAGAGAGGAAGTGAAGGGGCAGGTGTTGCATCTTCTGCGTGGGCATGGGGAGGTGCAATAGGTGGGGGTTGAGGAGTAAATTAGCACTTTTCTTAGATAATATCACCACCTTCAACACCTCTTTGATCCTTCTGTCTGTGACATCTTTTGATTATCTGCTCCTATCACTGCTTGCTTGTCCCCACAACCACCCCACTCTCAACTTCTCTCCCCCCGCCCCCCACCTTAAACCAGCTTATATTTCACCCCTCTCCTAACTATACTTCAGTTCTGTTGAAGGGTCATGTTGGACTCGAAACATCAACTCTTTTCTTCTCCACCGATGCTGCCAAACCTGCTGAGTTTTTCCAGGTAATTCTGTTTTTGTGTTAGTTCAGAAGTTACTTATCAATTCACAGAAATGTTGAAGCCTTTATAACCAACATTTAGAACCATAAATACATATATTGGTGGGGGGTGTGGAGAGGTGGTTGGGATAGATGTTCTGATAATTGTGATGCTGGTGGGGTAGGAGGGTGGGGTGTGGGGGTTAATACACAGCAACATAAATCTTTCCCCTGCAGTTTTGTTCCCTTCTATCCTGAATATATTTAGCCATGAAGAGGCATGAATCCAAGGCAAACAACACCCCCAGTACTTAGTCATTTGCCCATTCATTATGTATGATCTTAGACAGTAAATGTTGATGCGCTAGCTGTTTAACCACAGAGGCATCATCAACAAGCTTGATCCTGTTCTTCGGTCAGTTCTGATGAAGAGTCAAACGGACTCAAAACGTTGACTCTGTCTTCCTCTCCACAGATGCTGTCAGACCTGTTGAGTTTTTCTAGCAATTTTTGTTTTTGTTTCAGATATCCAGCATCTGCAGTATTTTGCTTTTGATCCTGTTCTTGTCTGCCATCAGCATGAGCACTTTCCAGCAAGTGTCAGTGGACAAGCAGTTAGGAGGTGGAGTGTTGGGTGATTCATTTTGTTCTCTTGCTCAGGACGAAAGTCATTTTTGGGGTCCTTGCCGCAACCTTGGTTGGCACCAGCTGAATCAGCACAGAGAATTGAAAATACAGGTTACTGTAAATTACACAGAACCCTATCTCATTCGATCAATCAGAATGACATGCATTTTATGGTCAGTGGCAAACTACTAGCTCTTGCTGTTCATTACAATTACACTAATTTCCCACAGATTTTCTGTGAGCTTTTACAGTGGAACTTGTGGTTATTAGTGAGCCAAACAACATGGCACCCTCTACAGGAGATCCAAGATCTGTGTGAATGGGGCAAGGAGCTGTGTGTCTCCTTAACAAATCAGATTGAAGAATCCTTAATGAAACACACAGGTTGGGATTTCACGTGAGGCCGGGATGGTGGCGGCAGAAGTGGAAGTGTGTGGTACTCACATTCCTGCCCAGTCCATGGTCCCGCCAACGCGATTAAGCGCTGGCCAGTCAATTAGCGGCTGACCAGCAGGACTGCCGGCGAATTAAGAGGAGGGGCTGGGTTGTCAGGTGGTGACAGGTGCGGGCAAATACCATGGAGCAGCTGCTCTCAGGCAGATTAAAGGGCCGCTGGCAATGCACATCAGGGCAACAGAGGTGATGCATTAGGGGGTCAACGTGCGTTGAAGAGGCAATCAATAAAGATCTGTGGACGGAGGGGCTAACAACATCCTTGCCAGCCCTAACCTTCCTGAGGGGCTCAGCATGGCTGTTGACTGTCTCCACTTCTTCACCCAGCAGAACAGCTTGCAAGAAGACAATATGAGCACCTACCTGGAGCAATGACAGAGGCACGAACACGGACAACCCCATGGTTTGATGATGACTGACTGCATGCCCTCCTCCAGGCTATGACCAAAGGTTTTCCTCCCATGAGATGGGAAGAGGATATAATTCCACCTGACCAAGTGAGCCCAGATGGAGGTGCCAAGGGAGTTCAGTAGCTGTGGGGTTGGCCATAGTACCAGGCTGCAGTGCCGCAAAGGGGTGAACAACCTTCTCCATGCTGCAAGCGTGAATGAGGATCCAAACTCTCGATGTGGGCGAGCATTAGGGGAGGGTATGCATGTGTTGTGTGTGGGATATGTTAGCCAGGGTAATGGATGAATATTTCATGCATGGTTACAATGACAACTCAAGGAGCCTCAGCAACCTGCCTAGCTTTCGGAAACTGGGACATAAGGATGGGAAAGGTTGGATGTCACAGGAGGAGCGCCATGACGTAGAGGAGAGAGGCACCAGAGCTTGTGGGAACCACCCTAAGGGACCAATCCTCCAGATAGGGAACTCATCGTTGTCTCATTGTCTTGGCAGGAGAAGATGGCCCCCAATCCCCATGAGGGTAGGGGGACTGGTGAAGCAGTGCTAATCTTGGCTGTGCTGACAAAGATGGAGGACGACATCCTGAATCTGGCCACTAGACAGGGAGACAGATCAGTTGGATAAAGAGAGGCTGGAGTAGCTGCTGGGGGTGATGAGCATCCAAGGGAAACCCTCTCATCACTGGGGGTGGGGGGGTTGGGAGGTGGGGGTGGTGGTGAGGGAGTGTGGCTGGGATGGGGGAAAGTATGGGTGCGTTTGTAGCAATGACTGGATATGCACACTTCTGTGACTGGTGTGATGTGCAGAAGGTATCTGTCTGAATTGCAGTGATCTTGGCTCAGTCTTCAGCTGCAGTGTTGAGTGCAACTCATCATTGTGCTCCCTTCAACAGGTCACCATTTGGCCACAGCAGCCGCCAGCCCCAAAGGACTGGCATTAACCTCTGATGAGGAGGAGTGGACCTCACTAGGTGCACCATCGCATCCTCGCTCCCCACCTTCCACCAGATAAGATTCTTGTATTGGCCAGCTAGCTTAACATCTGTCCTTGGCAAAATGTTGGAGCCTATTATAAGGGATGTAATAGCAGAGCATTTAGAAATACATAATCTAATCAAGCAGAATCAGTATGGCTTCATGAAGGGGAAATCATGTCTAACAAATTTATTAGAATTCTTTGAGGAGGTAACAAGCAGAATAGATAAAGGGGAACCAGTAGATGTAATATATTTTGATTTCAAAAAGGCGTTCAATAAGGTACCACATGTAAGGCTACTTAATAAGACAAGGGGATAGTATATTAGCATGGATAGAGGATTGGCTAACTAATAGAAATTAGAGAGTTGGGATAAAGGGGGGGATTTTCACGATGGCAACCTGTAACTAGTGGAGTGCCACAGGGATCAGTGCTGGGGCCACAATTATTTACAATATATATTAATGACTGAGATGAGGGAAAGGAATGTACTATTGCCAAATTTGCAGATGATACAAAAATAGGTGGTAAGGAAAGGGGTGAGGATGACACAAGCAGTCTACAGAGGGATATAGACAGGTTAAGTGAGTGGGCAAAAACTTGGCAGATGGAATATAATGTGGGAAAATGTGAGGTTATGCACTTTGGCAGGAAGAATAGAGGAGCTGAATATTATTTAAATGGAGAAAGACTGCAGAAGGCTGCAGCACAGAGGGATTTTGGAGTCCTTGTGCATGAATCCCAAAATGCTAACATACAAGTTCAACAGGTAATTGGGAAGGCAAATGGAATGTTGGCCTTTATTTCAAAGGGAATGGAGTATAAAAATAGGGAAGTCTTGCTAAAACTATACAAGGCACTAGTTAGACCACACCTAGAATACTGTGAACAATTTTGGTCCCCTTATCTAAGGAAAGATATACTGGCATTGGAGGTAGTCCAGGGAAGGCTCACTACGTTGATCCCTGGTATGGAGGGATTTTCTTATGAGGAGAGGTTGAGTAGGTTGGGCCTGTACTCATTGGAATTTAGAAGAATGAGAGGGAACCTTATTGAAACATATAAAGATTCTTAGGGGGTTTGACAGGGTAGATGCTGAGAGGTTGTTTCCCCTTGTGGGAGAGACAAGGACCAGAAGGCATAATCTCAGAATAAGGGATCACCCATTTAAGACAGAGATGAGGAGGAATTTCTTCTCTCAGAGGGTAGTGAATCTGGAATTCTTTACCGCAGAGGGCAGTGGAGGCTGGGTTGTTAAGTACATTCAAGGCTGAGATAGAGAGATTTTTAATCAGTAAGGGAATCAAGGGTTATGGGGAAAAGGCAGGAAAGTGGAGTTGAAGGTTATCAGATCAGCCATGATCTCATTGAATGGTGAGCTCGATGGGCCAAATGGCCTACTCCTGCTCCTACGTCTTATGGTCTTATGGTACGTGCACGTTGGCCAAAAAGATGGCACCAACTGTTTCGATCACCACACAAGTCCTGGAACAGCTGTCGGAGGCTGTGATAGTCCAATCTCCAAGTCTTGATACTGAACCCCAGGTAGATGATAAGCCACTGGAGTCATCCATGAGGCAGCAGATGTTGGATGTCCAACAGGAGGTGCGTGAAGATCTGGCAGAGCTTCCAGAGTGAACGTGCAGCCTGGCAAGGATAGTGAAGGTATCCATCTTGCCATGAGTGCTGTGATCTCCAGCCCGTTCTGCCATGTGATTTCCTACATTGAGAGATTGATGACTCTCATGGAGAGCCAGAACCAGCAGAAGAGTCAGGGGATGCTGGGTATATGTGTAGACCTGCAAATCATTACATTGGCACTGCCTGATTGAGATCAGTGTCAATGTGGGAGGGGGGAAATGCACCTAGTGTCTCCACCAGGTACTTACTCTCAGGTAAGCAGGGAGTTACAAGTGTGCCTCTCGACGCTGATGAGCAATTCTGTCTATATCTGGGGGCTCCTCTCAGAGCATGTCTGATGGTGATAACATCTCCTCTGCCCCGCCACCAGTGATTTCAGCACCTCTAAACGTCACGGCAACACAGGAGACTCCTGCCGCCAGGCAGGACTCTCTGAAAATACCGGGGCACTCACGGCCTTAGGCGAACAGAGGATGCCTGCCAAGGTTCCCCAGGCCAATGGAGCATAAAGGTCAGCAGCCTGCCTCCAGCACAGCTGGCAGTGAAGGGGCAGCATCACAGCACAGCACGAATGAAGAAATCACTATGGGCACACATGGGTCATCATGGATGCTTGTTTGGTGTGTAAGGCTAAGTATTAAGTTGCTCTAATCCACTTTATTATATGATTGTCATTTGTTATGATTGGATGTCCCCAGGATGGACCCCTTTGTGAGGGGTCTTGTGGCTACAGGATATTGATCAGGACAGCAAGCCCATGGCCTCAGATGGACCTCAGAGACTCCCTCGATGAGAAATGTGTTGATGTGGGCCTTTGGGATGTTGGCAGTGTCTTGTCAGGATTGCTAGATGATCGATGGTGGATGTTTGTGGGGCTAGGCCTCCAATTCAGTACGTGAAGTCCTTCATTATCAGAAACTCCCGTGTCTTCCTAGCATCCACTCTCTGCTAAACCTTGTGGTGCAGCATGCTGGCCTGGATTCTGATGTTCCTACTTTGAGTCATACTTGGATTCTGCATCTGAGGATGCTTCCCAGTCTACGATGTCTTCATCTACTAGTTCTTGCCCCCTCTCTAGTGCCAAGTTGTGGAGGCCTGAACTGGGGCATACTACAGGGAGCCAGCAGGTCTAGGCATTAGAATCTCATTTTCAGAAGGCCAATGGTCCTCTCAATAGTCACTTTGGTGGAAACATAACTCATGTTGTATTGTTCCTCTGCATCAGGATGTGGATACCTAAACGGCATCACAGGCCACTTCTTTAATGGATAGACCTTGTCTGCAGGTAATGAGCCATCCAGTTGCCCTGGTGGCGCAAGGAGCTGTAACACCTGGGAGTGCCTAAGGATAAATATGTCATGACTGCTCCCAGGATACCACTCACATACTTGCAGGATCTACTGGCAATCTGCACATTGAGGGAGTGAAATCCCTTTTGGTGGACAAGCGCCTCTGGCCAGCCTGCTGGTGCTTTGAAGGACATATACGTATAGTCGATTGCCACTTGCGCTTTGGGGAATCCAACGATGGCCCCAAGCTCTCTTGTTCTCTTGGCCTGGCTGTCCTCATTCGTGCTGAACTTGATGAAGTTGTCCATCCTCTTGAACGTTACATCAATGACAAGCCTGATGCAATGATGGGTTGCTGATAGTGAAATGCCACAGAGATCTCCTGCTGATCTCTGAAGGGATCCTGAAGCAGAGAAATTCAAGGCCACAGTGACATGGAGAGATGCAGCCACCTGGGACACTGGCACTCGGACAACGGAAGGTCATTTGAGTGCTGATAGTACACCCTGCCTTCAGGGTAAACTCTTCCCCTTGGGCAGCTCTGCCCACAGTCCTCTCTGCTTCCTTCTGCCACTTCAGCTTCACTATGCCCCTCAAGTGGCTTTTTAAAAAATGTTTCACAGGATGTGGGCTTTGCTGGTAGGCCATATCTTAAACTTTATATAAAGTGCTTACTACAGTATAATATCATATAATAACTCACCTGTCACTCACCAATCATCTCTCTATGCTGAGCCAGCATTTATTGCCCATCCCTAGTTGCCCTTCAGAAAGTGGTGGTGAGCTGCCTTCTTGAACCGCTGCAGTCCAAGTGGTGTAGATATGCCCACAGTGCTGTTAGGAAGGGAGTTCCAGGATTTTGACCCAGCGACAGTGAAGGAATGGTAATATGTTTCCAAGTTGGGATGGTGAGTGACTTGGAGGGGAACTTCCAGGTGGTGGTGTTCCCATCTATCTGCTGCCCTTGTCCTTCTAGCTGATAGTGGTTGTGGGTTTGGAAGGTGCTGTCGAATTATCCATGGTGAGTTCCTGCAGTGCATCTTATAGATGGTACACACTGTTGCTACTGTGCGTCGGTGGTGGAGGGAGTGAATGTTTGTGGAAGTGGTAGCAATCAAACAGGCTGCTTTGTCCTGGACGGTGTCAAGCTTCTTGAGTGTTGTGAGAACTGCACTCATCCAGGCAAGTGGGGAGTATTCCATCACAACTGGCCATCAGGTCACTCCTGTCCCTGGCCAGCTGTCTTGATCTCCCTCCTTCTCCTTCTCTCCACTTTGCTTGAGAAGCCTCCACCAGAGTGCACTATTCTTATGGCCCCAGCTTCCATTGACTGCTGTGTATCAACCTGGCCCCACAATGATCCTCCCATGGCTGCAGGCTCTCTTCAATCTGACTCCCCTCCAGGTGAAACCTTCAGTGGCTCCCCTTCAAAGTTAGCTAATAACAATTCCCTTGCCGCTCATGCAGTCTGTGCTGCAGCCTTCAACTCTTCATGCTGAGATCCTTATCATCCCTGACATCTTGCCTTTATACTGGTGAGTCAGCCCTGCCACAATTCCCTCCCTCCCTCCCTGTGCAGCCCATGTGACCAACATAAAATTGCACAGGGAGCAAAAATTGGCACCTATTGGCAAATTAACTGTCTGAAATATGTGCCCGGCTTGCCCGGCGAATTATTGCAGTTGGGTGTCATGATAATGAGGGCTGGATCCCATATCACAGCTCCTGATTTTTACGGAGGAGCAGAAGGGACAACTGTCTGCATGGCAAGCGTAAAATTCACAGGACCCTATCTTCCCAACCTGAATCAGGGTGGAGCGGAGGTGGGGTGGCAAAAGAAAGGCACCAGTGGCATGTGTATCGGTCTGCTACCTCCATTGCTGACCTTGCTGACTTCCCTGAAGTCGCCCGCCTTGTTAATTGGGTGGCTAGAGATTATTAGGGGACTCGGTAAAAGCTTGCATTTTAACCTCCTGAAATTTTCATGGGACAGGCCAGAAGTTCCCTGAAGCAGGCCACCCGCAGCCTGGTTTGGAGCAGACACAGCAGCACTTAGCAGTTTTATTTAATGCAAAAATGTGAAAGTTTGGCCAAAATCCTACTGACCAACAATGAAATTTTAACAACAAATCTTTCCCTGCCCTATCCCAGGTTCCAGCTCTCTATTTGCCCTGGCCACTTTGAGGATAAAGATCCTCTCATTTTCTTTTTAGATCACACACAGAGAGCAGCCACAGTAATGGCTGCCAATTTGGGAAGGACGTGGCCCTCTTCCCTGGTGTCACATCTCCATTTCTGCCCCCTACCCCTGGCCACTGATTGGGTGGCAGACAAGTCTCCAAGGTCTTTAAGATTAATTATGCTTCACGGCGCATTGGAGACAGAGGCAGGTTCGCAACCCAGAATTTTACCCACCTCCCAATTCTTGTCTCCAGTGGAGAATTCAAGCCCATAGAGTCTGAACCAGGAAGTGTAAGTTAGAATACCTAATTCAATGCCAAATTATGTGCAGAAAGCAGAATAAAGTGAGGGAAAGAAAGATAAGATTAAGTGAGAGACAGAAGAGGCGGAAAGGAAAAGCAAAAAAGTAAAGTTTTTATTTGATACTTTAAAATTTTTAAAATCTCCAATAATTAAAATCTGAAGGAATAAAACTCTACACTTGTAAAAGTTAATTTTCAATGCCATAGAGGTTGTTGGTAGTAATTAAGACTTATTACACCATTAGAAATTTACTTGCGCTGGAATGGACAAACCCTAACCTTTTATGATGGGTAGGTATTGCAACATCACACATTTCCTATATTTCAATATGGAATCTTTTGGTGAGATACTATTACAACAAAGCTTCTGAAGAAGCAGGGCAAACTGAGCAGCAGCTTCCTGATTTCCATGTTTAACTGTATGTGTGGTTGCTTTTATGTCTGGTTATTCTTTAATAACGTTTAGTACTAATGGGTTAACTCTTCTGCCTCTTGCAAAATCCAGGCTATTATTCACTATTTGTACATTTAGTGAGTTCTGGAGAGAAAAGTGCAATTTTATAACAATATATGCAAATGCAAATTAAAATAGTACTTTTGGAAGTCCACATATATCCCAGCACAGAGAGGGAACAACAGAAAAATAAGACGTCCTGAAAAAAACCTTGGGGATAAAAGTCAGTTTGCTGATTGTGTCAGGCCTCAGTTTAGGGATTGTTTTGTCTATATTTTGAGCTCACTGTGCTTTGTTCTGTTTTACGTCTCAGCTAATTATGTTCATCAGAAGTCTTCAATGCTCTTAGCACTTAAATGAATAGCAACACATTGGAATGTTGTTATAAGCCAATTGAAATACACTCAAATCCCACCACCTGGTCTCTTAATAATGGTGCAATTTTCATTCAGTGAAGCAGAAACTAAGACCCGTCAACAACAGAAGCTACTTCAAATCCAAAGTTGTCTATAATATTTTCAAATGTTTGTAGTGAAAATAATTATAGTGAAAGACCGTCTTGTCACTAACTGGTCTGATGGAAAGCCTATTGCAGCATACCCTCTCAACAAATTATGATTGTTAGTGCAACGGAAGGTTACCCTTATTCCATTTCCACTTATGCTGCTGGCAGATTTCAGATCTAAACTAATGTTGCCTCCTAGAAAAATACATTCCTCTGTTCCAGATGCCTTAGCCAGGGGAGTTTGTTATTTTCCCAACTTTCTTCTGATATCCCAGCAGTAAATGGAAACTATAGAGAACTTATTTGTAATCGTTGGTTCCCGGTTGTTTCCTGAATATGGTTATCCATGCATCTACACTGCATATAAACATTTGCATGAAAGATCTTCTACTCAGTGAAGATTAAAATCGTGCATGACCAATGAATTTCTTCATTGTGTTGTTATGACTGGGATGGGAGGACTGCGCGAATTATCAAGCCCCATGATTCAGCAGGCCGTACCATTAATTTAAATGTTTAATTTTCCCGGTGAAATGGCCAATTGTGTACCTAAAACTCTAGTACCCAGAAGAAAAGAAACTCTCACCGGGTTTCTTTCAAAAACTCGGAATGATTAATTAATTTATTTTAAAACAAAACTTATTTTAACAAGTTGCAAGTATTGGTTAACACACAATTGTAATCGGGAAGTATAACTATCTGTCTCTTACTAAAGAATTCGCTCAGCACAAACACAGACACACACACACACACACACAAAAACAAAGGACAGAGTCTCTCTGCAGAAATGGGCTTTGGAGGATGGGTGTTATAAAATAAAGGGTAAAGTCCACAGGGTCTCAACACTTTCAACCTAGAATTCTCCCATGTGCAGACGGGTCTCTGGTCCCAGTGGATGTCTGGAAGTTCTCACCACTGGTCTCAGCTCAGCAGGTCCAAATGCAAATTAGTTACACTCAGATGAGGGCACTCCGACTACAGGTTGATAGCCACTCACAATTTTAGACAAGGTATAGAGTGACAGTCAGTAAAGATAGCCTTCCTTCCTCAGCTTGTTCTCCAACAAGACTGTTTTCAAAACAAGCAGGTTCAAAACTTCAAAACTCTCTCCCATGTGATCACCTTTTTGCCTCCCAGCTTTTCATTACTGCTTTGCAGTTCAACACAAACAAACAACTACTTCTCAGGTACCAAAAAGGTCAGGTGATTTCTTGGCAGAGGCCTGTTTGTTTACAGTTTCAAGGTGAACTTATGACCTTCCTTTATTAATACTTTTTCTGCTAGGCTGACACACGGACGCTTGTTGCCGAGGCGGATAGCTTCAGTCAGGAAATGTCCTGACAAGGCAGACCTGCCTCAGTTTAAATAGCCCCATCAGATCCAATTTCCACTTTGGAGTGGCAGGGATAGGATGGGTTAAAGCCCATCGACCCCAGAGGCAGTTCTTAGACAGCCATGGGTGCGGCCAAGTTCTGAGGCAGGCTGGGTTCTCTGGCACTTCATCCAATTGTTTCAGAAGATGCTGGGTCCTCTAGCCTTCACTCTTCATTCTCTGTAGCCCTTCCACCCATGCCCCCCAGGACCCCCCATGCTAACTCTTTCCCCTATTCACTCCCATGTCCCATCATGCCTGTTATGGCATCTCCATGCCAACACATGCCCCCCCATCCACTCCCAATGACCTCTCATTCAACCTCCATAAACATTCACCCAGTTTCCACCATAGGCAGGCTTCAGGGGCCATCTGGAGATAAAAAAAGTCTAACAATCTAATACAGCTCTCATATATACACACTCAATAGCCATTCATAAAGCCCATCCAAATCTCCTGAAGTATTCAATCGTTCATAAAAACAAACTTCTATTTAGACCTCACATAAAATACAAATAATCCTTTAACAGCCTCTTTAAACTGTCAATCAATCTGCAAACTCATCCTCCCCTTCTGAGACAATGCTTTTGTAGCTTTTGAAACTTAGTCAAGCAGTCATAATAGCACTTGGGAAATGTCAACAAAGAACTCTATTGAAACTGCACAATCAGATGATAATTTTTTTTCTCTAACTTACACCAGATGGCCCATTAATCAATGCATTCCAGCAGATGTTTTTTTAACTCTCAATGACAGGTGCAGCCTGTTGTTTTTTCAAGTTTGAAGAGCAGGAGATTTAAAAACCTTTAGATCATGATGCTTAAACAGGCCTTACCCACCTTCAAAAGCATTTATGACTACAATTTGTGACTCCCACACTGTGGGTTAAGGCCCTTGGACCAGCCAAAATGAGGTATGTTTGAACTCAGCACTAAGTTTGAGAGGCCCTGCTGAGTTCAGGTTTCCCTCCTGTGTGATTCATGGCCCATCCCTTAACCCTGCAGATAAAAAGTGGATCTGTCAGAAATGGGACCATGACTTCCACATCCAAGTCCCTATTTTTAAAGGCCCATGGAATCTGGCCCTTAAACCCAGGTTATCTAAGTGCAAATGATACAACAACTTCATGTAAGGAGAAAATCCTACTAAAGCATGGATATCCAAAAACTACTGTTCAGGTTGCACTACTCTCCTATCAGCTTTGCTCTCTCTATCTTAAGGTTAAGAGTGGGGACATTCAGTGATAATTGCACAATGGTTAGTACCGTTTGCAACTCCTCAGACACAGAAGCAGTCCAAATGCAGCAAGACAGCGACAATATTCAGGCTTGGGCTGATAAGTAATATTCATGCCACACAAGTGTCAGGCAATGACCATCTACAACAGAAGTGACTCTTTCCATTTCCCCTTGATAGTCAATGGCATTACCATTGCTGAAGCCCCCACCATCAACATCCTGGGGTTACCATTGACCAGGAACTGAACTGGACCAGCCATATAAATACTGTGGCTACAACAGCAGGTCAGATGCTGGGAATTCTGTGACAAGTAACTCACCTCCTGACTCCCCAAACTCTGTCCACATCTACAATGCACAGGTCGGGAGTGAGATGGAATACTCTAATGCAGCTCCTCCATCACTCAAGACGCTCAACACTATCTAGGACAAAGCAATCCGCTTGATTGGCACCCCATCCACCACCTTAAACATTCAATCCCTTCACGATCAGCGCACAGTGGGAGCAGTGTGTACTATCAACAAAGTGCACTGCAGCAACTTGCCAAGCCTATGACAGCATCTTCCAAACCCTCGACCTTTACCACCTAGGTGGACAAGGACAGCAGACACATGGGAATACCAACACCTGCAAGTCCCCCCGCAAGCCACACACCATCCTATACCAAGACTCCTTCACTGTCATTGAGTCAAAAAAGTAACTCTCTTCCTAACACTGTGGGTGCATCTACATGTCCACATGGACATCCCAAATAACAATAACAAAAATAGCAGCTTTGTATCTGCCTCACCAATGAAATGTATTAAACAGTGTGACATAATTGTCTTTCTGTGGTAGATACAAACTAAAGTAGTCACAGAATGTTAGCCATCTCAGTATAGGTACACTTTTGACAATGTGATAAATGTTAACTACTGTCAATCAACCGCTCAGGTGCTGAAAATTAATCATTGCAAGTGTAAAGTCTCTGCCTCAAGTCATAATTGCTGTTGGATATTCTAAAAAATGAAGTTCTAATTTTCTTTCAAATAAGTTCTCCTGTTTGTCTTTTTTCCCCACTTAATTCAATCTTTCTTTCCCTCTTTTTATTTCTCTTTCTAAATCTGATTTGTCACTACATTCACTTGAACTTGCATTGTTAGTTTCACAATGCATCAATCTGATTGGTTAAGGAGGTATGCAGTTGCTAGGCCTGTACACTCATGTCCAAATGCTCTGCTTCCCATGCTGTACTATTGTCAGTTCACACTTTCAGTAAACTGTCAAACAAAAGATTTTAAGACCTAGCTGTGCAGGGACAAAGCTCTATCTAAGAGCCCTGTAGCCCTGCTACAGCATATTATGGTCCAAACTGCTGTACTAAATCCTCAGCTAGTTGGGAACACCAAGCAACCTTCTTAAAGCAGTAAATTTGGTTTTACATTCTTAAAAGAATGAATACAACAACCCTTGTTGAGCTTTTGCATCCTCATTATTCTTATTCATTTAAAAAGTTGTTGTAATATTCTCCAAAAAACTGAGTAATGATTTTTGTTTATCTCTAATGTTGTCTCTCATTTTGTGCTTTTATATTTCTTTCTGTTTTCTCATTGTGGTGCAACCGTATAGTCATCCTGCTGTCCTGAGCGCTTACAAAATAGGACTACCACTGAAATGACTTAATGGAATTACTGGTCAATGATGTCCAGTATAATCTGCAGTTTGTTGTGTCTCCTGCCTGCCCAATTGTAGTGATGGGTGTCCCTTCCCAACCCCTACACTGAGGAGAGGGACAAGGAAAGAGAGGAGAAAGCAAATACAGGTAGTAGGAAACCAGAGAAGAAAATGTGAGAAAAAAAGTAAACAAAGAGAGCAAGAGAAAGCAGGAAAAAACATTCCTGCACCTCCGTCAGCATTGCCATGATTGCCCAGGTGTTGTGGCTATCTTGTATTGTAATGATGGATCCGTCCTTTTGGGATGTAACTTCCTCTTGCTTGAAATATTCCCAAATGGTCCATGTGCAATCTGAAGCACACAGGTGGCAGCTCACAAGGGGAAAGTGATATTGTTCTAATCCGTACAATATTATTGTCTATCAGCATGCAGTGGTATTAAATATTTTAATCATGCCTCTTAGATGAAGTTATTCTGTGTCTCAGCCCAATTTAAAACAGATAGTCTATCTGAAATAAGATGAGGCAGCTGGGGGAACATTTGTAGATGAATTTCCAGTTGCTCTGTAGTGTAATTACATTTGGATAAAATATAAGTTCAATTAAGCACCATCATCGCAAAAATTAAATTTTACTTTGTTTAATTTTTCATACCACAGACTGCTGGGGATAAACTCTGCATAAACTGCTGCTCAGCGGTTGCAAGAGAAAACAATTCAATAAAGGACTACTTTTACTGCAGTTATCCATGACTAGAATGTATAAAATAATTCAACAACAAGTTCACATTAATGACTGGAATGGATTTGTTTGAGTGGCTTTGATGGAAATGAGCAGGGTTTGGTAATTCATGAAGAATGGCATGTAATGGCCCAAAAATTGCTGTTGCAGGCCATCAAATGGTGTCTGCTGTTAGTTGGACTTTCCCTGGCTGGAAGTACAAGATGGAAGTGGTACCCTCTGCAGGCATCTGGCATCTGAGTGAACAGGGCAAGAAACTGTTAATCTCCTTTACCAATCAGATCAATGCACTGCGAAATTAACAGCATTGGGATTGACAAAGAAGCGTAGAGTGGCTGAATTCAAATTCAAATCAGGTACAGAAAGAGAAATAAAGAGAGGGAAAGAAAGATTGGATTGAGAGAGAAGAAAGGTAGAAAGGAAAAGTTTTTAAAAATATTCTATGCAAAATATTGTCAACGTTAAACTGCAAGGGCAGACCTAACGGATAGAGGGTGCCATCTGTTGCCATCCCATAGGAAAATTATTTTTCATAGTTGGATACTCTGAAGCAGAAATCTTTAAATGTTTATCCACTGCTTTTAAATGTCAAACTGCCCTTGCTTGTTCAGCTTCTATTCCAGCTTTTGAATAAATGTCAAACATCAGCAATCTTATATATTTTGTTTCTGTTCCAGATATCAAATAAAGAAAGTTATTTAATTTTCTTAAAATCTGGTCAATCCATAAAAACATTTCTGCAACTTCTCATTATTTCTGCCTGGCAAGTGCTGATGCATTAAAACTGTATGGAGAAGATATGCATGAGAGTGGACAAATTGGAATTGATTTAGATGTCACATGGCTGCCTCTTTGGCTAAAAGGTTACAGCAGTTGCAAGATTTTTTAGCACACGTTAAAGAAAAAAGGCTCAAGAAGCAATGTGTCTTTTTATAAATTAAAAAAAGGCTGTCTATGAAATTTTAACCCCTATTTATCAGTTTATTATTTAACTACATTTCTGTCACAGTTCTTTCTCCCTCCTCCAATGAAGGCACCAAATCATGCCAGAGCATGGCACCACACCCAAGAGATCATACTTTCTCTGGGAATCCAGACATCAAATATTGCCATAAAAACAGAAAATGCGGGAAGAAATTCAGAAGGTTACAGCACGCGCATAAAGAGAGAAGCAGAGAATTTCACTGCCTTGTTTCCCTCCTTCACCTGTGATTTCGGCTGATTGATTTGCAGGATTGTTTTCAAGCAAGCATCATCGCACCACAACATTACCAGGTGATTCAGTAACTTTTATGGAGAAGTTTTCGATTTTAATTTTGACATTGCAGTTCACATCCTTAACCCCTCAAACCATGGGTAGAATTTTAATATAATGTAAGAACATAAGAAATAGGAATAGGAGTAGACCTTAACAGCCTCTTGAGCCTGCTCTGCCATTCAACAAGATCATGGCTGATATCTTGGCTTCAACTCCACTTCCCTACTGATTCCCTGTAACCCTTGTCTCCCCTATCTTATAAAATTATTCTATCTCAGCCTTGAATATATTTAATGACCCAGCCTTCCAAAGATCCATGACTCTCTGAGTGAAGAAATTCCTCCTCATTTCCTTCTTAAGTGGGAGACACATTATTCTGAAGCTGTGTCTAGATTCCCATGAAGGCAAACATCCTCTCATCATCAACCCTGTCAAGCCCCCTCGAAATCGTATATGTTTCAATAAGATCACCTCTCTTCTAAACTCTAATGAGTATAGAACTAACCTGCTCAACTTTTCCTCACAAGGCAGCCCCTTCATCCCAGGAATCAACCCAGTGAACCTTTTCTGAACTGCTTCCCAGGCAAGTCTATCTCTCATTCAGTAAGGGCACCAAAACTGTACGTGGTGCTCCAGGTGCAGTCTTACCGACGTCCTGTACAGATGAAGCAAGACTTCCTTAATTAACCTATATAAATCCCTTTGTAGATGCTTTGTGTCCTCCTTACAACTTGCTTTCCCACTTATTGTCAGAAAATTTGGCTACGATACACTTGGTCACTTCATCCAAGTCATTAATATTGACTGTAACAGACCGGCTCACAGTGGCAGTAGTGGAGTGGTCACACTGGGTTGGAAACCCATTTTTTCTGCCAGTAGGCTTTGCTGAGGCACTTCAACTGAGCCACAGTATTATCATCCAATTTACAGAGAGGGCAGGAGAGAGGAAGTGCCGAATCTGTGAAAAGAAGGATTCCTAGTTAAAAGGATCCCAGCAACGGTCAGAATGACAGGACTCTACATTGATTCCTGAGACTAGGGCATCTACAGGTATAGAGAGGAGGCCAATGAAGGCTGCCCCGCCACCCACCCTGACCCCTTGCTCCACCGTGGGTATCGGACTCTAACCTGGAGCTCCTTCTGTGGGATCTGAGAGACTGAAGTGAGGTGATGTTTGCCAAGAACAGAGAGTCCAGCCTTTCAAATGCAGCAGGTGCGGATAGAAATGGCCGAGGAACTCAGCAGCAGGGATGTGATTCCCTCGAAGCTGGAGACAGTGCACCAGGAGATTCCAGGACTTCAGGAGGGCTGGAATGGTGAGTAGCAGAACACTTTCAGGTGCCAAGTTCCCACACTCTGACTTTCCCAGCATTCCCCTGCGCAACGCTCCTCATATCGACACAACTCATAGCTCTACTCATTCCTCTCTCTGAAGTCACCTCCTCAAACGCCCATCTAAATACTCACACTCACCCTCAGCCTATTACCCTCTTGCACCCATGCCCCACAGTGACCCACTACATACGTTGTTCTTTCCTCCTCTCCACAGAATCAATTCTTCACAATCACAATTCTCTGTTTTGTCTCCTTGCAGGAGAAGAGAACGTGGAATTCCAGGGAGAGGTAGAGAACTCCAGTGATAGCCACCTTGACAGCCACTTGCAATGCATACCCACCTGCCCCACTGGGAAGCAGGTCTTGTTCCAGGAGGCTGCAGACATTAGCAATGACTTGCAGTGATAGCCTGAGCCTCCTGAGGCACTGGTGCTCAGACATGTTGAGTGAGCTGGTCCTCTGCTTGTAGACCCCGTGTTGGGGGTCTCACCTCCTTCCAGCATGACTCTATGAGCATCCATTCTCCTGTGGAGCAGCATGTAGCTGAGGAGATGACAGCTGTTGCTGCTTCTGCTGCTCCTGGGGCTGTTGGTGGAGCCACTCCTCTTACTCCTCAAGGTGAGCTGTATAAGCTGCTCCCAGGCTGCAGCGAAGGCAGGAAGTGCAGATCGAAATGAATGAAGTCCAAGGTAGATGAACTGACTTCCAAGAAATTGGCAATCACCTGTTAAGCAGAAAGAGCAGACTCTCAGGAGAAGTGCTTTGTGTGCCAGCCTCTCACCGAGACATGGCTGCAGCTATTCAATTTCACTGCCTGAAGCCTTCCCAGCCTGTCAGTTTCGGTGAAGAAACACTCTGTCTGCTCAAGCTCCACACAACAGGGAAAACACATGCACTGGATGGTAAAGGCAGAAATCTGGATTAAATTCTCAGGTAAATCTCTCTTTGAATATTTGAATTACTTATTCAACATCACCATGGGGTTTTCCTACTTGCTTGTAAACTCACCCGAGTTAAACCTAGGAGTGGGCAGGATCATGTGGGGTTTCTGATCCGGCAATACTTTTTGAGGCTTTAACTCCATCCTCTCCTACCCATTGGCCCCCACACCCACCACAACCAGGCCTGCATCCCCTTGGCAATTAGAAATCTGTGCCATACATCACAGTTGCAGTCTCCCTCATTCCCAAACACATTTGCAGTAAGCTACTGATTGCTGGGCTGTAGAATGTCAGAGATTGTATTAGGAAGCTAATGCCACATCTGTGGGTAGGAGAAAGCAACTTGCTGTTGAAATTAAGCTGTGTTATATAATGTTATTTTTATTGCATTAACGAAGTAACAGTTTGTTATATGGATCTCATTTATAATGTTATTTATTGCCTGACAGTTTGAAAAACCGTGGATGAGTATCAGGCTGGCAGGTAATGTTACATTGGTTACAAATATGGCATAATATTAGTGTGCCATTTTTATGCCTTTTTAACATGTGGTACAAATGCTTAAACTGAAAGGTATTACAATTAATATGGATATAATCAGATTTTACAAGCGCTATACAATTAACAAAACAAATACTGTGACAAGTATAACCGAGCAATTGGCCAAACATCATTAAAGCTGTTACAAGGGTCCTTTATATCATCTTGTACTTCTCTTCCATTAGTAATCCCAGGACCATAGAGTATTCACTTTTGATGTTAAAGGAAATGCAGGCATTACACTTTTTTCACTGGGTTAATATTTCAACTAAAGTGAGTGCATTAGTGTTTGTATGCTATTATCAGCAACAGATACAAAGCCCTATAGATAATTTAAAGGAATATCTAGACAACTGAAATTTGACTAATGCATTAGTAGATGAGCACAAAGCTTGTGGGAAGTGGTAGCACCTTGGGATGTTTTACTACATTAAAGGTGCTACTGTCGATGTTTTTAGCGCAGACCATAGGGTTTTGGATTTGTGCAGGTGGCACAGCCTGCAGTCCAGTACAAAGGCACCAGATTTAGCTAGGCCCCAGTGAGGGTGAGTTTCTCTGACTTTTCTTTTCACAATCTTATTGGAGCTGACTTTGGGAAGGAATTTGGAGTAATAGATAAACTGAAATAATTGGGGTGAAATTACATCAGAAACACACTCCAAACACAACCCAAGCAGATATTTGCAGGCAGAACGACAAGTGGTTGTTGAGGCAGGAGGTGAGAGCATGAGGTCCAAGCTCCATTAATGTTTAGAGTGTACATTCTGCACCATGAGAAAGAAAATTATGACATGTCAAATTCTGGGACTCCATGCTTGTCAAGGATGTAGATAATGGTAGAAGAATCATAAATATCACCTTGTAGGAAAGTTTTTTTTATATCTTCCAGAATTCCTATGATGTAAGTAAGGTTCAGTTTTACTCATTTGATTTTCACACATATAAAACAAAGCTGAATTTAAAGTAGCCCTTACTCTTTACATTCAGGTTACATTCATCCCAAAGATTGACAAAAAACTCAAACTGATCTTTTCTACATTTATGTTTCTTTTTAACTCATTGGTTTACAATTGAGAATTTCCGCGATTTTTTCTCAGTCTCTGATTATGGGCGAAGTCTTGGAGAAAGGGAGTAGTTTTAAGTACTCGGATGTGCATTCTAAACCAGATGGAGAGAAGTGGTGGTGAGAGGTTTAAATGCAACGGGATGGGAAGTGGAATGGGTTACTGACAGCAGGAGGAGATGGAGAAGGGTGATCAACCAGCATTGTGGTGACCCCAAGTAAACTGTGGAAAGCTGGGAGGAGGAGGAGGTGAAGTTGATAATTGAAAATACTTGGAGACTGTAGTCAATCCAATTTGGCTGGAGATGAGAATATGAGAAAATGCCTCATCATATTGGCTTAATTAATATTCTGTAATATAATTAAAAAGATCAACCAAACTCAATGCTGCCCTCCACATATCACTTTGCAAGCTTTATTCAGATGATTCATTTGATTTACAATGGAGAAAAATCAGAATGCTTACATCATTATTTTAAGCTGAAGTAAACATTGTCACTCCTGCTTCTTTTAAGTGTTAATTAATTTGTTCATTTCTATCCTAGTCTGTACACCTTTCCATATAAACATAATTATAAGAATAATTTAACAGTAATTTTACCAATTGAAATGTAAGCATGTGACTGGAACCTTCTAAATTTAATTGTCAAATACTGGCCATAACAACATCTTGTTTGGCTGTTTTCAGAATTGCAAAGCATCATGTATGTTATTAATGAGAACAATTGTTTGTGACGTCTTGGACCTTCCCACTGTTACCAGTCTAAAACACTGGGACCTTCAGAAATTGGTCATTTACTCCAGCAGTCAATAAAGATTTTAGGATTATTCTTTTTTTCAGAGATTGACATTGTACTCTTGCATGCCATTTAATATTAAAATGTTCCACAAAACTGGGAAGGCATGGGTCTACGCTTCTTAACAACTGTCATCTGGACAACACCACAACTGGCAAACAGAGATAGTGCTCAATCAAACAGGTAGATCTTTCCCTCCCCAGGCTTGATTCCTTCAAACAAACAGTTTGGCTGAGAAGAACTGACAAACCCCTCTAACTAGTACCTGGATTTGTACCATAGCTATCAAACTCATAATCCTCTGGTCCTGAGATTTACAATCAGCACAACATGGTGCCCCTTGGCAAATTTGTTCTTCAAACTGCTTTTGCCATGTCTTTCCTTAACATTAACAATAATGTAATTGCTTTGGATTGTAGATCAATTGAAGCCCATATCTTGACCTTTCCTAAAATCAGAATTAGTTCAACCAAGTGAAGAAGCAAGCAGAGCTCATTCTATACATAAAGCCATTATGCTGATGCAGTCTCAGATGGTAATTGTGACAAAAAGCTGAAGATTTGCATAATATTTTTATGTAACTTTTAGGCAGACAGACGTTTAAAAATGAGCTTCAGCCAACATCATTACAGGTAAAGCTAATTGTTTCCATGACAAGGCTTACAAATTTGCACTATTAGCTGTAGAGTCAGATCATGGTTGGGGGAGATATCTGGCATTCCCTCCACAAACACTTCTGCCTCTCCACTTCTCTCTACACCTTTCAAAGCCTGCTCTTCAAAGAAGTGTTTGGTCAACATTGCAATTTCTTGCTCCATAACCTAATTTTTCGCTCGACGGGCGCGTGTGATCAGCGGGCCAGGGAGCAGACGGGAAACGGGCCCCTGACCGCAATCTGCCCCCAACTGCAATGTCACATTGGCTGGCCAATTAAGGGCCAGCCAGCGTGAAACATGCACTGAGAAAGGCTCAGCACTGCCAGTGAGGGCGGGTAGAGGGTGGGCGCCGACGTCATCATGGGTGCTGGTGAGCACTTCCAATGAGCTCCCTGAAGGTAAACAGCTGCCTCAGGGAGCTGCAGACTTCCACAGAATAAACAAAACAACAAAAAGGCTACAAAATATGTCCATATAGCACAATCAAGCACCTGAAAGCATATCTCATAAAAATACAGTCCCCAGATATCTTTTTTTACTTTATTTCCCCACGGAGATTTCATCCCACTTTGGGTCGAGGTTTGCCAACCGTAAAAATGGGTGGGCCACGAAAAATTGCTTTCAAGTGCCTCCTTAATGGGCTTAATTGTTGGCGGGCGCACTTCTGACTGTGACGCACGCCCGCCGAGCGAGATATCACGCGAGTGCGCTATGACGTCGGGACACTCGCCTGACGTCATCTCGTGCTATTACGTGGATGGATGGGTCAGGCGCGCGTGCACCCGCCCGCGGGATGTAAAATTCTTGCCCATGTCATGGAACCAATGCCTTTACCCTCTGTGAAGAATTGTAGAACATTTGTTGCATAAAATGTATAAAAAAATGCAAGTTGTTATTGAATCCTTTGCGTCAGCACAGTTGGTCAGAAATTATGTCAAAGGATGCATGAAATCGAAACATAAAATGCTGTAAATACACAACACAACTAACAGCATCCTCTAGTGTGAGGAGATTAACATTTCAGGCATGTGCCCTTCATTCTGATGCAGGGCTACATTCCTGAAATATCATAACCCATTTTAGGAATTTGATCTTGCTGTACCAGTTTTTCAGGCATGAATGGTGGCGAGGAATCCAGTATAGGTGCCTTGCTGCTGGAATTCGATTCAAATATACTCAGAAGATTGAGTCGAAGAAGACTTAATTTAAAAGGCACTGGTAGATTCACCTTGGTGGGACAGGGAGAAGAGAATCTGTTGAATTGGGAATTCAAATACAAGGCTACATATCTGCTGAGAAGGTGGCATAATGTATAAACGTGGCGTGGGGTTTTTGGTTGTATTAAGAAGTTACTGGAAAATTCCTTTTCTCTGGCTTAGTGTATTAGTTGCCTACTAAGTAATGTTAGTCAATGTTGATTTTAGTTCATTTGTTACAGTAAAAGTCCTCAAATTGAAATCTTCTCATATACAATTCCTTTATGTTGGTCACTGGGAAATTGATATCTCTTTTTAAAAGTTAATGGTCTCTACAGGGATTGTCACAAACTCAATAGTGCTAACAGTCCAGATGGACCTGTGAGAGCATTAAAGGGTCATCCCTTTATACAGGTTTGCTCCTGGCTTGTCCTGTTAGGCTGCCTCCAATTTTCTCGGCCTTATTTTGACAATGTTCTCCTTTGCATAACTGAATTGTGAGTTCTGGGAAGAAGTGTTTGCTGCTGCTGAATGGCTTAGCTGCTTCTAAATATTTGATTTCCTTCATGGTTGGTCTGACAGGTCTACCCTTGGGGGTTGGAGGAGGATTGGAAGTAGCAAGGAAACTGGAACAAATAGAAGCAGGTGAGAGAATATAGAAGAGATGGAAGGCAGTGTGCAGGAGGCCCTACTCACACAGTGACTCTTTGGGAAACACTTTGCACAGCTCAACCTGACAGCAGGGCATTGGGTGAGGCATCTGTACTTCACCAGGGAGGCTGTAACAGAGATCTCTCACCCACTGCAGCCACAACATGAGCCCCAAACCAGAGGATGAACAGCCTTATCTCTGGAGGTCAAGGCCACATTGTCCCAGCCTGCAGCATATGGCATCAGTGACATCTCGGAGAGTGTTGTAAGTTGCTGTATCATGCCCTGCCCCCTGTTTCCAGGTACAAAGGCTGACTTACTGCTTGTATATTCCCAGCATTCTCTGTGTTTTCTTTTTCATATTTCTGGTCAGGTTTCCTTTTTGTCGTTCCAATGGTTACTTACTGGCGGGGACAATCTGATATGTTAGCATCTGAACAGACATCACTCCAATGGCTGAACTATTAAGAGGAAATGTTTGCAGGAAGGGAATATTAACACATTTCCCTACAGGGTGCGAGTAGTTGTACTCTCAGGATGCCTGTGGACTTTAAAAACATATGGCTGTAACTTGAAAGATTTCCCATGGCATAAAAATACAGCTTCTGTAATTCAGTTTTAATTTTATGTAGAGACACAGGAGGTGGATCTCCAAACATGGAATGGGTGGGCAGAATGCCAGCCTGTTGCTACCAGAGGGATGCCTGGTCTATTTTGAGGGTCAGAGGGAGCTGCATGCCTTGAATGTGCACCCTGCTGCAGTTCTCCACCTTTAAGCTGGCCCAGTATCAGGTAGCCTGAAGGTGAGGGGCGCATCCTCATGGTGAAGTGGTGGGGGTAAGGCTCAAGGCAACAATCTCCTTGTGAAGTCTGCAGGACCAACCTGATCCTCCTGGCCTCTAAATAATTATTCTGTACTTGCCTTTTGGGGCCCTTTTTACATCACTGCCTAGTACGACTGAGTGGAGAATGCACAGAACACCCTGCCCAGTTGTACCTCAAAATTATATCGGGGTCTTACGTATTTCAGAACTCTTGCTTGTAGAATGAGGTTTCCACCTGATTCAGGCAGGTGGCCCTGTGGAGTAGACTTGCAGCAGAATGTGTAGCAGCATTATCTTAGAGCCATTATCCCATGGTTTCAATTTAGGGGAGCAATTTAAATCATCCCGTGAACTCTGTGGATTTCAACTTTACTCTATTTCTGTACAGAAGGGTCTTTAACCTACAGTCTTGATGCTTCCGAAGCTGTGTAAGAAATGTATTTTTATAAGTGTTTTAAGACCGTAAGAACTAGGAGCAGGAGTAGGCCATTTGGCCCCTTAAGACTGCTCCACCATTCAAGAAGTCATGGCTGATCTGATTAAATCCACTTTCCTCTCTGCCCTCCATAACCCTTGACTCTCTTGTTGATCAAAAATCTGTCCAACTCAGCCTTGAATGTATTCAATGACCCAGCCTTCACTATCTCTGGGGAAGTGAATTTCAAAGACTAACGACCCTCTGAGAGAAAAAAAACCTCCTTATCTCAGTCTTAAATGGGAGACTCCTTGTTTTAAACTGTGCCTAACAAGGGGAAACATCCTTTCTGCATCTAACCCACTGCAGTTTATATATTTCAGTGAGATCATCTCTTATTCTTCTAAACTCTAATGAGTATAGGCCCAACCTCATCAACCTTTCCTCATAAAACAACCCCTTCATCACAGGAATCTGTCCAGTGAATCTTCTCTGAACCATTTCCAATGCAAGTATATAATTTCTTAAGTAAGGAAAACTGCACACAATACAGATGTGGTCTCACCAATACCTTGTATAGTTGTAGCAAGACTTCCTGACTTTTATACATAAACCTTGCAATAAAAGCCAACATTCCATATGCCTTCCTAATTTCTTGCTAACTTTTTGTAATTTATGTGTGAGGAACCCAGATCCCTCTGTACCATAACATTCTGCAGTCCCTCTCCATTTAAATACCATTCTGCTTTTCTACTCTTTCTGTTTTAGGTTTTATAATTTCAGAATATCTCCATAATCAATAAATAATGATATAATTAACTTCTGTTTCTGATGCTCAGTTGGTAGCTCTCTCACCCATAGGTTAGAAAGTTGGAAGTTCAAACCTCACTCTGTGGGTGGAATTTTCCCTCCCGGGACTACACCCTGTGGCGGGGTGGGGATGGGGTGTGTTTCCAGCCACAGAGGCCGCTGGAAATTTGCACGGAACCGCGTGGCCCTGGCCTCATTAGTTATGCAGCTGGGGGTTTTCCGTCATTTTTCACAGCGGGGCAGGCTAGATAGTGCACACTCCACCATCATGTCTGAGCGCCATATTTAAAAGGCACCTGGACAGCAACTTACCCACCATGCTGATTTAGGAGATGGCTAGAAGAGGACAGGGAGGTCTGGTGCCCAAGTTCAGCAACACCTCCCTGGGCGTCCTACTCAATAAAGTGGAGGTCAGGAGAGATGTCCTCTATCCACCGGGTGGGAGAAGGAAGCTGAGCAGGGAGATGAGCCAGGCATAGGAACAAGTCTCCAGGGCGGCCAGTGCCCACAGCCTCCAGCAGAGGACTACCTTGCAATGCTGCAAAAGGATGAATGACCACATCTGCTCCACCAGAGTAAGTGAACCATCTGCTTCTCACACTCACCTCAATGAATGGTACAGGAGACATGGGTGTCAGTGGCAATGTGATAAGCTCATGTCTCCTAACCGCACTGCAGTCCATCTAGTCTGTAGGTGGAGAGGCCACTATGGGTCCCTCACCCTTCCACACAGAGAGCTCACAGGCTGTCAGGGAGGGGGGGGGGGGGGGGGGGGGGGAGGTGGGTGGGGGGTTGGGGGGGTAATGGGGCTCAGGCATTGAGGATACCAGCAAGCACTGCTAGTGACATGTCTTTGTGAGCCTTATCCTTCTATCTGCATGGGCTCACCGCTCTGGAGGGTGCTGCCCCAGAACCTTTGTGGACAACCTGCAGTGCATAAGTCACATGGCACACAATCCAGCAGGCTACTTGTAATACTGGAAGCATGGGAAAGATACATGAAACCCAATTGCTCTCAACCCCATCCTGTCTCTGTGCGTAGGAGAAGTTAAGCCATAATCGGAGAGAGAGGGAGAAGACGGGAGGGGATCGGCCACAATTTAAAGAACTGACCGACTTCGAAGAACGAGCAGCCCACCTCGCAAGGGTGGAGCGGGACACATCCATCAGAGATGGAGAGATTGGCTTGCGGTCTCCATCCAGCAAGGGCCCATGCATGTCATAGAAACCCCAGGGTCAAGGGTGCCTCCATGTTGGAGGCAGCTCATGCAGTCACTCGCTCTCTCCGCTCTCACTTACAGGTGCCACCAGGAAGAGTGCAAAGCCTGAGACTGGGGAAGCCCTGTCCGGCATGTATACAGCTTGGAGAGGAGTGAGGACATCGCTGATGAAGAAAGTGCACTTGTAGAGGCATCACAGCAGTCACCTGCACCCTCCACCAGCCCAGACCACACACCTCGGTGGGTATTAGATCTAGTTTAGGAAGGGTCTCACATTCTGATGGTCACTGCACGGACACGTGTCCGCAGCAGGAGGAGGCAGTGCCAGCCAAGCTCACCAGCACTTGATGGAGTGCTGGGCAAGAGGCATCTGCGCGGTTCATGCCCAATGATGGGCCTTTGGAATTGACTTTCCAAGAGATTCTGGAGAGGCAGCAAGAGATGGGGAAACATCAGGAAGAGATGGTGAAGGCCCTCAACAGGGTGGTACATGAGGTGGAGGAGTTTGTCTGCCTGCTGGCTGATGAAGTGGTGCCGACCTGTGCAGACATGGAGGTCTCCATGGGGAGGATGGTGGACTCCATGGAGAACTTGATCCAGCAGATTCTGCCAGAGATGTGCACAGACCTGCACTCCATCACTGTATCCTTGAGTGAGCTTCTGCAGCGGTTACACGAGATGGAGGTGGGGTACCCCAACCTCCCTCCTGCTGCCCCTGCCCCTCAAGGAGTCAGGGAGAGACCTTGGACACTCAAAGGGAGGAGGAGCGGCAGTTTGACACCCCTAGGACCTCCATTCAGGACTCAGAGGTTGTCTGGCTCTTCCGAATCCCCTTTGCCTGTGACCCCTTCAGCTTTGTCCTCTGTAACTGCAGAGGGAGCAGCTGCCCCACAGCAGGACAGCCAGAGTAAGCTGGGGTCTCCAGGCCTCGGGTCTCCAGAGGATGACTGCCTAGGTCATCCAAGACAATAGGGCCAACTGGTCAGCAGGCTGCCTCCACTCCTTGTCCAGTTGAGATGACCTGCATCTCCACCCACCCCCGATGACCAAACCCCAATGCAGCATCCCAAGGTCTCCACCACAAGGCTCTGCATAGTTGTGAGCAGCCGTGGTGCTAGTAGCGTTTGAGCTAGGGTCTAACACCTTTTCCTTTTCCTGCGAGCCCTGGAAGAAGCTGTTGGTTGGAGATCCGAATCCTGGGAGAAGCTGCTGGTTGGAGATCCGAATCCTGGGAGAAGCTGCTGGTTGGAGATCCGAATCCTGGGAGAAGCTGCTGGTTGGAGATCCGAATCCTGGGAGAAGCTGCTGGTTGGAGATCCGAACCCTGGGAGAAGCTGCTGGTTGGAGATCCGATCCCTGGGAGAAGCTGCTGGTTGGAGATCCGATCCCTGGGAGAAGCTGCTGGTTGGAGATCCGATCCCTGGGAGAAGCTGCTGGTTGGAGATCCGATCCCTGGGAGAAGCTGCTGGTTGGAGATCCGAACCCTGGGAGAAGCTGCTGGTTGGAGATCCGAACCCTGGGAGAAGCTCCTGGTTGGAGATCCGAACCCTGGGAGAAGCTGCTGGTTGGAGATCCGAACCCTGGGAGAAGCTGCTGGTTGGAGATCCGAACCCTGGGAGAAGCTGCTGGTTGGAGATCCGGACCCTGGGAGAAGCTGCTGGTTGGAGATCCGGACCCTGGGAGAAGCTGCTGGTTGGAGATCCGGACCCTGGGAGAAGCTGCTGGTTGGAGATCCGGACCCTGGGAGAAGCTGCTGGTTGGAGATCCGAACCCTGGGAGAAGCTGCTGGTTGGAGATCCGAACTCTGGGAGAAGCTGCTGGTTGGAGATCCGGACCCTGGGAGAAGCTGCTGGTTGGAGATCCGGACCCTGGGAGAAGCTGCTAGTTGGAGATCTGAACCCTGGGAGAAGCTGCTGGTTGGAAATCCGAACCTTGGGAGAAGCTGCTGTGCTGAGAACAACCACCACCTGGAAGCCGATGCTCAGAGAAAATCCATGTGGTTGATGCTACACCCACCCAGCGCTGCCTGTGCTGTTCCAAGGTCTGGATGCTGGAGGCCTCCATCTTCTCCTTATCTCCGTGAGCTGGCCAGGCCTTCTTCAGGAAAGTGCTGACATTTACACGTCACATTGGTCCAGACGTATTCTGGACTGGCGTGATTTCCCTTTGGCAGCACAGACAACCGGGTGGGGGGTGGGGGCAGCTCTGGTCAGGCTTTCATCTGTATCCCATAAGCAGGCTGCAAATTGGTTTCACGTTGGCCTCTGGTGGGAATTCCGACCCACTATCGCATCCAGGAGCAGAAATTCCTGCTGTTGTTTTACGCTGGTGGAAAACTGATTTTTGAGCTCCAGCCACACTGCTTCCCCCCCGCCCTGCCTACCATTAAACCTGCCACAGGGGACAATGGAAAATTCCGCCCTATGACTTGAGCACGTAATCTGAGTTGACTGTATGGTGTAGAGCTGGAGTGATGCATTGCCCTTTTCAGATGAGATATTAAACCTGGGCCTCTTCAGGTAGATAAACGGGAAAGACTATGTGATGAAGAGCTGAAGAGCTTTCCCAGTGTCCTGGCTAACACTTATCTCTCAATACCATCCCCAAAACCAAATTTCCAGGTCATTTACCTCATTGGCTATTTGTGGAGCCTTGCTGTGCACAAAATGGCTACCATATTCACTAACATAAGAATAGTGACCTCATGTTAAAAGTAATTGGTTCTGAAGTGTTTTGGAAATCCTGAGCACACAGGTTTGGAGACAAGCTGGGAGGCGGTGGGGCCTTGTAAAATGGTGTCAGAAGGCATTGGGACAGAGCCTGATGTCTTCCTGCTGCTGTGGGGTATTCTCAGGGTCAGGAACAGCGATGCAGTTGAGGCTGGCAGCCAAGTAAACCAATTAATTGGCCAATTAATGGTTATTTCCCATCCCTGCAAGGCAGCCTCTCACTGGATTCCCAGTGGGGTCATGGGCGGGGTGGCCTTCCTTTATGGTTGGTTCAAGGCCTATGGTGGGCCCCCTTCCCCTCCACTTCTGGTGACAATGGCTGCCCCTGCAGCTCTGACAATGCTGCGACTGGAGGATTCACCCACCTGATTGCCAGGATCTGCCTGCCTGGCCCTGCAATATAAACTAAGCAACTTACCTTGCCCTTGAGGGCACCCCAATATCCAGGCACCCTCTTCTTTTATCCTCTATCGGTAGTGCTGCTGAGCTGCCAGCCCTCTGATTAAGCCAGCAGCTCTGAGAGATAGGCCGCGGTCCTCACTTGGACAATGGTCCTGGCAGTGGTCTCTTAATAGACGGCCACAGATAATATCTCACCCAGGGTGCTGCCATCTGTCTGTGCAGGCTCGGTGCCCGCTTTTGGTCCTGGACAATCTAGATTGGAAAAAAATCTGGTCTCAGAAGATGTTCCTGGTCTGGTACCATAGTACTTTCTGCCTTTTAAAAAAGCCACGGACAATTTGACATGCGTCTGACATGGTCTTCAGCCATTGATATCACAATAAATAGCTCATTGTTAATCCTGGGCACATATCTTAGACAGGGTACGTATCCTGGCGTAGGTTTTGGGTCAAAGGAGATTTAATCCTTTATGGACAAAAGTGTTGAGAACAAATGCTAGCTGATAACAATAGATTTTCTTGAATACAAATGGAATAAATCAGTTTAAGTTAAGCATCATTGAATTGCAATGTGGGTGAGCTCCAGTTTGGCACTGAATTGTAAAATGCTTATTTATGTTTTCAATTGCCCACATGGCGAGTTCTCAGCCTCAACTGTGCCATCAAGAGGTGTGAAATAAAAATGTTTCACTGAGAGGAATAAGAGAAAAAGTGAATCAAAGTGACAGCCAATGACAGAGACTCAAAGACCTTTTGTCTGTCTATACCATATTTCAGGGAATGGTGAGCACCTGGTACCTATGCAGAGTAAAAAGTGAGTAATGAAAACAGAACTAGGAAAGGCAAGAAATCAAAATTAATCGAGTTTAATCAGCACATTCAGTTGTGTTTCAGACCCAAGACTCTAGAATAAGAAATAAAGATGCCAAATGTTGTTATCACACCACACTTGCATATTTTCAATCTTCATTTTGTGCCGCTTTCAAATAAAATATAGTGGTGCTGGAAAACAAATAATGTAAACATACATGGTGCAAATTTGATTGAGTTTATTGCAATGTAGACCCCTGATTATGTTTGCAAAAACCTTCTGTTTACCTAAAAAATGGATTCGAGTTAATGGAAAGGGAAAAGAAATTCCTAACTGAACTGGAACTTTAGCTATATGGTAAATTAAGTGGATCATGTACAAGTGAACCTGTTCAAAATGCACACATGGGCTTGAATTTTCAGCTTGGTAGGCAGTCGCAATCAGTGGGCCTGGGATCGGCTGGGAAACGGACCTCTGCTCGATCACGACTTCATGCTGGCTGGCTAATTAACGGCCAGGCAGTGTGAAACGCGCGCTGAAAGCTCAGCGCTGCCGGGATGGGGGTGGGAAGAGGGCGGGCAATGACGTCAGTGCGGGGTAGCACTAACAGAAAGATCCCTGAAGGCAGAGAGCTGCTTCAGGGAGCTGAAGACCTGAAACAGCAAAAATAAAGGTTCCAAAAGCTGAAAAAAGTGTCACCTGGGCATATAGATTATAAAAATGGTGTCCACAGATTTCTATTTTTATTTTATTTAATAGTGAAAACCTCATCCCACCCTTGGGTGAGGTTTGCTGAAAAATGCAAAGGCTGCCTGGCCAATTTGCCCGTCCGCTAACTGTAAGGTTGGATGGGCTAGGTAAGATGACAGACAATTGCACTTTTCATGGAAATTGTATGTCTGCATTCAGCAGAAACTGTATTTTTGATTTTTATTTATTCATTCATGGGATGTGGGCATTGCTGCCAAGGGCAACATTTATTGCCCTTCCAGAGATGCCTTTGAGATGGTGATGGTGAGCCACCTTCTTGAACTGCTGGAATCCGTGTAAGTACACTCATAGTGCTATTAGGGGGGGAGTTCCAGGATTTGACCCAGCGACTATGAAGGAATGGCAATCTATTTCCAAGTCAGAATGGCATGTCAGTGGGAACTTCGAGGTGATGGTGGTCCAGTCCTTGTCCTTCTAGGTGTTAGAGGACATTTTCTTTTTATTTGTTCATGGGATGTGGCATCATAGACAAGGCCAACATTTAGTGTCCTTCCTGAGTTGCCCTTGAGAAGATGGCGGTGAGCCACTACAGTCCATTTGCTGTAGGTACATCCACAGTGACGTTCGGGAGGAAGCTCCAGGATTTTGACCCATTTTGAGTGGTGCTGCCCAAGAATACTTGGTGAGTTGTTTCAGTGTATCTTGTAGATGGTACATACTGTAGCCACTCCAGCAGGTGCTAGAGAGAATGAATGTTTAAAATAGTGGATAATCTACCAACAAAGTGGGCTGATTTGTCCTGGATGGTGTGGAGCTTCTGGAATGTTGCAGTTTCACTGATCAAGGCAAGTGGGGAGTATTTCATCCCTTCATTCAGTTCTGCCGAAGGGTCATGAGGACTCGAAACGTCAACTCTTTTCTTCTCCGCCGATGCTGCCAGACCTGCTGAGTTTTTCCAGGTAATTCTGTTTTTGTTTAGTATTTCATCCCTGACTTGTGCCGTGTAGATGGTGGACAGGATTTGGGAAGTCAGGAAGTGGGCTACTCAATTCAGAATTCCCAGCCTCTGAGGTGCTCTTGAAGCCACTGTATTTATGTGGCTGGTCCAGTTAAGTTTCTGGTCAATGGCATCCCCCGAATTGTTGATGGTGGAAGATTTGATAATGCTATTGGATGTCAAGAGGAGGTGGTTAGATTATCTCTTGTTGGAGATGATCATTGCCTGGTATGTATGTGGCACAAATGTTACTTGCCACTTATCAGCTCAAGCTTGAATGCTGTACCATTCTTTCTGCATGCTGGCACAGACTGCCTCATAACCCAAGGAATTGCAAATGGTATTGAACACTGTGCAATCTTCAACAAACATTCTCACTTCTGACCTTATGTTGGAGGGAAGGTCATTGGTGATGCAGTTGAGGATTATTCCAGGACACTGCCCTGAAGAATGTCAGCATAAAGTCCTGGGGCTGAGGCAATTGGCCTTCGGTAACCACAACAACCCTGAATGCCGGCTTAAATTCAATGGGTCGAGTAGCATCCTTCTATACTGTGTTAACTCCTCTA
The DNA here is from genome assembly GCF_964194155.1 of Cetorhinus maximus. NCBI lineage: Eukaryota > Metazoa > Chordata > Chondrichthyes > Lamniformes > Cetorhinidae > Cetorhinus > Cetorhinus maximus. The sequence goes on from NC_135884.1 coordinate 42,677,827, forward strand.
TCTTCCGTTGTGCTAAGTATGGTTCCAACTCATGCAGGCTTTTCTCCCTGATTCCCTTTGGCATCAGTTTCCCTCGGACCCCTTTGTCAAAAGGGCCACTTGGCCATATGCTGCCTTGAGGTCAAAGGTGGTAACTTCCACCCCATGTCTGGTATGCAGCTTCTTTGTCTATGTTTGGACCAAGACTGTAATGATCTCAGGAGTCAAGTGGCAGAACCCAAGCAGGCCATTGGTGAGCAGGCTATTGTTGACTAAGTGATGCTTGATAACACTGTTGATGGCACCTTCCAACATTCTGTTGAAAGTAGGCTGATGGACTGATAATTAGCTGTATTGGATTTATCCTACTTTATGTGGACAGGATATACCTGTATTAAAGTCAATTTCCTTCATGCAGAGACACTCGTTACAGAGGCAAAGCAATTTCCTGACAGAAATTTACAGATTTGCAAGTGAGAGGTTAAGAGAAAAATAGCACTCATTATACTTGACAATCTTTTTTTATTTAGCAGTGTTTGAGAATATTTATATGTCAGCCAATGTATTGGGTGTTTTACTTTTTAAAATCAGAAAATGAATCAATGACAGTTGTACTGAAATTGCAATCTGAAGTGCAAATGCAAAATAATTGCATTAAGATTCAAAATACCAGACTGTATGATGGGATTTAACAGTTGTACGGGAGAGGGAAAAGCAGCAGCCAAAAATGCTGCTAATGGCCATTATTTTAGAGCCTGAAGAATGATTCAAGCATACACTTGATCAACTTGAAAGCTTAGGCCATTTTAATCTTCTATTAGCTGATGAATTCATCAAAGCTTTAAGAGGAGAAACCAGCTCTAGATACATTCATTTCAATTTGTTTTGTTTAGGAAGAAACATTGCAGTTCTCTCCTATCATTTAGTGGCTGAGCACTTCTCTGCCAGTTATCAGATGCTTGTGCAATTAATTATCAAAACTACCTGAATGCATTCAATCTTGAATTATGTTCTGCTGGATTATTCAAGAAATTAAGTCATGGGACAAACATCTTACTGCAAGGAGGCCAGATTCAAAACTAAGCTTAACTCACCTCGAAAAAGTGCATGCGAGGGATGCTTGAAAATTATACAATAAACATGCAAATCATCTGGATTAAGGCTAGAGGATAGCACTGGGAAAGATGCAAATCATTCAAAGATTATCTCAGAGCCACACCTAATTGGGGAGATAAGTGCAAATTCTTTGTTAGGCATTGAAATTTGGATCTAGTTTTTTTTTATTCTTTCATGTGATGTGAGCATTGCTGGCTAGGCCAGCATTTGTTATCCATCCCTAATTGCCCCTGAGAAGTTGGCAATAAGTCACCTTCTGGAACCGTTGCCGTCTATCTATTGCAGGTAGATGGTCCGATTGATTAAGGAGAGCAATGCAGTGGTAGAGAAAGAGAATGTATCAGAGGGATCAAGGACAGAATCTATTTGGCTAAAGCTCAGGAACAAAAGAGGTGCAATACATTGCTCGGTGTAGAATTTAGGCCACCAACTGGTGGGAAGGGTGTAGAGGAACAAATTTGCAAAGAAATTACAGGGAGGTGCAAAAATTATAATTTTACATTCTGCTGGTGGGTGTGCGCCCAACCCGAACGGGCGTAAAATCAAAAATCCTGATGTCATTGTGCACTCGCGCGATATTTCGCTCGGCAGGCATGTGCGGCAGTCGGAAAAGCACCCGCGAAAATTAAGGGGGCAATTAAGCCCATTAATGGTGCAATTGTGAACGATTTTTTGTGGCCCGTCCAAACTTATGGTTGGTAGACAGGCCAATCGACCAGGCTGCCTTTACGTTTTGATGAAACCTTACCAAAGGGCGGGATGAAATCTCCATTAGGATGTAAAATAAAAAGAAATAACTGGAGACAACATTTTTATGAGGTTTGCTTTCAGGTGCTTGATTGTGCTGCATTGACATTTTCTGCAGCATTTTTGTGCTTTCTTTTATTATTTGGAGGTCTGCAGCTCCCTGAGGCAGCTGTCTGCTGTCTAGGAGCTCAGTGGAAGTGCTCAACAGCACCGGCGGTGACATCGTCGCCTGCCGTCTTCCCGCCCCCATCTCGGCAGCACTGAGTTTTTCAGCACATGTTTCACACTGCCTGGCCTATAAATGGGCAGCAAGCATGACATCACGGTCGAGGGCCCGTTTCCCAACCGTTCCGGGCCCACTGGTCACGCGTGCCCGATGAGCACAAAATTCAGGCCATAGAGTACTTACAATGGGGGGCTTTAATTATCCAAATATAGGTTGCACTGCTAGACCTGGTTCTTGGAAATGAGGTGGGCAAAGAGCATCAAGTGTCAGTAGGGGAACAGTTAGGTGAAAGTGATCATTATATCATGCATTTTAGGCCGACTATGGAAAAGGGCAAAGAACAATCCAGAGTAAGAAAAATTAACTGGGGAAAAGCCAACTTCAATGGGGTAAGAATGGATCTGCGTCAAATAAATTGGAGTCAAAAGGCTGGGAGAGAGCAGTTAGTAATGCATATAGTATCCTGGGCTTTATTAATAGGGGCATAGAATACAAGAGCAAGGAGGTTATGTTCAATTTGTATAAGTCACTAGTTTGGCCTCAGCTAGAGTATAGTGTCCAGTTCTGGGCACCAGACTTTGGGAAGAATGTGGAAGCATTAGAGGCGGTGCAGAACAGACTCATAAGAATGGTTCCAGGGATGAGGAACTTCAGTTATGAAGATATGTTGGAGAAATTAGGACAGTTTTCCTCAGAGAAAAGAAAATTGAGAGGAGATTTAATAGAGGTATTCAAAAACATGAGGGGGTCTGGACAGAGTAGGTAGGGAGAAATTGTTCCCACTCGTGAAAGGATCGAGAACAAGAGGGCACAGATTTAAAGTAATTAGTAAAAAAAGCAAAATTGATATGAGGAGAAAATTTTTTACACAGTGAGTGGTTTAGGGTTTGGAATGCACTGCCCGAGAGTGTGCTGCAAACAGGTTCAACTGAAGCATTCAAAAGGGAATTAGACTGTTGTCTGAAAAGGAAGAGTGTGCAGGGTTCTGGAGAGAAGATGGGATTGGTACTAGGTGAGTTGCTCATTTGGAGAGTTGGTGCAGGCACGATGGGCCAAATGGCTTCCTTCTGTGCTGTAACAGTTCTGTGATTCTGTGATACACCCACAGTGATGCTGGGAAGAGAGTTCCAGGATTTTGATCCCACAACAGTGAGAGAACAGTGATATAGTTCCAAGTCAGGATGGTGTGTGGCTTGGAGGGGAATTGCAGGTGGTGGTGTTCCCATGCGTCTGCTGCCCTTGTCCTTCTAGGTGTTAGAGGTCACAAGTTTGGAAAGATGGGCAAAATGGAAAAAAAGATGGAGTAGCGCTGTTGATAAAGGATGAGATCAGTGTATTAGTGAAGAGGATCTTTGATCAGAAGATCAAGACATAGAATCAGTTTGGGTGGAGCTAAGAAACAGCAAGGGGCAGCAAACGCTGGTAGGAATTGATTACCACCAAACAGTAGTGGTAGTATAGGGCATGGTATAAATCAGGAAATTAGAGGTGCATGTAACAAGGGTAATACAGTAATCATGGAGGACTTCAATCTACATATAGACTGGGTGAACCTAGTTAGCATTAATGTTGTGGAGAACGAATTCCTAGAATGTATACAAGATGGTTTTCTGAAACAGTGTGTTGAGAAACCAACTAGAGAATAGGCTAAGATAAAAGCAAAATACTGTGGATGCTGGAAATCTGAAACAAAAACAAAAATTGCTGGAAAAACTCAGCAGGTCTGACAGCATCTGTGGAGAGAAAGACAGAGTTAACGTTTTGAGTCCAGATGACTCGAGAGTCACAGGTGCTGTCAGACCTGCTGAGTTTTTCCAGCAATTTTTGTTTTTTTTAGAGAATAGGCTGTTTTAGATATAGTATTGTGCAATGAGAAAGAGCTAATTAATAATCTCATTGTTTAGGGAATAGTGACCATAATATGATAGAATTTTACATTAAGTTTGAAAGTGATATAGTGCAACCTGAAACTAGGGTTTTTAATCTAAACAAAAGAAACTACAAAGGTATGAGGGGCAAGACAGCTGCAGTAGATTGGGAAACTACATTAAAAGGTCTGATGGTAACCAGGCAATGGATAGCTTTTAAAGAATTAATACATGGTTTACAACAAATTTACATTCCTTTGAGGCACAAACACCCAGCAGGAAAAGTTATCCGATCATGGCTAACAAGAGAGACTAAGGATTCTATTGGATCAAAGGGAAAGGCCTATAAAGTTGTCAAAAAAAGAAGTAAGCTGAGGATTGTGAGTATTTTTGAATTCAGCAAAGGAGAACCAAGAAACTTATAAAGAAAGAGAAAATAGAATATAAAGATAAACTAGGAAGAAACGTAAAACTGGCCTTTAAAAGCTTCTATAGGTATGGAGAAAGGAAAAGATTAGCAAAGACAAGTGTAGGCCCATTACATGGGCAGAATAGGAGAATTTAAAAAGAGGAACAAGGAAATGGGAGGGAAACTAAACAGATACTTTATGTCTGTCTTCACTGGCTGGTAAGGATACAAAAATCCTCCCTGAAATACTAGAGAACAAAGGGACTAGTGAGATTGAAACCTGAAAGAAATAAGTGAAAAAGCAATACTGGAGAAATTAATGGGACTGAAAGTTGATAAATCCCCAGGACCTGATGATTATATATCCCAGAGTGTTGAAAGAGGTGGCTGTAGAGATAATGGATGCATTGATGGTCACCTTCCAAAATTCTATAAGCTCTAGAATGGGTCCTGCAGATTGGAAGGTAGCAATTGAAACCTCACTATTTAAGAAAGGAGGGAGAGGGAAAACAGGGAACTACTGATGTGTTAGCCTGACATCAGTAGTGGGGAAAATGCTAGAAACCCTTATAAAGGATGTGATAACTGGGCACTTAGAGAATAATGGTAAGATTGGGCAGAATCTACGTGAATTTATGAAAGGGAAATCATGTTTGACAAACCTGTTGTATTTTTTTGAGAATGTTACTAGCAGCTTAGATAAGGGAGAACCAGTGGATGTGGTGTATTTAGATTTTCAGAAGGCTTTCGATAAGATCCCACACAAGAACTTTTTTGTTTTTTATTCATTTATGGACTTTTTTGTGACTTTGTAGTGGTTTGATACAATTGCATGGCTTGCTAGGCCTTTATAGAGGCAACCACATTGCTGTGGGTCTGCAGTCACATGTAGGCCACACCAGGTAAGGACAACAGATTTCCTTCCCTTCCCCAAGGGGCATTACTGAACCAGATGGGTTTTTACAAAAATCGACAATGGTCATCATTAGACTTTTAATTGCAGATTTTTATTGAATTCAAATCTTCCATGGTGGGATTTGAACTTGAGTCTCCTGGGCCTCTAGGATTACTAGTTCATTGACAATACCACTACGCCATCATCTCCCCTCAAATTAGAGCATACTGGATTGGGGGTAATGTACTGGCATGGATTGAGGATTGGTTGATGGACAGAAAACAGAGAGTAGGGATGAACAGATCATCCTCAGGTTAGCAGGCTGTGACTAGTGGGGTACTGCAAGCATCAGTGCTTGGGCCCCAGCTATTCATAATCTATATCAATGATTTGGATGTGGGGACCATATGTAATATTTCCAAGTCTGTTGATGACATAAAACTTGGTGGGAGTGTGAGTTGTGAGGAGGATACAAAGAGGATTTAGACAAGCTAATGAGTGAATGAGAACAGGGCAGATGGAATATAATGTGAAAAAATGTGAAGTTATCAACGTTGTAGGAGAAACAGAAACACAGTATTTCTTGTCTGGTGAGAGATTGGGAAGCATTAATGTCAAAAAAGGACCGTGGTGTCTGTGTTCACAAGTCACTGAAAGATATCATGCAGGTGCAACAAGCAATTAGAAAGGCAAATGGTCTGTTGGCCTATATTCAATAGGATTTGAATACAGGAGTGAATAAGTGCTGCTGCTGTTGTAAAGAGGCTTGGTGAGACTGCACCTGGAGCATTGTAGGCAGCTTTAGCCTCCTTACCTAAGGAAGGATACATTGGCCATAGAGGGAATGCAATGAAGGTTCAGCAGACAGATCCCTGGGATGGTGGGACTGTCCTACAAGGGGAGGTTGAGGAGACATGGTCCAGATTCTCGAGGGTGTAGAAGAATGAGAGGTGATCTCATTGAGACATACAAAATTCTTAGAGGGCGTGACAGGGTAGATGGATGTTTCACCTAGCTGTGCTTGGGGGGTGGGGGGGGGGATGGTATGTGGGAGCAGCGGGTGTGGTAGGGGAGAGATCTAAAACCAGAGGACAGTCTCAGAATAGGTAGGCCATTTAGAACTGAGATAAGGAGGAATTCCTTCACTCAGAGGGTGGTGAATCTTTGGAATGCTCTATCCCAGGGAGCTGTGGAAACTCAATCAATGTCAGAGACAGAGATGGATTTCTAGTTATAAAAGATATCAAGGGATATGGGGATAGAGCAGGAAAATGGCATTGATGTAGAAGATCAGCCATGATCTAGTTGAATGGCGAAGTAGGTGTGAGGGACAAAATGACCTACTCCTGCTTCTATTTGCTATGTTCCTATGTTTGGAAGATGCTGTTGATGGAGCCTTGGTGAGTAGCTGCAGTGCATCTTGTAGATGGTACACACGGCTGTTACTGTGCATCACTGATGGAGGGAGCGAATGTTTAAGGTGGTGGATGGAGTGCCGATCAAGTGGGCTACTTTGTCCTGGAATAGATACCAAGAAACAACAGATTTCATTAGCCAACTTAGTTATTTATTACTGGAACTGTAGGTACTGGAAGAGTGTAAAGTGCAGGTCACCCTAGCCAAGAAGGTTTGCATTACTCAGCAGGCCTGGTATCATCTGTGGACAGAGAAACAGAATTAATGTTTCATTTCAGTGATCTTTCATCAGAACTCTGAAATGTTAACCCGGTTTCCCACTCCACAGATGCTTCCAGACCTGCTGAGTATTTCCAGCATTTTCTCTTTTTATTTCTGACTTTGAGTATCTGCAGTACCTTTTGTTTTTGTGTTAAGATTTGCATTATGTCAGCTGGTCAGTCTAAGTGTCATCAAGCTACACCTCAACATGAACAACAGTAATAAAATAATTGTTTATAGACAGTTTGTTCTTTGGGGGTGGGGTAATGAATCTGCTGGGGTCTACCACTTCCCAAAGCCAGGCTGTTCTTGAAGGGGAGTTAGAGTTTCATTGGTAGTGTGTGGTGAGCATCTTTCTGTAGCAACAAGCACCATGACATTGACCAGGGCACCCCAATTTTCAGTTACTCGCATAGAGTAGCTGATAGAACAAGTCAGGGTCAGGAAGAAGACCCTCTTTACTTCAAATTTTGGGTGGTGCCACACCAAATAAGCCAGCAGGCATGGAAAAGAGGCTGGTGAGCAGACAGAAATCAGCCCCTTTGAATTCTGTAATTTCCCATTTTCACTTAATCTGTCCCTCTGTTCTATGCTGAATTACCATGCCCAGGTACTCCTTCTTCATGAGATACAGAGAGAGGAATCTGCAGACGTTTCTTCGCCTTAATCATTCTCACTTCAAATTATCTGACATGCTTTGTGGGCTGGGGTAGGGCTCCCTGATGATTTGTCAGCATTTAGTACTTAATGTCAGCATCTCCTATTAGCACTGTTTACACAATTGGAGTTCTTCCAGACTGATTCCAAATTCCCTGCTGATCTCAATTAAAGCCTGCACATCTGACTTTAAAGTTGAACCAATTTCATTGAAATTCAATCCATGTAAATGGAGCAAGTGAAATGAAACCAATGTGAGACTCTCACACTCTGCTTGATAATTAACTGGATGCAACAAGATAGTATCTTGATCAATGTCCACATTTCCAAATAAAAAAAAGATGGAGAACTGCTAACTACATAGAAAAGGCCTTGAGGTGTAAATAAAAAGCTGATTTGCTTTAACCAGTGCTAATTCATCATACAGATATGCGTATAAGAACAATGTGTTTTGTTGATTTGAAAATCTCTGTTCTGGGTTGAAGATTAAAATATATTGGTTATTCTGTTTTACCCAGCAGCTTCACAGCTCTCTATCAATAGAATATAAATAAACCATAAGGCTTTATTCTTGAAATTAAAGATTCTGTCCTTCAGGCATATGAGAAAATAGTGACCTGTGACCCTGTTAAAAGAAGAGAAATTAGAATTGTGGTAATCTCAGTGCTATTCTTGGAGTAAATCAGACCAGTCTACAGTAAATGGATTATTTTCACACTTATGTATAGCAACACCACCACCTGCAAGTTGCCCTCAAGTCACTCACCATCCTGACTTGGAATTATATCGTCGTTCCTTCATTGTTGCCAGGTCAAAATCCTGGAACTCCCTCCCTAACAGCACTGTAGGTGTGTACCCACCACACGAACTGTTCAAGAAGATTGCTCACCACCACCTCTTCAAGGGCAATTAGGGATCAGCAATAAATGAGAGTTTTGCTGAATCCAGCTTTACTTTTGAGCTTTTGTGTATGGTACTGTATCCAGCTACACGAACTTCTCAAAAATTGTCATGCAAGAGGTATGTTTTGAGGATGGGGCGTGACTTCTGTTACTTTTCTTTTTCACCTCTTTACTTCAAGTTGGGATATTCATATCAGACACACTCCAAAAACCTAAAGTATATCATAAAAAATATCTGGGATTCAAAGACAAGATCCTCTGGCTCATGAGTGAGGCTCTCTCCAGTTACAGGGACCAGATTACTAAAAGGAACAGAAAACCTCTTTCCTTTGATATAGTTCCTTTTATAAACTGCCAGATGGGAATAAGCTATTGAGTCAGAAATTCATCCAACTCCAGGCCAATCTTACTTCAATGATATTTCATTAGAAATTTGAGCTTTAATACATCCAGTAATACAATGGAGGAAACATTTTCTTCTTCCAATTTGGCATGTTGCAGAGACAGATGAGGTACTGGTCATAGTGCTTGAAGAAGTTTGTTCTTCTGGCACTGACACTACCATCGAAATTCATAAATGGGTATGCAAAAGGACAGACCATCCAATTTTTGTTTCATTTTTCAACATAGATACCAAAAATAGCATTGCATATTGATGTTGAGAGTAATGCGACATCCAAATACCTAAACTTGAAAATTTCTGATTTGCCATGACTTTATGTCCACAACATCAAAATAACCATCAAAAATGGGTGCAGGGATCATAATGTGCTATTAACCCATGCCCATTGCTTCCGATGTAGCTAGTATGTGGACTTGGAGCTGCCTGCTATTACCATGGTCTTGATGTGCAGTCAGCGCTAACCATATGACTTCACAAAGTTGTGAGAGGCTACAATAGAATAAAGGATTAACATCAGAAGCACATGATGTTGATGTAATGATGATGAAACAACACATGATTCAGTAATAGAGATCTAGAGGAAGGAGAAGTTCTAACCTTGTGCAGAGTTCCCAATATGTATATAGTAGCTGTAATTAAAGAGTAATGGTTTTAACAAACTAGAGTCTTGAGCAGCTTAATTCGGGAGAATAGGCAAGCCCCAAAGAATCCCATCTCGACCAGGAACACATGCCAAAACATGGTGGCAGCAGACAGCGAGTAAAAGATCGGGAAAAAACTGCACAAAGCAGATACAGGCCTGGCAAGTAAGGATGAAAAGGAAGAGAATCCAAACTCAGAAAGTCGGAGCATCGCAGATGCAGCAGATGCAAGCTGAGACACAGATCCAGAGTCTGGACAGTAGTGAGCACAGGCCAGAATCAACAAGCAACACTAGTGAAGTAACAACTATTCCACAGCTTGGTATAAGCATGGAATCCATACGTCCTCTCCCAGAACCATTCTAGAGCACTGACAGCTCACAATAGGCTCAGTACTGGGAAAACTGGAGAAAAAGGCTTTCCAGATATAGAACTGATTCTGCATTGCACAAAAAAGAACAAAATTTTCAGGTCAGTACATTACTCTATGCAGTTGGAGCTATTGTCAACGATGTAATAGTAAGACTGAGAGTCAATGAGACTTCAACTTCTTAGAAATAAGTCCTACAAACATTTGATTCATAGTTCACAGTGTTCACAAAAACTTAATTATAGAAAGGGAAAAATTTAACAAGTGAAAGCAAAGACCAGGCGAGAGCATGGTTTCGTTCATCAATGATGCATTCTGGCTGGCAGAAAATTGTGTCTACAGCATATTGAGGGATGAATTGATTCATGATTGAATAGTAGTGCAGGTCTTCAATGAATTTCTATCAGGTCTCTTGCAGATGAGAGAGGATTTAACTCTAGTCAAGACAGTATACATTGCAAGACAAACTGAGTGCAGAAAACAAAATGGAGCATTTATTTGCAGAGAAGGCGAGGTCCCATGGAAAAGAATGAGTGAGGCTGTTCAGTATCTAAGCTATAAGCAGGAAAGCACACCAAAGCAGAAGCCCATAAAAATGCGCTCCAGCTGCTATCTTGAACTGTCCTCAGTGTGGCCGGAAAAACCTACACAAGCAGGAAGAATGCACAGCAGGGGGAGCAGTGTACCACAACTGTGGAAAAATAGAATATTTTAAAACCATCTGCTGATCTAAAATGCAGACAACCTACAAAAAGGAAAAAATATTAAAGCTAAACCCCATAGAAGAAATGGAAGAACCACAGAGAAAGGAATCAACTTTCCTAGGGGAAGTAAATGAAACTGAAAATAAATACTGGAGTATTAAACTTGAAGTGCATGGACACCCCACAGAGTTTAAATTAGACACAGGGACAGGAGTTTCTGTCATATTCAAAGTAAGATAGATTAAGTACATTTCATTACAGCCTTCATCTATCAAGTTACAGGGTCTAGGTGGGAATACACTGGAAGTCATAGGCCAACACATGGCAAAATTGAAATCATTGAGCCTTTGTATGTCATCCAGGATCAATAATCTTCTTTACCAAACAGGAAGGCATGCTCAAGATTGAAGCGAACCTATAAAGTTGATGAAGTTGCTGATGAGTATCATAGCAGTGCATTCAGGAATGAACTTCCAAGATCATTTACAGGTTTGGGAAGACTGAAGACCAAGTTCCGTGAGCTGATGCTAAACCAATTTGCATCTTCACACCGAGAAGGCCCCTCACCCACTCTTAGACAAAGTCAAGAGTGAAATTGAGAAGATGCAACAACAAGGAGTTATATCACTGGTAACCATCCCAACAAAATGGTACTCAGGAATGGCCACAGTCTCAAAACCAAACAGCTCAATTAGAATATGTGTGGATTTAACTCAACTAAACAAATCAGTGGAACATGAGGTCCAATGACCTCAGTGGATGAGAGCCTTGCCATACTAGCCAAGAGTACTTTATTCACCAAATTGGATGCAAACACCAGATTTTGGCAGTTGCCTCTGGACAAAGAACCCAGGTTGCTGACCACATTTATAACACCTTTTGGTTGTTTTCAATTTTTTGATTAACATTCGGAATTGTGCCCACTTCTGAAATTTTTCAGAGAACAATATCTCAAACTCCAGAAGACATGGAAGGAGTAATATGCCTTTTGAACGACATACTTGTACATGGCTCCACGAGAGAAGAACATGACAATAGAGTTAGAGCAGTCCTGAAAATCTTACAAGATGCAGGCCCAGCATTGAATGAAAATATGAGTGTGCCAAATCTATGATTAAATTTCTAGGTCACATAGTACAAGCCTCTGGAATAACTGTTGACCCACAAATAACAAAGCTGATCACAAATTTTCCACAACCCAGGAATATTACTGAGCTTCAGAGATTCCCCATGATGGTCAACCAAGTAGGCAAATTCCTATCAAATTTGGCAGAAGTCAATGAGTTTTTGAAACAGCTGTTTGCTGCTGAGACAAAGTCAACAGTGGTGTTGGAATGTGCACCAGCAAAATGCTTTGAGAAAATCTAAAATCTTTTAATTTCCTCTGAAATTTTAGCACATTACGACCTAGAAATACCAACCATAGTTCAGCAGTATTATTTAAAGTGCAGAGGTAGTAAATGTAGACCAGTTTACTATGCCTCAAGATCATTCACAGACACAGAGGAAAGATATGTTACAATTGAAAAGTAAGCATTGGCAGCGATATGGGTGTGTGAGAAATTCTTGGACTACGTGCTGTGATTGCAGTTCGAATTTAAACAGACCATAAGCCACTACTCACTCATCTGAACATGAAAGAGATTGCAAAAATGACACCTAGGATTCAATGGTTCAAATTAAGATTAATGAGATATGACTCCATGAAAGGGTACGTTCAAGGGAAGTACCAGATGACAGCAGATGCACTATCAAAGATACCAGTTGATGAAACCAATCTAGAGGATTTGTATTTCATCGGGGAGGTGGAAGCATATACATCTCTCATTACTCAACACCTATCGGCTACTGCAAAGAAGTTGCAGGAGATTAAACAGGCATAGCAGCAGGATTAAAAATGATTAAGATAAGAAAATATTGTCCAGTGGGATGATCAGACTATATCCCTAACAACCCAGCACTATGGCAGTACTGAGAACAGAGAAACAAACAGGCTCATAACTTTAAATTCGGGCAGAGAGCATGAGACTTATCAGTGATGAAAGCTGAGGAGAGATTATGGGTACAAGACCAACAGAAAGAAGGTATATTAACTGAAAGAGCTCCACAACTGAGATCATATAGGATCGAGACAGACCAGGGGACTATAAGGAGAAACCGCCATGCCTTACTATCCTTGGAAAGAAAGCCAGTAGAAACTTGAGCTTATTACTTAGATCTGGGTAGAGACATGGAGCAAGAAACAAGACAAAGCTCTACAGCCACTGAGGAGGAGGACACTCATAGTGACAGAAGAGAGAGGGGGGAATGTCCTCAACCTCAGAAAGAGATCAGAACAAGATCAGGCAGATTGGTCAAGGCACCACAGAGACTGACCCAGAGACTTTGGAGGAAGATGTAGGAGGATGCATATAATTGGGATAAAGACTTGGGTGGAGATGTAGAGTAAAGGGTTAACATCAGAAGCACCTGGTACTGATGTAATGATTACGAAACCACACATGATTGTGTAATAGAGATCTAGAGGAAGGAGAGGTTCCAACCTTGTGCAGAGTTCTCAATATGTATATAGTAGCTGTAAATAAAGAGTAACGGTTTTAACAAATTACAGCCTTGAGCAGCTTACTTTGGAAGAATAGACAAGCTCCAAAGAGCCTTAAACCCCAAATACACAACAAAACAGCTAGCATCAGTAAAAGCCTGCCTGCACTACTTAAAGCCAGCCTGCATCTCTTAAAGGCTATGTACATTGTGGCTGAAGCAGGTTCTGGAAGTCAGTCTACATCTGATTCTGACCTAGGAAAGAAACAAGCCTGGGAAGGAGTGAGCTCCAAGATTTTCCAATGCCACACTGGAGGGTTTGGTTGAGGAGTTTGTAGGGGGTGGTGGTGTGTGTGTCAGCTTCACCTCTGACTTCTGAGCGAATCGAATCACTTCCACTCCCTGGGTTCTAGACCTTGGACTTATTTGGGGGTTGTGACAAAGTGCAGCAGACAACTGGTTTTGGTGCAAGAAAAAAACTGAGTTTGTTGAAGTCACAAATGAATTTATAACATTAGGATTACACTGAGATTATACAGACCTACAAAGTACACTTAGTTAAGAATGGGGACCATACAGCATAACAAGGGAAAATCACGCTACTAATCCCCTTACCCTTGTCCCACCCCCAAAACCTAACTAAATTGAACTAGGAGAGGTCAGGGATCATGCTCACCAACCAGGGTTCCTTGACAGTTTGAAATCCAGCCAAATAAGCCGGTTGCAGTTTTGGGGTATGCTCTTTGTGTCCTCTGGGGCCTGCTGTCCCCACGTGGTCCTGGTCTGTGGAATCTGCGAAGGTTCTTCAGTTGGGTGGAGGGCGCGGTTGCGGATGGTCAATCTTCCTGGAGGGCTGTGGTTGCGGCCTTGTTGTCTTCAGTTGAGCCTGCCACCCCGTGCCCCTTGCCGTGATGTTGCCTGCTGGCCTGCAAACTTCCAGATCTCCTTCCTCCGCTTGGCTCAGCTCCCTGCTTAAACTCAGCTTCAACCGTTCCCAACTGCTCACTGCCCAAAAAAACTGCTCGCTTCAGATCTGCTGGCCCAGTTATACCGGTTTTTTTTCGAATTTCTTATCACAATCCAAATCAAGGTTAGTTCTTTGTTTGATTTTGGTGGTCTTCCCCAGGTGATTGTTGTCTCGTTGTTTTTAATGGGCTTGCATGATGTTTATCATTGTTTTCCTGCCCCCGTAACTAGTCTTGAACTGAAAGCCATTGTATGTGTGGAGTATTGATGGGTTCGCATAATTGCATTCCTGCCTTAGTGGTTAGTAGCGATTATTTATGCAAGATTTTGATGGGCTTTAGTTTTATGTCTTTCTCTGGGTAGATTGTTTTAAAGGGAAGAATGCGTATTCTGTCTCCTCTTGTCTGGTTTCAGGTAAAAGTCCAAAAGTCATATCCTTGTTGATGATATGAAAAATGTGGGGATTTTGAGAACCCTTCAAGTTGGAGAGGAGGAGAAATGCGCTCGATACACATAGAGCCTGGAGGCCCAGCAGCCAAACTCTGAGAAGGCAGTCGGAGCCGATAACTGTGGTTAGGTGTATCAAATCGAATAAAGAGAATGGCCTCATTCTTGCTGGCTTGAGTATACAATTCTATTTATGATTTCAAGATTAAACATTTTCATTTGGTAGCGCAGAACTTGAGTATTGTTGAAAAAATACAATTCATTGAAGCTTTTCGTCTTGACGTCATCAGGACAATCGCAAGAATACCAATGTCAGGGGAAGCAACAACTTTATACTGTATGAGAAGAGAGTGCTGATTGGTTGGCAAGTGGACTCTGATTGGTTGAGGTGTAGTCATGGAGAATGTACCAGTTAATGGGGACTGACAGTTAACTGCCAAGCATTGTTTGAAATTTAAACCAGACAGCTTGACTCTGATTGGTCTGGGCTAATTAGTAAGTTTGCAGACCACACTAAGGTTGGAGGAGTTGCAGATAGTGAAAGGATTGTCAAAGGATACAACGGGATATAGATCGATTGGAGACTTGGGCGGAGAAATGGCAGATGGAGTTTAATCCGGACAAATGCGAGGTAATGCATTTTGGAAGGTCTAATACAGGCAGGAATTATTAAGTGCATCGACGGGCAGAGGGATCTGGGTGTACAAGTCCACAGGTCACTGAAAGTGGCAACGCAGGTGGATAAGGTAATCAGGAAGGCATATGGCATGCTTGCCTTCATTGGCAGGGGTATTGAGTATAAAAGCTGGGAAGTCATACTGTAGCTGTATAGAACCTTGGTTAGGCCACACTTGGAATATTGCATCCAATTCTGGTCACCACATTACCAGAAGGATATGGAGGCATTGGAGAGGGTGCAGAGGAGGTTTACTAGGATGCTGCCTGGTCTGGAGGTTATTAGCTATGAGGAGAGGTTGGAGAAACTCGGATTGTTCTCACTAGTGCGACAGAGATTGAGGGGCGACTTGATAGAAGTTTATAAAATTATGAGTGGCATGGACAGAGTAGATAGTCAGAAGCTTTTTCCCAGGGTGGAAGAGTCAATTACTAGGGGACATAGATTTAAGGTGAGAGGAGAAAACTATAAAGGAGATGTGCGGGGCAAGTTTTTTACGCAGAGGGTAGTGATTGTCTGGAATTCACTGCCAGAGGAGGTGGTGGAAGCAGGTATGATAGTGGTGTTTAAGAGGCAGCTTGACAAATACATGAATAGGATGGGAATAGAGGGATATAGATCCCGGAAGTGCAAAATATTTTAGTTGACGGGCAATATGATCGGGGCAGGCTTGGAGGGCCGAAGGGCCTGTTCCTGTGCTGTACTTTTCTTTGTTCTTGTTCTTTGTTGTGGCGCATTTGCGTATACTGGAAGCTGCACATATTAATGCATAGGGTCCTGTTCTTTACAGACAGGAAGAACATGTACACACATTGCGCTTGTTTCAGCTAAACAAAATAAGTGATAGCCATTTGCTGGTTCATTCCTCAGGGAAATGCCTTGACCAATCAGAGTCAAGCTGCCTGGTTTAAATTTCAAACAATGCTTGGCAGTTAACTGTCAGTCACAATTACTGGTGCGTTACCCATGGCAATGCCTCTACCAATCAGAGTCCACATGCCAACCAATCAGCACTCTCTTCTCATACAGTATAAGATTGTTGCTTCCCCTGACATCCAATAAGAGTCCACTTGTTAGCCAATCAGCGCTCTCTTCTCATACAATATAAAGTTGTTGCTTCCCCTGACATTGGTATTCTGGCAATTGTCCTGATGAGTGCAAGATGAAAAGCTTTGACAAATTGTCTTTATCACCAATAATCAAACTTTTTATCTGCATGAAAAGAGTTAATAGAACTTATACAAAGAAAATCAGAGGCTCAAAAATATAAGGTTAATCATACTTGGAGGCGTATAAGGAAAAATTTTCTAAATTCACATTCATGGAGAGTTTTACTGGCCAGCGACAGATAGTGGAAATTTGGGCACTTCTGCAATACATTTTCTAGGGTTTATTTAAAATGTTGCACACCTGAATTTCTGCAAAGTGCTACAGGCAGATCAAGATCCTGACTGGAAATGTGGAGTTAGATAATTACCTCTGAAGAATACATGAGTTTAAGATAAATTTGTGATTGATTGGAAAAGCTGGGTATGCCATTAGTGCCTAAGAACTAAGACAGAAAATTATGTGGATTGGGTTATGGGTCCAGAATGCAATAAACAGGATGACCAAATAACCTTTCTTTACCCACCCACTTTAATAAGTGTTAATAAAAAACAAATTGTCAAAATGTCTGCCTACCAGCATATACTCATTTATATCACCACAATAAACTTTCTGTGTATCTGCAAATTAATAACTAAAAACATGGAAGAATTTGTATTTATCTTAATACCTGCTTTGAAATGTTTATATTGGGCATAGATCAAAACAATTTAGTTTTTAGGACACAATTTGTGCCAGATCCTTCAGCTGCATTTTCCAGGTTGAATGAAGACCATTTCTCTCAAAAAAAAGAAAATTGTGTTTTTAGTATAAGAGCTCCTTCTACAGGCCTTATTGCAGCATGGTACCCTACATGAAAAGTACAACTGGTAATATATCACATATAAAACCAAATGGCAACAAAAATAACCCTTATTCATAATTGTTTGTCAGCTGTATTCAGGACCATTGATTTGTGGTGACTGAAAAACACAAAGCTTTTTATAAATAAGTCTAGTGTGAATTGATGCCCGTAATCTGTGCATCAATTGACCACTGGGCTTGTTGACTGAAAGGGCTACAGATAAAGCAATTGGAAATTATGCAGCCTCTTGTCCTGCCCAGTGCACCCACGAGAGGCAGGCGTTAAGGAGCGTCTTAAGTAAGGAGAGAAGGATAGAGAGACAGAACCTAGCTTCTGAGTCTATATCACTCCATCACCAAAGCCACCACTATAACATTATTCATCACCACCCCTATCTCAGTTGTTCTGCTGCTGCTGAAACTCATGCATGTCTTCATTACCTTTAGACTTGTCTATTCTAGTGCTCTTCTGCATGGCCTCTCATTTTGCATCTTCCGTACATTTCAGCTCATCCAATGCTCTGATGCGCATGTCCTAACATGCACCAAGTCCCATTCACCCAACACCTCTGTGCTCACTAACTGGCTCACGGCTAAGAAATGTCTCAATTTTAAAATTCTCATCCTTGTTTCAGATCCCTCCATGGCCTTTCCTCTCTCCATCTCTATAACATCAGCCTTCGGCTGTCTAGGCTGTGAGCTTCAGAATTCCCTGCCTCATCTTGCCGGTCTCTCCACTCCTCTCTTCTCATTTAAGGCACCCCTTAATGCCTACCTCTTTGACAAAACTAATATTTCCTTGGTGTCAAATTTTGTTTGATAATGGGTGGAATTTTCTGAGCCAGCTGGTGGCGGGCGTGATAGGTGGTATGTGAGGAAAATATGGCATCACCCATTTCATGACGGCGTGAAGGCAGGTCACGATCTTCCGCTCAGCTCATCAACGGTGGGTCACATTTCCCATCATAGGTCGGTGGGGAGCTAATTGTAATACATTAGCATATAATTAAAATGCCATCCCACCAGGCTCTTGGAACCCCGCTGTGTCGTCCATCCAATTCAGTGGAAAAGGACGCCGACATGTTTCACAACAAGCAGGGAATGTGTACTTGGTGGTCTTCACTTTGGGGGAACTGAGGTGAGTGAGCAGCAGCGTTCTCCACAGCTCGCCTGTTGTTTACAGGCTTCAGGGGCACCAAAGGGGGCAACTGCTGAGAGCGGGGGGTGTCTGGGGGTAAGTGCTGGCCAGCCTCGGAGGTGATTGCTGAGGGCCAGGGAAGGGGGGTGGTGGGGGAGAGGCCAAGTGCTGCCCTAGCACTGCACCCCATGCACAGGTTGGGGGGCAGGGTAAGCGAGGGGGTTGGCCATGCATTAGGGATACCTATATAAACTGACCATGCATCTGCAACTGAGACAGGTCAGGCACGGCCACAGTCATATGATTGGGGTCAGGCTCCTAGCCTGCCTGCCCATGCAAGCAATGTGGTGACACCAAAGGGCCACCAAGCGCGCCATACCTTACCACCACCCCCCCGCTCCCCCCACCCCCTGCCCCCGGCACAGTCTTCAGATCCACCACCACTTTACTGGACCGCGGAGCAGTTGGACTGCATACGTTGTACAATCTCCTCGCCAACGCTGGCCATGTAGCAGTCACTGCTGGAGGCGCTCACAGCCTCTTGCAATCTCAGCATCCCGGTTTGCACCAGTCTCCCCCATGTCGCAGGTTGACAGGGCAGCCATGCAGTGCACTCATCTCTGGCTATCTGAGGGGTGACCAGCACTCTCCGGGAAGTGTTATGGGGCGGTCACACAGGGCCAGGAAAAGTGCTAATTACAGCCATGATAACCACGTCTCTCTCTCTTTCATGCTGCAGGAGGACCACGTCAGGATCATGGATCCTGGTGACCTAGCTGTATGTCTGATGGCCTACAGAGAGCACAGAAGACAGAGGAGAGAGTGACTGAGGCACCTGGCCAAGCAAAGGCAGGAGCAGCAACCTCACGAAGAAGGGGCTGCTGGGGCTCCCGTACACGCTGCCCAGGAGCGACAGCGAGTCGTGGCTGGTCGGCACCTAGCGACACCCAGGGTCTATAGACACCGCCTGCCATTCCTGCAGATGAGCGAGAACCAGTGTCGCTGACGACTGTCTAGCGACCTGGTGGCTCACACCTGCCACTTACTGCAGCGCTTGGTGCCAAGGGGGCATGGAGGGCATCCACTGCCACTGGCAGTGAAATTGACCACGGTGCTCTATTTCTATGCCAGTGGCTCCTTTCAGGGCTTCACAGGTGACCTCAGTAGGATTTCACAATCCACCACCCACAAATGCATCCATGAAGTCATGGATGCCATCTTCTCCATGGCACACAACTTTGTGCATTTTGACCGGGACCGGAACAGTCAGGATTCAAGGGCCATTAGGCTCTTCCAGAGCTCGGGATTCCCACAGGTACAGGGTGCGATTGACTGCACTCATGTGGTGCTCAGGTCTCCATCGCTGCACTCGGTGGACGACATCAACTGCAAGGGCTTCCACTCACTGAATGTGCAGCTGGCGTGTGACCACTAGAAACGCATCCTGCAGGTATGTGCACGGTTTCCAGGAAGTGTTCACGACGCCTACATTCTGAGTCCCTCGCAGATCCCTGGAGTCTTCCAGGGTCCACAGAGGCTGCAGGGTTAGCTCCGCGGGGACAAGGGCTACCCACAGAGGACGTGGCTGATGACACCCGGGTGGCGGCCTCAGACTGCAGCAGAGAGATGATATAATGAGGCTCATGCAGCAGCTCACAACTTGGTGGAGCAAACCATCGGAATGCTGAAGGTGCGGTTCCGGTGCCTGGACCGGTCTGGTGGAGCCCTGCAATACAGTCCGCAGAGGGTGTCACGCATCGACATCGTCTGCTGCACCCTTTACAACCTGGCACTGCAACGGGTGAGGAGATGGCTGAGGAGGAGATGGAGGAGCTGCACGTCTCCTCTGATGAGGAGGACGCTGACAGAGATGGGGGTGAGGGGGTCCTCGGTGGTGATGATGACAGGGATGAGGCTCTCATGCTGGCTAGACGAGACAGGCGCTCTCGGGAGGCCCTCATAGCTGCTAGATTTGTGGACGATGATGACGACGTTCAGTGAGGACGCTCCATAGATCTTTGCATGGCCTCTGAGAATGTCTGACTCCTATCTGGCCGAGGGCAGCTCGCTTGCGCTCCATGATCAGGGCCATCTCAGAGACACAGCCATGAAACTTTAGAAGCATCTGAAGCTGTTGCACAGCATCACTGGTCACAGATGCTGGTGTGATAGCAAGAACACTGCTCATCAAAACAAGGAGCCATGACGGGGGAGACATTCTTGGGTCTTTATTGACAATAGAGAACATTATATGAAAGTGATTAACACCCGTGCCCAGGCTGTGCAACTAATTCTCCTTAACTTTCCTAACCGTGCCGCTACGTCTTGATGCTCCCCGGACATCCACAGAGGAGGTGGAGGCAGCCAGCTGACTGTGACGCCCTGTCTGTGATGACTTTGGTGGGCGTCCTCTGGAGGCCGAGGCTTGGTGGGCCTTGGCCTGCTTTCGGGGTCCTGCTGTGTGGCAGTGGCATCCTCCTTGGCCTGTGAAGCTGGATCTGCGGAGGTCACAGGAAGAGAGGATTCGGGTGGGCCGGACACTCCCAGAGTCACCTGGTGGATGGCCCCGGAGTGTGCACCTGCTGATCCTCCTCCCTATCGGTGCCCGAAGGCCCATGCGTGGAAGGGGTAGCTGGAGTGAGATCGAACTGCCCAACACCCCTCTAGCGTACACACTTTTGGGGGCCAACTATGGCATCAGTGATGGAGTTAAGCCCACACAGCAGTGCAGGAGTGACATCCTGGACCAAGGTCTCCATGCCAGCTGCCAGCCTGCCAATGTTGACCTCGGTGCATTGGCATGCAGGTGCTATCACCTCAGCCTGAAGACGGATAGGCTCCTCCATCATGCCTTGCAATCTGAGGAGTGCAGCGGACATCCCTTCCTGTGTTCCTGAGCTTGCCTTTGCAGCTCCAGCAACTGTGACATGTCCAAGTCCAGAGGCTCCTCATCTGACTCAGACTCAGCAACGTTCAGGCCTCCAGCAGTCCTCCAGGTGCTGGGGACCTGGGAAGTCCCTGACTCTGCCTGCGTGGATTAGAAAGTACAATGTGCTCACCAAATTGTGATCCCAAGGCTGCTGTAAAGCTAGGTCCCACCGGGATGTGTGTCTCTGTGCTGGTGGAGGGTGTGGGTGCACACTGTGATGGGACTTCAGGGAGGGTGCCTTCAGATTCCTCTTCAGAGGTTTCTTCGGAGCTTGCTTGGAGGCTCTGGGTCGTGGACTCCATCGGCTGCTTCCCAGATGTGCCTGAGAAAGCAAGGAGAGATAATTAGTGCAGGGCAGTGGCCTGTGAAAGACGACACATCACTCATGGCATGGTTGTCTGATGAATGTTGCACTGCTGGATCCTCACTTGGTAGAGCAGCGCCGACCTCACCATCAGCACAGGACCGGTCCCGGTCATCGCCGGCCAGCTGAATGGCTCTGTTTTCAAAGTCTGTGAGAACTTTGAATTTCGGCATCCCTCCACCTGTCTGTGACCTTTCCCTCCTGTTGTGAGTCAGTTTGTCCTGCATGGATAGAGATGGGGAGAGTGTATCAGGTCACCTGCCGGGCCAGATGAAAAGTATGCCTGGCCTGTGTGGGTGGTGAGTGGTCCCATGGACGGGATGAGAACAATGATGGTCTGTGTGAAGGAGTGAATGGTGATGTCCCTTACACTGACAGTGAGTGAGGGCCCTGTGAATGTGTGATGGGTTTGTGAGTGTGTGAGTTGGGAGTGATGAAAAGAATAACTTATCCTGGCGGAATGGAGGAGATCATTCATCCTTTTGCGCGCTGGGTGGCTGTCCTCCTCTGCAGGGCGTTCGGGCTGACCACCGCTGCCATCGCCTGGGTTGGTGACGTTGCTACCCATCCTGCGGCCAGAGTTGGGGTACAGGACATCCCAGCGGGCCTCCACGGCATCCAGCAGTTGCTCGAGGGACCGTTGTTGAAGCTGGGGGGCTGCAGCCTTTTTTTCCTTTGCTGACCAGGTGTCCCAGGCAGCGGTGGTGAGCTGGTGGCAATGCGCGCTTTGCTTGTGGCTGCCTTTTAAAGATGGCGGCTGGCATGATGCAACAGTGGGGTGATGGCGAGTGGGCGAATGAGAGTCCGCCTGCCATGGAAACGGCATGGTTCGCGGGAGTGAATATGTAATGAGGCGGGCTCGGGACGATACGGCATGAAAACCCACCATTTTCATCGGCGGGTAGGACTCCATTTTACCCGCCCGCTACCGCACTTAGTGCAATTCTGGGCAAATTCAGCCCAATGTCCTGAAGCGCCTAAGGCCATTTCACTATATGAAAGGTGCTGTTGTTGTTTAAATACCCTAAATAAGATGCTTTATATTAATTAATGCCAATTTAGTTATAGCTCCTCAATTGTTTGGCAGGTAAAAAGTAGAATATGGCTGAGCCACACAGATCGGAGTGTCCAAGTTTCACTCCTTGTTTGTGCTGAGTTGGCTGCTCTCAGGAGGGAGGTAACAAGTGGCCTCAGTGCCTCAGGATTAATGGACACAAAAAGATAATCAGCCAGGGTGATCCTGACAATCCAGTGATATAGGGTGTGTCACGACTGGGTGAGGACTAGTGTTAGGACTTTGCCTTTCTTTGCCACTCTTCGATTGATTGTAACAGGGTTTTTGTAATTTATGAGGATGAAGGTATTAATTCAGTGTCTATTCTTAACCATTTGCTTGCTATTTGCAAAGAACTCAGTCTGACAGGTTTTATTGAGTTTAAACACAAAGGAATTAGTTTTGATTGTGCTAAAAACCCACTCAAGTAAAGATATAAAGATATTTAAAAAGATAAACTCACATCCTGACCTTCATAACACACGCACAAGCACACAAAATTATAAGTTATACAGTAGAGGAGGTTCACTTTTGGCCAAATTAAGATTCAATGATAAAAGGGAAAAAGAGTTCACTGTTTATGACTTTTTCGCTGTTGCCCGTGGCTAAGGCAGTTTTTTAAATGGTCGTCCTTTTTTCTCCCTGTAAACGCTGTTCAAATTTCTCCATCTGTTGACCCCAATATGATATAGTTAGGCAGAGTTCCTTTTTCTTTGAACTTCTCTATCTCTGTGATGTATTTAAACTGTAACAGAAACAGGGTTCTGAACTTGAGAACAGCAGGGAGAGAACAGTGGTGCTCCTGCTCCATTTGCAGACTTCTTCTTCTCTGCCAAAAGCAACCAGGGTGTTGTAATAAAAGACATTTCAAAATGGTGATTTTGGTCACATGACCCATCTCCCCATAATGATGAGAATTCCACAGAAGGTAATTGATTAGCTCATGTGTGGACAGACCTTGGCCTTTGCATTATGGCCTAGTTATTAGTTTCTTTAATGTCCCAGCCATCACCTCTGAATAGACCATTCTTCCTTGTGATGAGCTAGGAAGAATGTCAATGCCTTCTATATAACGATTGTCCTGGTAGACTTTCTGTCTCTGCCTGAAAGGTAGCTTTATAGAAATGCAAATAGTGGGAGCCAGTTACAAGTTTCAGTTCATCTTTGAAGCAATTCTTGACATCAGCAGTTGTGAAATTCCATCAGAGGTTTGCCTTGGCTTGTCCGAATTGTAATTCACATTGGAAACTTCCAGAAACTGACCAACATGTAATACCAGACATGTCAGGTGACCTGTGACAGCCATCTTAAGTCAGCGTCTTTGCTGGTTTAATGAAGTTCAATATATATTTAACCAGCCAATGAAATTAAAGATCACATATTCCACATGCACATGTCACATCTTCAATGACAGGTGGAAGGTAGGAAGTAAATTCAGCATATTATTGAGTTGGAATGCAATCCTTTTCTCACTGGGCAAGTACCTTGTATACACTTGCCACCTTAAGTCATACATAAAGAACAATTATTCAGGTAAGGTGTCAGGGTGACTGCACAGCAGTATGAGTCAGCACATAGAGGGGAGAGGAGTATATTGCCAAGTATAAAAATTATCTGACAGGTACAAGAACAACAGTGCCTGTGCTGATCAAGCTCAATAAGCTTGTTTACAGAAGGAGACTTGTCATCTGTTACTAAATATTTTATTCTCTTATTTATCTTTTGAAAAATGAAATGAATGGTGTCATCAATGCCACTTGCTTGGAAATGTTATTGAGACAGATAGTGTAAAAGAGATAAACAAACATCAGAAGGTGTTGCACATTATTAAACTAAAGACCTCCAGAGAGATGCCATTTCAAATACATGTTAATTTGGCTGTGTCACACAGTAAGGCTCAGTAACTCTTTAAACTAGTTTCACCAGGATTTACAGTTTAAGGGAAAGAAAGCTGCAAGCGTCACTTATAGCTATTTGTAAACAGACTGTACATTGGCATCTGGCTCAAGTAGAACATCAACAGCAGTTCCATGCACATTATTGTAGTAAGAAACAGCACTTCTTAAATACTCAGTGGAACACTGAATATTTCAAACTGATGCACTTAAAGCAAATAATCTATTTAACTTAATTGCAATACACAAGGAAGCACTCGGGTATTTAAAATAAAAGCAGTAGACTTTGGACAAATTGAGTCATGTCCTTTGGGTGTCAAGCGGTCTACGAAGAACAGCTTGGACTTGATCTATCTTTATCAACAGCTGTTTGCTTAACTAAGCAAATGTATCATAGAAAGGTAGAGCTATGGGCGAGAAGCTTTGCCGTTGTCCAGCTCAGTTTCAAGACCATGTGACTGATGAAATTTTACAACCTGAATGTTCTTTTCAATGGTCGATACTTTGGATGGAGAAGTAAGAAAAGCAAAACGAGTTAGCGATCTTTTCATGAATCAGCAGGGTGATAAATTATTGACAGTATTGAAAATACCACTGTAATACAGGCGTGAGTTAGTATGTGACAGTGCACTCTGGAATCAAGGCCAACTACCTTTCCAGTAAAAGTCCTCTGCTCTAGAATAAAGAGAACATCTCAGCATTGACAGTGATGTTTAAGCTTAAGTTCACTCATGCAACAAAGTATCATAGATCACTTCTGCCTGAGGCACTGGTGAGTTATGAGTCTTCCTCAGTTGTGAAGCAAGACTGATTGGTAGCAGACTCTCACCAGTGAAAGGTTCTGCCTTCAACATTCCTTTAGTGCATTTGCACTACGATTTGAAGCTGCTTTTTAATATCCTACCTGGTGGATAACCAATTCTTAACCAAACAGAGCTGGAGTAACCTTACCTTTGTCAATGTTCAAAGGATCTTTTTCACCTTAAAAAATCAGTAATGATAACAGCCAATGATAACATCTGCTTATTTTCTACCTCAACTCAGTCCAAAACCTATCCACAGAGCAACTTGTTCTACTGATTTCTATTCAGCTGACTTTGTCATTGAGGAACAGAGTGCACTGCACACAAGTCGTTACAATGTTACTGTGCATACTTGGCACCCGGATCAGGGTGCCCTCGTCTTTCCATTATCAATGGGGATTCCATGTTCGAGGATCACATCAATATAGAGACAACAGTGGAATGGTTGCAATGACAGACATTCTGAGCTCAGTGCAGTGCACTCTTACCTCTCTGTGGCACCCCAACCTCACCGTGGCCGGTTGACCTAGACGCATGGCGCCTCTCCAGCTCCAGGGCCTCCTGCTCATACTGAGTTAGAAAGAATAGTTGGGACGGTCCTCCACCAGTCAGCAACTCTCGGCATTATTATGGGATATCTTTTTCTGAAAGGACAGAGGAGCAGTGATTAGTCCACCCTGTACCTGCATTGCCATTGCAGCCTGGCCAACCCCACCTGAGGAATACCTCGCAGGGCTCAGCTGATTCGTGACCCTGGAGCCACAAGATACTCATTCCAAGCAGCCAGGGCTCACCCCCTTGCCCAGATGCTGCCTCATTGACATTTGCCACTCACACTCTAAGAACTCTGAGGTCCAAGGGGGTGGGGTGGGGGAGAGAGGGGTGATGGGCAGCTCCTAACTGCTCTGCTAAGTGACCCAAGCCAACTTGATGCTCACCCTTCCTGATTGCAGGAGATCATCGAACCGCTAACAGCGCTGCACCCATGTGCGCCTCACCACATCACAGGAGCTCACCCTAGATGCCTCCAGGAGGGCAGCGAGACACTCATTGGAAAAACACGGGGCTGACAGCCTCGCCGACCTACCCCCCTGCCTGCCGTGTTTAGCAGTAATGAGCTCCATGACGAGGCGCGTGTGCTTCACTGGCAGCCTTCGCGTGGCTGCCGCAGCCGCTATTGAATCGGCTGCCAGGTCGCCCATTGGACCCAGTGGACACTGAGCTCCCGCCCCCGCCTTAATTGGCCCGCCCACGTCAAATCGCGGCACGGAGCCGATCGTGGGCGGCAGTCGGCTTCCTGACTGCCCCCGCCCACTCCCGCCGAGCCCACACGCTGAACATTAAATTCTGGCCCTAGTAAAAAGTTCAATTTATTTTATAATTGTTTGGTATTTTATAACAGGAATATTAATAGTTAACTTGATGTTGACTGAATTTCTGTCCTTAATTTATGTCTTTCAGTGTCCCAAGTCTGAAATCCCCTGATTTTCAGAGGATGACTACTGTCAATGCTGTCCTATAACCAAAAAAAAAAGATTTGCATTTAGATAGCACCTTTTGTGACCACTGGACATCTCAAACCATTAAAGTACTTTTGAAGTGTAATCATTGTTGTAACACAGGAAACCCAACAGCCAATTTGTGCCCAGTAAGCTCCCACAAAAAACAATGTGATTATGACCAGATAATCTGTTTTTCTGATGTTGATTGAAGGATAAATTGACCAGGACACTGGGGGTAACTGATCTTCTTTGAAACAGTGCCATGTCCACCTGATAGGGCAGACAGGGCCTCGATTTAATGTCTCATCCAAAAGACAGCACCTCTGGCAGTGCAGCACTCCTTCAGTGCTGCACTGGAGTGTTAGCCAAACTTTTTGTGCTAAAGTCTTGGAGTGGGACTTGAATCCACAACCATCTGACTCAGAAACAAGAACGCTATCAACTGAGCGAAGGCTGACCCCAGGCAATAAATGATTGTGAATTATGTATTGACATAGAACCTTTGCAGATAGTCTTTCCCCAAGACGTCAGCCAAACAGGCTGCTTTTGCTGATTGCTGATAGCCTTGCTGACAGCTCAGGGATGAGGATTTGAAGCCGCGTCATTAAATATGTAGGACAAAAGATCTCATTGTCACATTACCTTTAAAAAATAGCTCCAAAATAAACCAAACTGATATATTTTCTACAGTTTACAGTTTATTCTTATTGTACATGTTAATGGATTATTACTCTGCATCATTTGTAATTTCCCTTGAAACTACATTAATTGCTTTTAAATTATGCTTTAATGAGAGACCATTAGTATATTAAAGAGCCATTGTCATCCTACTGGAGAGATGAGAAAGCTGAATGATTACAGTATCAGTTTAGAAGAAACTGCTGTTGCCAGTAGCAACAGGGGATCAAACAGTGATTAGTTTAGTCCAAACTTAATTTTTATCAACGTTGTATTATTTTATGCCACTAAATAAAATATATTTGCAACAATACTGTAAATCAAAATAAAATACAACGATAATGGGCCATACCTGTAGCTGGGCATTTAATGCTGTCTGCTGTTAAATAGATTGTCCCTGCACATTTAGGCTTTTTCAATATTTTGAATATCAAGTTGTTGTAAGTGCAAGCTGCATAATGTTGCAGCTAGAGAAACAGGGCATTTAGGACTTGAGTGAACAGGATAAACAAAGCATCTCCTTAACCAATTGGACTGAAGGATTATGAAATGGACAGTGCAAATACTGAAAAGTAGGAATAAATAAGACTGGGTCAATTCAATGCCAAATCAAGTACAGAAAGATAAATAAAAAGAAGAAAGGTAATTGGATAAGAGAGGGAGGAAAAAAAGACAGAAAGTACCATTAGCCTCGCCATTATGTTGACAGCAAAAGTTGGGCAAACGTCAATACACTTTTGACTCTCCAACTACTGCCTCTTGCCACCTCATTGTCCCTACAGCCATCAGTGCAAAATGCGACTTGTTCTGTAGAGAAACACTTTGCTGCTGTATTGGGTTCCATTTTGTAGTCAAGTCAAAAACTGCTACTGGTCACCCAGTGAAGTCAAACAAATGCAAATATCAAGTGAAGTCTAATATTTGAACTTGTAATCCAATAGTTTGGGATACCATATTTTTGGGAGGAGCTGTGGGGGGCACAATTTTAGGAGAGCGAATGATCCTCAAAATAAGTAATTTTGATGTATAAGGATCTTCTTTAAAAAAAGCCCTCCAAAAATGGTAAAATTTGTAGGAATAAATTGCATTTAAATAAATGGGCAACTGCACATGACAAAAATCACAGATAGGCGAGAGATATAGAGGTCTAATTTTTGAAAATGTGTTTTCTAAATTCGCATATCCCCTATATTTGAGTTACAAAGTTGGGGAAAACCATTTCCTTGCATCATTTGGATAAATACATAAAACTACACCATTTATAGAGTGGATACATGTATATGATGATTATCACATTGGAGGCTGTTGATGCTCCTCATGTTTGACAGCAGTACAAATGAATTGCATACATAATCAAACTGGCAGGAAATAAAAGTTACTGCGAATTTCAACTAGAGGAAATTGTAAGTACATCAGAAACAGTAAGCAGAGCACTTGAACAGCCACATATAACATAAAGAACATGTTTAAGGCACATTGATTAGTGTGCTGTATTTAAAAAGTATTCAAATAAACACACTACCACTGTTGGATGGTTGTTCTATTTTATTGTGATACATGTATTGTCTTCATACACAGAATAATCAATTTAAGTAGTATTTTGGTTAGTTGCAGTGTTACAATCAAAGCATTTCAAATGACACAAATATCTTATTATTAACAAAGGTGCAGTTATACGATGTATCTGTAGGACCAGGAATTCTAGCTGCATGCTACAATCCTGCCACGGTGACATATCAACAGACACTAGAAGAATTTGCTTCTATTACATGTTAACAGCATGACTCCTGAGACATCTCAAAATGCTTATTGTAGTGTCATCACTGTTAATGTGCATAGATGCAGTAACTAATCTGAACAGTAATGGAGTGAATGACCAGTTACTTTGCCTTTTTGATGACGTTGGTGGCCAAAATACATGGGAAACCTCCCTGATTTTCTTTGATAATTGCCATGGAATTTTTTGCGTTCACCCCAATCACTTCAGTGAAATATCCCAGGAGACAATAGGCTCAAAACAATGGGAGTAGTGCAAGCCATTTTGTAAAGGGTGATTTTCAGCATGAATACAAACACCTCATAGTTGGTTCCTCTTTTAGGTTTTTCTCATGTCACACGGGGTCGCCACAATGCTGGCTGATTACCTCTTTTCAACCATCATTTTTAGATTTAGCAGGTTCCTTTGCTGCTGGGTACCCTCCCCATTTATCTAGGCTGGGGACTGGCACTGATACACACTGGCTTGCCTGCACCAGCAGTTGAGTTGAGTATGAGCACCTCATGACCTAGAAATACTCTAAACTGTGAAATGTTCTGACTAATTTCCCCTCGCTCATCCCTCTTCTATTTTATTTCCTCTTTTCCTGGAGCAGTTAATTCATAGAGGTTAACAACAGTATTCCTTTCTCTTTGTTGCAGGGTTGAATCCTACTTGGCCTTTCTTTCAGCATTGTGCAATGGGCTCATCATGACACTGATTCACGAATCTCACCAACCTCTCCTGTCAATTCCTCAACTATCCAACACAACCCCTCCAGACCCTGGCAGCAGGTTAACAATTTCTGGTGGATTAACAAGCATTACTCTCTCCACTAATGCCCGGTCACTCATGAACAAGGCCCTTGCCATGCATCACTCCCTCCTGGATGATAATATTACCATTTACCTTTGACTGAAATGCAACTCCTGATTGTGCCAAATCTTTGCCACTTACCAAAGCCTCCCCCACCTGACTGTACCTTCTGCTGCCTATCTGGCCAGATCACCACACGGGTTATGTGGCTTTTATGAGCAAATCAGTACATGATCTTTCTTTCTGGCACTTTGTCCTCCTTCAAGCAGCTGTGTCTGATCCATCCTCTCGGCTGTCCATTAATGGTACTGCCTTGGGGAGTCCCAGGCTGAGTTGCTCCCTGCAGTTTCCTCCCTCAGGTTCTGTGTGAGCTGATTGTAATCTGCATCTCAGCTTCCCTTTCTAACTCTCAATCTCATATAAACCATCCTCCCATATGTATGCCACTAGCAACCTCAGTGTAGGATTTTCTACAGCAAAACAAAGGTTTTACGCTGCTACTGAACATGTGTCATCAAAATTTATGTACACCAGTCACAGTCACCTGATTCTTTTTCCTTCAACCAGAATTGCAACAGGTGTTAAAAATCAAAATAATATCACACACCAGCTAGAAACAGTGCCAACAAATAACAAAATGGAAGGAAATTATTTCAGACATCACCCTCAGGGATTTATAGGTAGTGCAGGTGTATTGCTACAACACCTAAACATGCAATTAAAATAGGTAGCAGAGATTCAAGCGCAACATTAACATGGCAATAACATTCAAGAACTTGGTTAGAAAGATAAGGTTGTCACTTGAAATGTTAGTGTGTGCTCTAGATACAATATAAAATATTTAACTGTTAATAGCTAACTGTGTTCCTGTCCGCAGATGCTGCCAGACCTGCTGAGATTTTCCAGGTATTTTTATTTTTGTTATAAAATATTTCATGTTCAACTGAATTTATTGTATATACTTTCTTATCAAGATTATGTTTAACCTGAATCATATCTGAATCACAGAAATGACGTGCATATTATTACAGATTATATATATTGTTGTCTACTGTTATTTGTCGGACTAGCTACGCTGAATGATGAAACTGTAAAAGGTCTTGGTCTAACAGGAAAATGGCCAAACTGAAACTGAATTATTACTGCCATCTACTGTCAAGTTTGTGCATTAATAACTTAATGCAACTTATT
Organism: Cetorhinus maximus; assembly: GCF_964194155.1. Lineage (NCBI taxonomy): Eukaryota > Metazoa > Chordata > Chondrichthyes > Lamniformes > Cetorhinidae > Cetorhinus > Cetorhinus maximus. The sequence goes on from NC_135884.1 coordinate 42,709,127, forward strand.
AAAATTTGTATTATTTGGGATGTGAACGTTTCTAGCAAGGTCAGAATTTGTTGCCCATGATTAATTTTCTTTGGGGAATTGGTGGTGAGTTATCTTCTTGAACTGCTGCATATCTGTCTGTCTGGTATCAGCATAACCATGTTGGCAGTCACTCCATTGAAAGATGACATCTACTCAGGATCGCGAGTTTCTGACATGGGATGTGACTGAACTGATCAATTCTCAACCCGCAGATCTTTGGGCACACAGGGCAGGACATCCCATGAGGTAGTGGGATCCGGAGTGCAGGATTTTCTTCCTTTTCTTATCTTCTCTGTCTCATCATTAAGATTTGGACTCAAAGAGTGATGTAGATTGATGGACAAGTTGTCACCATTTTGAACAATTGGTAGCAACTCCTCCGAGTCATTAATGTCAACGCTGTCATGCTTTACAGTGTCTGTGAAGTGTTTTTTTTTTGCCCTCCCTGGAACGTTGGCCATTTGAGTTGAGAAAACAGGAGCTGTCGGGGGAGAAACTTTTCAGCCATCCGGACACAGTGCCCAACCCATTGAAGTTGATTTTTCAAGGGTTTAGCCTGAATGCTTGTGGAGCTGGCTTCAAGAAGATCACTAGCATTTGTTCAATGGTCCTCCCATTGAATCCGGAGGATGCAATGGAGGCACTGCTGATGGAATTTCTCTTTCACTCTCACATATCACTGATACACAGTCCAGGTCTCACTGCAGTACAGGAGTGTGATGATGACAACCGCTCTGTACACCAGGACTTTTGTTAACTTGTGGGGGTCTTTGTTGTCAAACACTCATGGCCATAGTTTGTAGAAAGCTGAGCTGGCGCAGTGATCTGGTGTGGATCAATCATCAAGGTGAGTTGTGGGGCCTGGGGATGATGCGTACTGAAGTGAAACCCCGCCTCCTTCGTTGCCATTAACTGAAGGTACACCCCATGAAGTCTGCCTTCAGTTCAGTGTTTCCAAGAGTTTTCAAGGTAATTTTAAACTAACTCTTCATTCTAGCACCTGCTCCCATCCATGGTGCCATTCACCCTGCCCCCACCGTCACTGCCTCAACTCCATTTGCCCTGGCTCACTCCCCCTATCAGGAAGATATAATCATTTTCATAATGTTATTGGAATTTATTTTAAAGTAGAGTAATAGTGGGGACTGTGTCTATGTGTGTGTGTGTGTGTGTGTGTGTGTGTGTGAGACTTAATTGAATTAAAGGCGGCTGGTTCGAAGGCTTTGATATATCAGAAGATAAGCTCGGTTTGAAATGTTAAGTAGGTAAACATGGGGAATGTTTTAGGACGTAAGATGTAAAGGGGACATTTGCATTTTTAAATAAACCAGACTAGCTTGAATTCAAAAGAGGGGAGTGAAATGTTTCACCTAGCCAGAAGAAGTTAAGAAACAGTGTGTTTATTTTTTCCAAAGATTATTGGTAAAATCGGTACTATTATAGATTTTTTTATTATTAGAGAGGTAAAGTCCAAAGACATAGGGTAAAATTTTTAGCTCAGTGGGTGGGCGGGCGCGTGCCCGACCTGCTCGAGCATCAAATGACGGGCATTGATGTCGGGCAAGCGTCCCGATGTCAATGTGCAGATGCACAATATTTCATTCGGCAGATACGTGCCGAAGTTGGCAGTGTGCCTCCTGACAATTAAAAGGCCTGGTAAGGCCATTAAATTATCAATTAAGTTGGATTTTTCACTGCCTGGCCAACCTTATGGTTGGCGGGCAGGTGAAAAGGCCAGGCGGCCTTTGCACTTTTTAGGAAACCTCATCCATGGGTGGGATGAGGTTTCCTAAAGCAAATAAAAATAAAATAAACACTTTAATTAATAACATGTCCCTGCTCATGTGACAGAGCCACATGAGGGGACATGTTTCATTTCATTTTTATTTTCTTTATTATTATTTTTAATAACTCCTCATCTCCTTGAGGCAGCTCTGTGTCTCAGGGAGATTATGAAGCACGCATTCGCGTGCATGCACTAAGGTCATGCTCGCCCTGCTCGCCCTCCTCCTCCTGCCTGCACAGGCAGCGCTGAGCGCTGCCCCTCGTGTTTCATGCTGGAGAGGCCTTAATTGACCTACCAGCGTGAAAATACCTTCCAGTCCTGATCGTGGGTGGCGGTAAGCTTCCCGACTGCTCCTGCCCTTTCCCGCTGAGCCCGCCCGACATGGATGAAATTCTGCCCATAGTGAAACAATGGGAATTTGCATTCAAAGGGGAAAATATGTACAAAGGAGAGAAGGCTGTGTGTAAGCCCAGGAATTCTAAGATCTAACAAGTGTGAAAAGCTTCCAGCATCTAAGCCTCAAGCTGCTGTCTACAAGGAACCGAAGCTGAGAAAACTCACTTTGAATTCGACTATCCATGGGGCAGAATTTTCTGCCTGTCGGGCGGGCGGGCCTGGCCCAATCTCCAGCGGGCGGGGAGCCGATCGTCGCCGGAGAAGCGGGCCGCGCCGCCATTTTATGTGGACGGGCAAATTAAGGCCCGCCCAGCATAATGTCTGGCGGGAAGCGCTATGCGCTTCCTGTGTGGTCGGGGGGATTCCCCAAAAGCGAGAGTGTGCTCTTTCACGCATGCGCACAAAAGAGCGCACATCTCCCTGAGGCAAAGTGCTGCCTCAGGGAGATCGCTTCCACGTTGAAAAATATTAAAAATAGAAAACAAAAAATTCCCTAACATGTCCCCCTAATGTGACAATGTCACATGAGATGGGACATGCTCATAATTTACATAATAACTTTATTAAAATATTTAAAACCCTGCATGAAACCTCATCCCGCCGGTGGATGAGGTTTCATGTTTTCTCTATTTGCCGCTGGAGCTCCTGGCCTGCCCGCCAACCTTAAGGTTGGACAGCCAGGTCCTTTAATTGTTTAAATGATCCTGTCAATGGCCTCAATTGGCCATTGACAGGTCGATGGGCCCACAACTGATTTTGCTGCACCCCCGCCTTCCTGAAAATTTAAATGGGGCGGGATGACGTCGGGGGTTCCGCCTGATGACATCCCGCGTCATTTTATGCATCAGCGAGTGGGCCCCACCCCCTGCTCGCTGATGGCAAAATTCTGCCCATGGTGTGTGCTTTGCCTGGGTCTGTTTAAATCTATGTGCTTTACTGTTACCTTAACGGAGGTGTAACTGAGGTTAGATTAATTCAGGGATTTAGAAGCTATCATCGTAGTAATTTGTAGATCTATGTACGTGCTTAAATCATTTCTTCTATTAATAAAGGTTTAACTTAATTTTGTTAGAAACCTATGAGACTTGGTGGCCGCCTTTTTACTGAATTCAAAGCCCTCATCTCGAAATAAGTACAACTGCAAAATAGCTGTGACAGCTGCTTCAAGTTTCCCTCTGGGATTTCAGCAGCTGGGCATTTACCATGGGCTGTGCCATAACACCCCCATCCCCTGTCCCACATTCCTGACTCGTGCCTGCCATCCATTCCCCCATTACCACTTAACCTCCACCTCCACTGGCTCTGGTCCGACATCAGCCTGGGATGCCAGGGTGAGGAGCGTGAAGTGACACAGGGATGGGAGGATGGGAAGGGTGTGAAGCAGGTGCCAAAAGCGTGGGAAAGGTAGGTGTGGGGTGGTCAGGAGTGTGGAGGGGGAGACAGTGGGAGGGGAGTGAGCCAGGATGTTGGGGGGCTTGGAGAGAGGAAATCTAGGGATGTGGTGGGGCTGAGCCAGGGGTGCGGGGAGTGGGGTGGTGGGGAAGTGAGCTGGAAGCGTGTGAGAAGTAGGGGTCAACCAGAGTTGGGGGAGAGTGGGGTGGAGGGGGGTTGACCTGGAGCATGGGGGGGTGGGGTGTTGACAAGAGTGGGTGTTAGCTGGGTGTTTAGCAGCGTCAGAATTATGCCTGTGTGAAAACACTCTTCTTGGTTTAAAGGGCTGCTCCCACCAGGCTCCACACCTGCTAGGAACAGCGCTAAATAAATCAGTGTAAATAACTAGGTAAGTCCGGGGGAGATAGCCCAAGTTTACACATTGACAGGTCCTAACGGGACCATCAGCGGAAGCTCCCATGGAACAATTTGTGGTGAACCAGAAGTTTGAGGTCCCAGAGTAAGTCGGTTCCCCAGAACTTGCAATTCCATTGCAGCCCCAATAGTGGCAAACATCTCAATGCTCACTGCTATCAGGATCGGATGATCTGGGCCATTATCTTTATAGCAAACGTATTCATTAAATACAGGGTTTCGAGCAATTCTTTCACCAAAGGCTTGTACAGAACCAAAATGTTTCACTCTCGGAAAAACTACATAAAGCTGCCCATGTGTGTATACAGGTCTAGGAATGTAAACACAAATGTTGTCAAGCGTCCGGGCTTGTCACTAATTTATAGTCATAGAATATGAAAGTGAAATTGGGAACTGTATCTTCCTGAGTTGAAAATGTAGGTTCAAATCTGAAGGGCTCAATAATATTCAAGGAATAAAAACTTTATTTCCTTTAAATTTGCCTGCTATAAAAGCTACACAAAGTTTGCGACTCATAAAAACAGGGCTAGGAAAATTGATGCAAACTTTGTCAAGACTCTGGCCTTGCTTTGTGCTGACTGCTGTGTTTTTCTCCCTCCACCCACACCAGCTGTTCCCTCACCCCACTGCCACCACCAGCAATTTGCACTCAGCACACAGCAGAAAACTTACCAGCACCATTTTCAACTGTGATGGAACATTTTTCCCACTCCCATGCTGTCCCCAGCCCTCTGTCCAGGGTGGTGCCAGAGGATTAGAGTTGCAAAAGTGACACCTTTATTCAAGAAAGAGTGTACGGATAGTTCTAGTATCTAGAGGACACTCAGATTAACATCAGCGGTGGGTTAGGTTTTAGAAACAATAATCAAGGGAAAACATCAACAGGTACTTGGAGAGGGTTGAGTTAATTAAGGAGAGCCACTAAAGATTTGTAAAAGGCTGATCATGCTTGACAAATCAAATTGAACTTTTTGATGAAGTAACAGGGAAGATTGATGGAGGGAAAGCAATGGATGTTGTGTTTATGGATTTTAAGAAAATATGTTAAAATGTATGTATATTTAATACAAAGAAGTGTGAGGTGATGTATTTTAAAAGAAGGGTTAGGGAAAGGAAATATAGACATAAAGATACATGTCTAAAGAGTATGCAAGAACAGAGGGACTGGGGATGGCCATCAGCATAGATCTTTGAAGGACATATTGAGAAAAGCATATGGGATCTAGGACTTCACAAAAAGAGGCATCGAGTATAACAGCTGTAATGTTATGCTGAACATGTATAAACCCCCATTTGGCCACAACCATGTTATTGCATCCATTTCTGGTCACCACACTTCAGAAAAAATGCGAGCGTCTTTGAGCGGGTGCAAAGGAGCAATGCCAGAATTGTTCTAGGGATGAGGGATTTTAACTACATTTTGAATTTGAATATCGCTGAACAGACCGACATTTTGCTGCAGTTTTTCATCTTGCAGTCATCAGGACAAATGCAAGAATGCTAAATTTCAAATAATCACAACAATTTATGCTACAGGTGAAAATGGTGCTGATTAGTTGCTTAATAGCAACTTTTAATAGCTGTGATATTGTCATGGAGAAAGCAACAGGGTGCTTTAGGCTCACTAAGCCCGTGGGTAATTCAAAAAAGTGCAAGGCTTAAACATATTCCTTTCGCTTGTAGAGAACAGGCCTCTGCCAATGAATGTATGTCACTTCTAGCAAGCGTAACCATTATGAGCTTGACTAATTGTCTTAAATTTGTTGTTAGTGTAGCTATCAGCATATTCAGGATTGTTCAGCAAGTGCTGCCCAATTGCAGAATCACATCTAACAGTAGACATTTTGTTTTGGGTTTTACAAGCACAAGCTAGTTAAATATGGTTTGGGAAAATGCGAGGTTGTCCACTTTGGCAGGAAGAAAAGCAAAGCAGAATATCATTTAAATGGAGAGAGACTGCAGTTCAGGGGGGTCTGTGTGTCCTTGTACCTGAGTCACAAAAAAGTCAGCATGCAGGTACGGCAAGTAATTAGGAAGCCAAATAGAATCTTGTCCTTTATTGCAAGGGGATGTAGTGTAAAAGTAGAAAAATCTTGCTCCAACTGTATAGGGCATTGGTGAGATCACACCTGGTGAGACTGCACCTGGATTACGGTGCCCAGTTCTGGTCTCCTTACTTAAGGAGGGATATACTTGTTGTTAGGAAATATAGATAGTTTAAGTAAGTTATATTTGTATTTGTGGGTGTTAGGAACGAGTTTTAGCTTTAAAGTTTAAGTTTGATTTATATTTTTGTACTTGTATGTTAAGAGCGGTCAAATTGAGTTTTAGTTTCACTTTAAAAAGCTGCCTACATTTCTAATGAGAGTTTTATGACTTAAGCTAAGGTAAACAAACAAGAGTAGAAGAATTGGACTGATGCCTAGCAACAGGGGCCCAGGGAGGCAGGTCCCTCCCACAGACACACACATATACACACACACAGAAAAGCTAGAAACAGCAGTTTGTTTTGGAAGCAGTTGGAGTTCAGCTGGTTTTGAAAATAGCTGCCAGAGAAGCAGCCTAGAAGGGGACAGATAGCCAGTCCCAAGCTAAGGAAAATACCCCAAAATCCAGTGGAGTGGAACAGGAAGAAGTCCCAAGAAGACCTCCTAGTCAAAAGAAGGACAGGAACCTGGGAAATGGTCTTGTTAAGTGAAGTTAAGAGTGAGAGGCAGAGAGAAAGGCTTCAAGCTTCAGATTTAAGGAGACAAAGCTGCAGAAAGCAGATTTAAAATGAGAACAGTTTGCAAGAGGCAAGAAGGTTAAAGAGACAACTAAAGGTCTGTAACTCTTTGCTATGGGCATGTGAAGCAGTGGTATGGTTGACGGCTGAGTCAGTGAGAGAGAGTGCGTGGAAGACAGCTTGAATGCATGTGGTGACCCAGGGAAGAGGAACATCGGAAGGAGAGTTTGAAACCCTGGAGGTGAACTCTTGCAGAAGGAGTCAGAGAGAAAGCATCGGTTTGGGAGAAGATTCCAAAGTGAGTTCTTGGAAAGTGGAGATTAGAAACCCTCATGTGGAAGAGAGAATTCAGTGAGACTAGTTGGCTTACAGTGGTGACAAGCATCTGGGGGATGGGGTAGTTGAGGAGAGATCCATAGCATCTGGTTGAGGTGACATCTGTCACTTGGGTTTCAAAGTGTGGTGTGTCTGACCACAGAGTGCCTATTGGTTTACATGGGCTGTGTACTTACTGTGAATGTTAGAGTATAAGATAGCTTTTGTGACTTATGTTATCCTTAAAAATCTGTATATATCTGTAAAGGTATAGTTGTGGCTGAAGGAAGATTGTAATATAGTTCATCTTTTCTTGTTTAATAAATGTTTTATTCTTTTGTTAAAAGTTCATTAGCTGACTCTGGTGACTCTGCTCAGTCGCCCCTCTCCATGTGTCGAAAGAAAGAAATGAAAGCTAAAATCTATCAAGTTGGGTTCCACCCTGGGATCAGGCTTGTTCAGTGGTAACCTCAGCTGGGATCATAACATTGTATTGGAAACAGTTCTCAGGGAAGGTTCACTAGGCTGACTTCTGGGTTGAAGGAGTTGAATTATGAGGAAAGTTTGAGTAAGTTGGTATTTAGAAGAATGAGCAGTGATCTTATTGAAACATATAAGATTCTGAGGAGGCTTGACAGGGTAAATGCTGAGAGGATTTTTCCTCTTGTTGGGGAATCTAGAACTAGGAGGCACTTTTCAAAAATAAGGGGTCTCCCGTTTAAGATGGAGATGATGATAAATTTCTTCTCAGAGGGTTGTTAGTATTTGGAATTCTCTTCCACAGAGAGCAATAGAAGCTGGGTTATTGAATATTTTAAGACTAAATTAGACAGATTTTTGATTGACAAGGGAGTCAAGGTTAAAGGGGAACACACAGGAAAGTGGTTACAATCAGAGCAGCCATGATCTTATTGATGGCAGAGCAGGCTCGATGGGCCGAATGGTGCCACTTCTATTTCTTATGACCTTATGCAGACACTGAGAGGTTGTTTCGTCTGGCTGGGGAATCCTGAACACAGGGCACAGTCTCAGGTAAGGGCCCAATCATTTAGGACTGAGATGAGGAGAAATTTCTTCACTCAAAGGGTTGTGAATCTTGGGAATTCTCTTCCCCAGAGGATTGTTGATGCTCCATCACTGAATACATTTAAGGCTGAGATAGACAGGTGTTTGGTCTCACAAGGAATCAAGGGATATGGGACGCGGGCAGGAAAGTGGAATTGAAGCCCAAGGTTAGCTATGCTCATATTGAATGGAAGTGCAGGCTTGATGGATTGTATGGTCCTCTCCTGCTCCTATATCTTATGTTCCTTATGAGACAATAAAACTCACATAATTGAAAACAGACCTTCATAGAAAAGAAGAAGGTGGATTTATCATTACTTACAAAATTCCAAATCAATTCAAAAAAGAATAAATAACACATGATTAAATATAGTACATGGTCTAATCATAATATAGCGTGGATTAAATGAATAATTTGGAATTAACAGGGTATCACCAGGTTTAATCAGTGGTTTGATAAGGGTAAGATCTTGTTCTTTTAGCAATTAGCAGGCAGATACCACCTAACTCAGCAGCATATATTCAGATGCAAGCATATTCCACAAACTTCAGCAAGAGCCAGCAAGAGTTACTCAGTCTGAAGCCCCATGATTTCTCTAAACATATCTGTTCTATACACTGTCTCACCTCCACGGTGACAGAATCAAGGGAATGTATAAACTGAATATGAAAGTGAGTAACCGTCACAATACGGAGAAGAATGCAGAAAAATCTGGCAACATGCCTACTGAATAAGGGACTATCTATGCTACAACAGCTCATGGGTACCAACACCCCCTTGGCTCTTCTTCCCTTTCACTTTCCTCTGACCCCATCACTTTGCTGAATCTCACCCTTCACTATATATTCACAATACCCTTAAGCATCGCACCCCCAATCCACCCCTCCCCACCCCACTCCACACACCTCAATGAATTTCAACTTGGAATGACACTGAGCTCTTTTTCTATCACCTTTGCCTCTCTGTTCACTTTTTTGGTCAGGGGTCTTCCCCCTGCTTAGTGGACCCTTTTACCCATTTCCAATATTCTCCTTCCACCTGAACCCTGCATTAACCTCTTCCTTTCTCTTGATCTCTTCATTAAGCAGTGCTGGTGTGACATTGGCTGTCTGAATTTCTCTGCTTCCCTCACTGACTCTAACCTGTCACCTTCTGAAATTGTTGAACTCCGTTCTCTTAGATCCAATCCCAACATTGTCATCTAACCTTTTGACGAGCTGTTGCTGTTGTCTGGCAAACTGATCTTTACCTTGTAGAGGCTGATATTTCCTCCTCATCACCCCCAGGACCATGACCTCACAACAAACATCAAGCTATTGTCTTCAGGTCCATCACTTACCTCATCTCCTCTGGAGATCTTCCATCTACAGCCTTGAATTCATAGTCACCCAACCCTGAAAAGCCCACTTCTACTTCCTGCTCTACTAAACTGATTTCTTATCTTGACTCTATTTCTTCTCCCTTCATCCAGTTTCTTGCCACTAACATCATAAGGTGCCCTCTGCCACTTTAAGAGTTTACAATTTCTTTGCTCCATCTGTCTCCTCCTCACTATGGACAACCAATCTCTCTACACCTTCCTCCCCACCAGGATGGTCTGAGGGCTCTGAGCTTCCTCCTCAGAAGGAGGCCCAACCAGTCTCCATCCGTCAGCACCCTCTTCCACCTGGCTGAGCCTGTTCTCACATTGAACAATTTCTCCTTTAACTCCACTCACTTATGCCAAATAAAATGTGTTGCTATGGGTATCTTATGTCTGTCTTTTTCTGGGATATGTCAAACGTTCCTTGTTCCAGCCTACTTAGACCCCTTCCCTCGCCTCTTTTACCGATACATTGATGACTGTATCAGTGCTGTTTTCTGCTCTCACCCTGAACTGGAAAATTTCATTAACTTTGCTTCCAATTCCAACCCTTCGCTCACCTTCATTCTGGCCGTCTCTGTTTATTCCCTTGCTTGCCTTCTGTCTCTATTTCTGATGATAGGCTATCTACAGATAGTCACTATAAGCCCACTAACTCCCACAGCTACTTCGACTACACTTCCTCACATTCTGACTCCTGTAAGGGCTCCATTCCATTCTCCCAGTTTCACCATCTACATTGTATCTGTTCTGACGATGCAACCTTCCACACCAGCCCTTCTGACATGTCTTCCTTTTTCCTCAACTGAGGATTTTGCTGTCCTCACTGTGGTTGACAGGGCCCTCCACTGTATCCGATCTATTTCATGCACTTCTGCATCTATTTTCTGCACTTCTGCTTTGATCCTTTCCCCTCTCTCCCAGAACCATGATAGGGTTCCTCTTGTCCTTACCTTCCACCCAACCAACCTCCGTATTCAACAGATCATCCTCTGTTATTTCTGCCACCTCCAGCATGGTGCCATGGCAAACATATCTTCCTCTCCCCTTTCATTTCAGCATTCCGAAGGTTCTCTCCGCAATACACTGGTCCACTCCTCATTCACCCTCAGCACCCATTTCCCTTCCCATGGCACCTTTCCATGCAAGGACAGAACTGGGAAAAGCTAGAACGATAATAAGTTTTAACCAATGAAAGGAGGGAGGAAAGGGAAAGATCAAAATGGAAGTCATTGATGGAGTAGAAGACAGGAGAGATTAAATTACAAAAGGGTTGGTGGTACATGACCAAATGGAGTGGTTATGGGACAAGTAAAGAAAGAAAAGACGTGTCTAGAGGAGGTGTGAATGGCAGAATGAGGAACAGCTGCCACCTGAAAGCAATAACAAGAGCAAAAGGAGAAAAACTGACACCTGCAAAGGCTCCAAACTTTCCTTCCAGATGAAACAGTGATTTACTTGTACTTCTTTCAATTTGGTATGCTGTACTCGCTGCTCACAATACAGTCAGCTCTGCATTAGAGGGAATGGGTGACCACTTTGTGGAACACCTCCATTTAGTCTGTAAAGGTGACCTTGAGCTTCCAGCCATTTTAATTCTCCGCTTTGCTCCCACATTGGCCTCTTTTTTGTCCTCGTCCTCCTGCAGTGTTCCAATGAAACTCAATGTAAACTTGAGGAACAGCAGCGCAACTTCAATTCAGCACTTTACAGCATTCTGAGCTCAACAGTTTCAGACCATAAACTCTGACCCCATTTTGTTTCCTTTTTTTTTGCAGGTGTCAGTTTTTCTCCTTTTGCTCTTGTTATTGCTTTCAGGTGGCAGCTGTTCCTCATTCTGCCATTCACACCTCCTCTAGACACATCTTTTCTTTCTTTACCTGTCCCATAACCACTCCGTTTGGTCATGTACCACCAACCCTTTTGTCATTTAATCTCTCCTGTCTTCTACTCCATCAATGACTTCTATTTTGATCTTTCCCTTGCCCTCCCTCCTTTCATTGGTTAAAACTTATTATCGTTCTAGCTTTTCCCAGTTCTTATGAAAGGTCATTAACCTGAAATGATTACTGTTTCTTTCTCCACAGATATTGCCTGACCTGCTGAGTATTTCCAAATTTTCTGTTTTTATATTAGGGAGTATCTATGGATGCTCCAGGCCCAAATTATTAAATTTCTGTATTTAATCATGTATCTGTCTGAAGTTGGTGTGCAATTTGCAAATAAAATACAGTAAGTAATATTAGCTTTGCTGTTATTTTGACAACAAATTTTATGCCAATAGGACCAGTGAACAAAAGCTTGATTGAAGAGCTAAGTTTTAGGGAGCAACTTAAAGGAGGAAAGAGAAATAGAGCAGCAAAGAGGATGAGGGAGGGAATTCCACAGTCCAGGGTTTGGCAGCTAAAGACAAGGTCAGCAATGATGCCATGTTCAAAAGGCCAGCTTTAGATGGGTGTAAATATCTCTGAGTTGTTGGCCTGGATGGTGTTACAGGGATATGGAGCCAGAATTTTAAAGCGAGAACCCAACACCTACAGTCTCAAGGTTCATAAGGGTTAATGTGTGGGATTGTATAATTAGTACCTCTCACAATGATGATGTAAGAGAACACATGATCAGGAGTCAAGAGGGAGAATGTTCATGGCTTCAGCGATGTAACACTGAGTCATGAATAGCTGTACATAGTTTAGCATTGCTGAAAAAAGAGACATGATATTGAAGCTTTTCCTCTTGTACTCAGCAGGACAGCTACACAAGATAAACCAACAGTAAACGACACAACAATTTCAACAGCATGAAAAAAAAGTGCTGATTGGTTGGCAAGTGGACTCTGATTGGTAGAGGCATTGCCATGGATAATGTACAGAGAACGGTTAGCTGCCAAATTTTTGTTTCAAATTCAAACCGTCCAGGTCTACCCTGATTGATCAATGCATTTTCATGGGGAATGAACCAGGGAATGGCTGTCCCCCAAGCTTTAGTTTAGTCGGAAAAGATGGAATGCGTGGACATGATTCTTCTGTCTGCAGTGGACAGGGCCCTGTGTGTGAACGTATGTTGCTACTAGCATGAGTAAGTGACCCACACTGTGAGCCCAACTCCTAATCTTAAATTAGTTGTCAGTGTAATTCTTAGCACAAACAGGATTGTTTAGCAACTGTTGTCCAATTGTGGAATCACATCTATCATTGAACGCTATGTTTCGAGTTTTGCAAGCATGGGTTGTTTGGGTATGGTCAGTACTTAGTTTTTTGTGAACAGCTGAAGGGACGTGCCATTTGATACGATCTGCCAGTTGTTGGAGTGTATGGCCTACATACCTGGCATCACACTGGCACTGAAATTCGTATACCACATTACTGATTTCTGCGATAGGCAGAATGTCTTTTTGGCTTGACGTCAGCATCCTGTTAGTGGGGATTACCAATCATGTTGCTACTGAATCGTAACAGCGTGCAATGGCTAGCTTCATCTGTTGCTCAAATGTTTGAGACATCTTGTCCATCCAGGGTAATCTGAGGTAAACTGGGCACATTTCAGGGCTGAAAGCGGCAGCCTTAGGTCCATTCATGAGTTTGGCGTTAATGCGCCCTATTTCAGCATTAAGCTTGCACGGTGAGCAAATGGCTTGGCCCTATTTAAGAGGTTACCAATCAAGCCAATTTTAGGCCAATCTCAGATCACCATCCCCTGGTTCATTCCCCATGGCAATGCCTTTATCACTTGCCAACCAGTCAGCAGTCTCTTCTCATGCAGTATAAATTGTTGTTCCCTATACTGTTGGTTTATCTTCTGTAGCTGTCCTGATGAGTGCAAGATGAAAATCTTTGAAAGCATGTCTCTTTTTTTCAGAAATACTCAAGTTCTGTACTACCAAACTTGTCATTAGTTTAGTTATATATAATAAACCAGTTATTGTTTGGACATACCAATGTCTCAGTAATCATTCCTCAGCTAGACTAACTGATACACAACAACGCCCAGATGAAATCTGGATTCCCACTCTTTGCCCGAACAGTACTGCAACGCTATTTTTAAATTCAAATGCCCTAATTGGGGGAGAGTGGATTTTAGTAAAATAAAGCAGGATCTGGCCAAGGTAGACTGGGAACAGCTGCTTGTAGGGAAATCTACAGAGGAGCAGTGGGGGGTGTTCAAAAAGGGAATGGGGAGGGTACAGGCTCACCATGTTCCCTCTCGGGTGATAGGAAGGAGTAACAAGCCCAGAGAACCATGGATGACCAGAGATATTCAGGTTATGGTGAGAAGAAAAAGAGAGGCTTTTAGCAGGTACAAGGGAAGCAAATCAGCGGAGGCATTAGTGGAGTACAGAAAGTGCAGGGTGGAGCTTAAGAAAGCAATTAGGAGAGCAAAGAGGGGATATGAGAAAGCTCTGGCTGGTAAAAGTAGGGAAAATCCCAAGATATTCTATAAGTATATCAATGGGAAGAGGATAACCAGGGAAAAAGTAGGGCCCATAAGGGACCAAGGGGGCAATGTATGGGTGGAGTCAGATGACATCACTAGAGTGTTGAATGAATACTTCACATCTGTCTTCACCCAAGAGAATAAGGATGAAGGTATCGAACTCGGGGAGAGAGACTGCGAGGTTCTTAAGCAAATTGATATTGGGAGTGATAAGGCATTGGAGGTGTTGGCAGACGTAAAAGTGGACAAATCTCCAGGTCCGGGTGATTTGTGTCCCAGACTGCTGAGGGAGGCAAGGGAGGAGATCGCAGGGGCTCTGACCCAAATTTTTAATTCCTCTCTGGCCACAGGGGAGGTGCCAGAGGACTGGAGAACAGCTAATGTGGCTCCGCTATTTAAGAAGGGTTGTAAAGATAAGCCACGGAACTACAGGCCAGTGAGTCTCACATCAGTGGTAGGGAAACTATTGGAGGAAATTCTGAAGGAGAGAATCTATCTCCACTTGGAGAGGCAATGTTTGATCAGGGATAGTCAGCATGGCTTTGTCAGAGGGAGGTCATGCCTAACAAATTTGATTGAACTTTTTGAGGAGGTGACCAGGTATGTAGATGAGGGTAGTGCAGTTAATGTAGTTTATATGGATTTCAGCAAAGCCTTTGACAAGGTTCCACATGGGAGACTTATAAAAAAGGCAAATGCACATGGGATACCTGGTAATTTGATAAGGTGGATTCAAAATTGGCTTAGTTGTAGGAGACAGAGGATGATGACAGAAATATGCTTTAGTGACTGGAAGCCAGTGTCCAGTGGCGTACCACAGGGATCTGTGCTGGGTCTCCTATTATTTGTCATTTATATAAACGACATAGATGACTATGTGGGGGGTAGGATTAGTAAGTTTGTGGATGACACAAAGATTGGCTGGGTGGTTAACAGTGAGGTTGAGTGTCTTGGGCTACAGGAAGATATAAACGGGATGGTGAAATGGGCAGATAAGTGGCAGATGGAATTTAAACCTGAAAAGTGTGAGGTGATACACTTTGGAAGGAGTAATTTGACAAGGAAGTATTCAATGAACAGCATGGCACTAGGAAGTTCTGAGGAACAAAGGGACCTTGGCGCCTGTGTCCATAGATCTCTGAAGGCAGAGGGGCATGTTAGTGGGGTAGTGAAAAAGGCATATGGGACACTTGCCTTGATCAATCGAGGCATAGATTACAAAAGTAGGGAGGTCATGTTGGAGTTGTATAGAACCTTAGTGATGCCACAGCTGGAGTACTGTGTACAGTTCTGGTCATCACATTATAGGAAGGATGTGATTGCACTGGAGGGGGTGCAGAGGAGATTCACCAGGATGTTGCCTAGGATGAAACATTTAAATTATGAAGAGAGGTTGGATAGACTTGGGTTGTTTTCGTTGGAGCAGAGAAGACTGAGGGGTGACTTGATTGAGGTGTACAAGATTATGAGGGGCATGGACAGGGTGGATAGGGAGCAGCTCTTCCCCTTAGTTGAAGGGTCAGTCACAAGGGGACATAAGTTCAAGGTGAGGGGCAGGAGGTTTAAGGGGGATGTGAGGAAAAACCTTTTTACCCAGAGGGTAGTGATGGTCTGGAATGCACTGCCTGGGAGGGTGGTGGAGGCGAGTTGCCTCACATCCTTTAAAAAGTACCTGGATGAGCACTTGGCACGTCATTATATTCAAGGCTATGGGCCAAGTGCTGGTAAATGGGATTAGGTAGGTATGTCAGGTGTTTCTCACGTGTCGGTGCAGCCTTGATGGGCCGAATGTCCTCTTCTGCACTGTGATTCTGTGATTCTGTAATTGATCTAGATGCGAGATTCGTGCCCAATTAATGGTGCCAAGCACCTCCAGGAAATGGGAACTGCCTGCCTCAGGCCAGCAGCAAGGCAGGCGGCAGCCATGGTAGGGCCTGCTGCTGCCATGCCATTGGAGAGCATCAAAGGCCCAGGAGGATACAATTGTCAGAATTATGGCGACAGGTTCAAATAAAGATAATGCGCATGTTCCAGTGCAGATTTTCCAAAAGCCTGACAACTTTCACCAATGGAACAAGCAGCTTTATTTGGCCAAGCAGCGATCCCAACAGCTATGCATTCACATGCACCCAACTATTCAGGTTTGCTGAAATAAACATTAGAAATTGCATTCCCAACTGCACAGGCTCCTTAACAAACTCCTAATGGAGTGTAATGGGCTGTCACTTGGAGACA
Organism: Cetorhinus maximus; assembly: GCF_964194155.1. Taxonomy (NCBI): domain Eukaryota; kingdom Metazoa; phylum Chordata; class Chondrichthyes; order Lamniformes; family Cetorhinidae; genus Cetorhinus; species Cetorhinus maximus. Next base: position 42,725,271 of record NC_135884.1, read on the forward strand.
GGCGGGTTGCCCATTTCATCCCCCCTCCAGCACTGAAAATCTCAAACTGGTCTGAAGGAGGCAGGACCCTGAGACAATGGGCTGAATCATCCTAGATTTGCACTAAGTGCAGTAGCAGGCGGGAAAAACAAAGTTTCACCCGCTGGCCACAATGGCAACTTCTTATGCTGTATCGCCCCAATCCCACCGCATTAATTAGCATTCGAGGGAAACATGCTGTTTCGATGGCGGGCGGGCTCTCATTCGCCCGCCATGCCATCGCCTCGCTGCTTCATCATGCCAGGTGCCATTTTTAAAGTCCAGCCGCATGCACACCTCTCAGTGCTTCCAGCCCATGACTGCTGCACAGAAGACATGGCCCTGAAAGGCTGCAGCCCCCAGGTTTAATGATGCGTCCCTCAAGTGCCTTTTGGACGCCATGGAGGCTCACCGTGATGTCCTCGACCCCAGCTCTGGCTGCAGGATGGGCAGCAACATCGCTAATCCGGCAAGGGAGGCGGTGGCTGTGGTGGTCAGCGCCAACACCCTACAAATGAGGACAGCCACCCAGTGCCAAAAGAGGATGAATGATCTCCTCCATTCTGCCAGGGTAAGTCACTCTTCTCATTACTCTCAACTCACACACCCACAAACACACCACACATCCACAGAGATCTCACTTACTGCTCCTTCAAGGGGCGTCACCATTCACTCTTTCACACACACCTTCATTGTCCTCATCCCGTCTGTAGGACCACTCGTCACCCACATATGCCAGACATTCTTATCACCTGGCCTGGCAGGTGTCCCACTTACATTCTCTCAATCTCTATTCATGCAGGATTACCTGGCACACAACAAGAGGGAGAAGTCACAGACCAGTGGAGGAATGCCTGAAATCAAGGTCTTCACGGACTTTGAAAACATAGCCCTCCAGCTGGCCGGTGAGGACCTGGACCATTCCTGTGCTGACGGTGAGGTCGGCGGTGCTCCACCAAGTGAGGATCCAGCAGTGCAATATCCATCAGACAATCAGACAACCATGCTGTGAGTGATGTGTCCTGTTTCACAGGCCACTGCCATGCGCTAATTATCTCTCCTTGCTTTTGCAGGCACATCTGGGAAACAACTGACAGAGTCCACGACCCAGGCCTCCAATCAAGCCCCAAAGAAACCTCTGAAGAGCAATCTGAAGGCACCTTCGTTGAAGACCCATCACAACATTCATCCACACCCTCCACCAGCGCAGAGACACACACCTCTGTGCGACCTAGTTTTTGAGTAGCTTTGGGATCACAACCTGGTGAGCACATTGCACTGCCTGATCCACAGCAAGTGGCGGCAGGGACTTCCCAGGTCTCCGGCACTCGGAGGATTGCTGGAGGCCAGAAACCTGCTGAGTCTGAGTCAGATGACAAACCTCTGGACTCGGTCATACCTCAGTTGCTGGAGCTGCAAAGGCAAGCTCGGGAACATCAGGAAGGGATGTCCGCTGCACTCCTCAGATTGCAAGGCTTGACGGAGAAGTCCGTCTGCCTTCAGGCAGAGGTGATATCGCTGGCATACCAACGCACCGAGGTCAATATTGGATGGTAGCTGCCATGTGGACCTTGGTCCAGGACATTGCTCCTGCACTGCTGCATGGGCCGAACTCCATCACTGATGCCATAGTTGGCCTCCAACAGTGTGTACGCGAGAGGGGTGCCGGGCAGCCCGATCTCAGTCCAGCTACCCCTTCTCCTTATGGAGTCAGCCAGTGGTCCTCGGGGACCCATAGGGAGGAGGATCAGCAGGTGCACACTCCAGGGCTTTCCATCCAGTTGACTTTGGGATTGTCCGGTCCATCCAAATCCCCTCTTCCTGTGACTTCAGCAGCTCCAGCTCCACAGGCCAAGGAGGGTGACATTGCCACACAGCAGGACCCCGAAAGCAGGCCGAGGCCCTCCAATTCTCAGCCCTTCAGAGGATGCCTCCCAACGTCATCACAGACAGGGTGTCACAGTCAGCAGGATGCCTCCATCTCTGCTGTGGATGTCCGGGGAGCAGCAAGAGGTAGCAGCAAGGTTAGGAAGGTTAAGAAAATGCAGTTGCACAGCCTGGGCACGGGTATTAATCACTTGTACATAATTTTCACTATTGTAAATGAACTCCCAAGAATGTCTCCTTGTCAATGGCTCCTTGTTCTGATGAGCAGTGTTCATGTCACTCAGATGTGAAACCTTGGTTCCTACACAAGATAAAGGCAGGTGTCTCAGTCCAGGGCCTCTTCCTTGTGCTTTGTGCAGCCTTCAGACCAAAGTGATGGTCCGGTCTCACACTCACTGGACACATTACTGATGCCTGCACCTCGATGGTGCTGGTCATTGCTGCCAGAATGTCGTAGGCAGGTGTCACAGAGTTCCATCATTCTCTCTGTGTGCACTCAGTACCTTTAGAGTGTGGCTGGCCCTCATCTCATCAGCATCTGTGACCAGTGACGCTGTGCTCCTGAAGGGGTCAGGTGCTGAAGGCTGACAAAAGATCAGGTGCATTTAAAGTTTCATGGCTGCGTCTCCATGATGTGACCCTGATCACAGAGCACAAGCGATCTGCCCTCAGCCAGACAGGAGTCAGACATTCACAGAGGCTATGTGAAGATCTATGGAGTGTCCTCACTGCATGTGGTTAACATCCTCCTGGAATCGAGCGACTATTAGGGCCTCCACTGCATCTCCATGACAGGATCCTTATCACAGAGGGTATGTGCACTGCCATAAACCAGACTGGAGTCAAACGTTCACAGATGCAATGTGAGGATCTATGGTGTCTCTTCACTGCATGTCGTCATCATCCTCCTGCAATTGAGCGACTAATAGGGCTTCCACTGTGTCTCCATGACAGGAGCATTATCACAGAGGGTGTGTTCACTGCCATTAGCCAGGCTGGAGTCAAACGTTCACAGATGCAATGTGAGGATCTACGAGGACACCTCACTGCATGTCGTCATCATCCTCCACAAATCTAGCAGCTGAGGGCCTCCCGAGTATGCCTGCTTTGCCTGGCCAGTGCAAAGGCCTCATCACCCTCATTGTCACCTTCGAGGACCTCCTCACCCTCATCCTGTCGGCGTCCAGCTCCTGCATCTCTTCCTCAGCCAGCTCCTCTGCCCATTGCAGTGCCAGGTTGCAAAGGGCACAGCAGAGGACGACAATGTGTGACAGACTCTGTGGACTATATTGCAGGGCTCCACCAGACTGGTCCAGGCACTGGAACTTCGTTTTCAACATCCCGATGGTCTCCTCCACCAAGTTGCGAGTTGCAGCATGAGCATCATTATAACGTTGCTCTTCTGCAGTCTGTGCCCGCTGCACGAGTGTTATCAGCCATGTCCCCTGCGGGTAGCCCTTGTCTTCAAGGAGTCATCTGTGGATGCTGGAAAATGACAGGGATCTGTGACAGACTGAGAATGTAGGAGTTGTGGACACCCTGAAAACCATGCACAGACCTGCAGGATGTGTTTCTGGTGGTCGCACACCAGCTGCACGTTCAGCGAATGGAATCCCTTTCAGTTGACATAGTTAACTCTTGTTGTGATGGAGATCTGAGCGCCACGTGAGTGCAGTCGATAGTACCCTGCACGTGTGGGAAACCAGAGATCTGGGCAAATCCCAACGCTCTTGCATCCTAGCTGTCCTGGTCCCAGGCGAAATGCACAAAGTTGTGTCTCTTCGTGAAGATGGCGTCCATGGCCTCATGGATGCATTTGTGGGTGGAGGCTTGTGATATCCCACAGAGGTCACCTGTGGAGCCCTGAAAGGAGCCACTGGCGTAAAAATTGAGCGCTGCAGTCACTTTCATGGCCACTGGCAGTGGATGCCCTCCACGACCCCGTGGTGCCAAGTCCTGCAGCAGCTGGCAGATGTGACTGAGCAGTTCCCTAGACATGTGCAGTCTTCAACAACACTGGTTCCCAATCATCTACAGAAATGAAAGGCGGCATCTATAGACCCTGGGTCTAGCTAGGCGCCAGCTGTGGCTGTTCAGCGGCGTGTGCAGGAGCCCCAGCCACCCTTTCTTCCTGAGCATGCTGCTCCTCCCTCTGTGCAACCAGGCACCTTAGCCATTCTCTTCCCTGTTGTCTCTGCTCTCTGTAAGCCACGCTCCATGATCCTGATGTACTCCTCCTGCAGGATGAATGAGAGAGATGTGTGGGTTAGCTTGGGTGTTCCAATAACCTCTCTTGGTTAAGTCTGAAAGCCTATTAATGCATCCCAGAGAGTGCTGGCCACCACTTGGATGAGTGCGACTCCAAAAACACTCAAGAAGCTTCACACTATGCAGGATAAAGCAACTTGCTTGAACAGCTCCCCATCCACCACCTTAATCATTCACTCCCTCCACATCTGGCACACCGTGTGTGCCATCTACAAAATGCACTGGGGCATCTCACCAAGGGTCCATCAACACGACCTGCCAAACCTGTGACTAGAAGAACCACCTAGAAGAACAAGGGCAGCAGGTGCATTCTGTTTTTGCATGGGAACACCACCAATTGCAAGTTCCCTTCCAAGCCACACACTATTCTGAATTGAAACTATATCATCATTCCATCACAATCACTGTGTCAAAATCCTGGAACTTCCTCCCTAACATGATTGCGGGTGTTCTTCCCTATACCGCAGTGGTTCAAGAAGGCAGCTCAGCACCACATGAGCAAGGGCTATTTGGGATGGGTAAGAAATACCGGCCTTGCCAGCGTTAGCTATATCCCTAGATGAGTAAAAAAATGTTTTGGAGAAATGTGTGTGATGGCCATCTGTGGGACAATTCTCTGTAAATGGAAAGCAGAGCTAAAGCCATTGTTTGCTAGTGATGATGAATGTGACTGAACATGACGTTACTTTTGTGCTCTGATTGTAAAATATATATATATATATATACATATATATATATAAAACATGTAACAATTTAAATGAGAACCATCAGTTTCATATACTGGTGAAAATTACATGACAACCTTTAGCAGTAAGCAGTCTTTTCCAGTAAATTTCAATTAAATAAAAATGCAATGAAGAAATCTATAATTCATAAGTTATGAAGAATTCATTTCCATCATTCATAACCATCTACAGTAATGACATTTGTTTCCCAGAATCTAAACTAAGAGCCTGATTTGAACTCAGAGCAGGAGCTCTGTGGGTACCAGGGGAGCTGGGGTGTGGGGTCAGTGGGGTGATGGGAGAGACAATGAGCCAGGCAATAAACCATCACAATTTTAGCAGCAAGAGATTTTAATTCCTGGACCTTGTCAGCATTGGCCCAGTAAGGCCTACTGAAACTGCCAGAAGCAGCAGATGGGAACTGCCACTAAGAGGTCAAAGGAATGGTTGCAGCAGTCAGGAAACTTTCTGGGAGTGTGTTTGAGAATGACTTGCAATGGGGGGAAGCAGGGGTGGGAAGCCCTAGGCCGGAGAAGCCTAACCGTTTCTTGTGGGACCTGGAAGAAAGCCAAATAAAGTTTAAAAAAAAGTACTATTTCAACTTCTTCTGACTCCTCTTCTCACAACACCTTCCTCACACAGGCCTCAGGTTAAAATAATATCAGGCCCCAGTAGCATCATCAGAGTCTGACCAGCTAATTTAAAATAGGACCCTGCTTGTTTCTGGTGGGTGTCACAGAAATATAAAATCCTACAGCCTGTGTCTGGCTCATTCAGAGCTGTCCAATTTTTAAAAAGTTCTCCTTCTCATCAAAAGAGCTGGTTAAGATTAGAACCTTTGAGAAAAGAGCAGGAGCTCAACTGCTAAATCTCATGGGCAATTTTATCTTTCCACTCAGTCAGTTTGCATCAAGCTGCTTGGTTAAAATTTCTCTTAAGATTTCCTGCAATAAAGAGGCTGAATGAATGCCCTCAGAGCGATGCTTTGCTTGTTGCACATTACAGGCCACTAGATGGTAGTGTGAGATTGGATAATGGATCAGATTCAAGGAATAATGATATGAAGTTATAACTTGACAGGTTTTCTCACAGTTTTTGGCTGTGCAATTTATAAAGCATTGTTCTCAGAATGTGGTTGCATTGGAGAAAAATTGAGAAATATTGGAGAAATATTGCTTGTGCTGTCTGGGATAATCCTGAAGTAGCGGGAAGTTTTAGCCGAGGATACTCTTCTCCGCCGATGCTGCCAGACCTGCTGAGCTTTTCCAGGTATTTTTTATTTTTTGTTAATAATAGTCCCAGTTGGGCTTGGTATGCTCTAGCCAGGGCCAAAGAGAGAAATCATGGGCCCTTGTGCTTCTCCTGTTTCCAGGCCCCTGATTTCACCCTTTAACCCTCAGCAGCTTTCATCGTGCGCCTTCGCGGTGCACTTTGGGTCCTATAACAGAATAGTGCAGCAAAGAAGGAGGCCATTTAGCCTATCAAGTCTGCATCAGATCTTTCACATTCAGTCCTACCACACCTCCCTTGCCCGCTCTTTCTCTATTTTTTGTTCTCCAAGTATTTAGCCAATTTCTTTTTGAACATTAATTTGACTCTGTATCCACCACAATATCAGAGAGGGAGTGCATTCCAAAACCTAACCACTCTTTGTGTAAAAGTTTTTACTCATGTCGCCTCTGGTTCTGTTGCCAATCAACATAAATGAAGTCATAATAGAGCCATCTGATTATCGATCCTTCAACCACTGGAATTATTTATTTATCTATTTATTCTATCTAAACCCTTTGAAATTTTTTACATCTCCATCAAATCCCCTCAGGCTTCTTGGCTGTAAGGAGAGCACCCCCAGCATGTCTGTAATCCCTCATCCCTGGATCCATTCTAGTAAATCTCTTCTGAACCCTCCACAAAGTCTTCACATCCTTCGGGGGTGCTTGAATCATAGTCATAGTGGCGTTGAACTGTTTTATATAGGTTTAGCAAAATTTCTTGGCTTTTGTAATCTATGGGCAGCAATTTCCCCCCGTCGGGGGGGTGGTTGTGCGAGAGTGGGTGTGAGCAGGCGGGTTCCCGATCAGCGTCCCCGGTCGGGGGCGTGCCACCATTTTACGTGGGCAGGCCAATTAAGGCAGGTGCGCAAAAGAGCGCACAGATCTCCCTGAGGCAAAGTGCTGCCTCAGGGAGATCAGTGTTACTTTTAAAAAGATAATAAACGATGAGAAAAATGTTATTGACATGTCCCCTCATGTGACACTGTCATGAGCTGGGACATGTCAATTACTTTTATTAAAAATGTAACACAAATTTTAAATCCCTCATGAAACCTCATCCCACCCTTATGGTTGGACGGGCAGGTCCAATCGCCCGCCGAACTGAGAATCTAACTGACGCGGGGTGACGTCGGGATGCACGCCTGACATCACCCTGCATCATTTTATGCATCGGCGAGCAGGCCCCACCCCCACTCGCCAACCAGAAAAAGCTGCCCCAAGCTTCTAAAGCCCATCAAAAACATTGGTTTCAGTGTGATACATTTCATAACCACGGCTTTGTCAGGCAATTACACACAACTTGGTCATTCATATTATGCAACCAATTCTGCTCCTTTGAACCTGGCCCTATGCAATATCCGGACAACAACATCCAAAAGACTTGAACGTCACAAGCACTGCAAACAACAATCCCATACACAAAGGAGAACATCTCAAACTAACAGTGACCTATTCAATTGATGTATGATTCCTGGTTTCACTTCCAAGTTTAAAAATGGCAAAACTTTCCAGTAACAGGGCACCAGCCAATTCACTTGCAATAATGCACTATTTCTATCCACACAGTGGGCTTTACTAACAGAAAAAGAACACTTTGGATTGAAACTAACCACACTTTCAAATGCTCAGCATGGACCATACAATATGAGAGCAAAGTACTGCAAATGCTGGAAATCTGAAATATGAACAGAAAGTGCTGCAAATACTCAGCAGGCATCTCTGTGGAGAGAGACACTGAGCCAACACTCCAGGTCCACAATCTGCACTAGTTCTGACAAAAGGTCACTGACCTCTGTTTCTGTCTGCACAATTGACACCAGTTATCTACCTGTACCCATGCAGATCAAGGTGAAGGCCATGCAATTTTCATGCTTCCACTTTAGCTGCATCATTGTAGATTTGGCCCAGGGCAGTTCTCTTGCTGCGTCCTCGTTGCCTGAGCTGCTTGAGGACTGGCCATCTATTGGGACAGAGGGACACAGGGGTGAGGTGGGGGGTGGGGGGGTGGGGTGTAGAATGGGGCGAACTGGCGTTGCTGCGCCTGTCAGATAGATCTCTCTGGAGGCAGTCGATTAGGATGCCATGTCCAGGAGCTTTGTTGAATTAGTGATACATTACAATATGCTGCAAACTTAACAGGCTACTGCAGGGTTAAATATAGAATGCTAAATTTTCTCCTCCCCCCGCCCCATCCCTGGGTTAGAGATGATCTTCCTTATTCAAGAACAAGTGATTGGGGGCCACAAAACACAGGCAGAGCCAAGGATTAAACTTAAATTTGTGTCAATATCCAAACAGACAAGAAGCCCAGCAGATCCTGAAAGACATTAGCTATCAGTTTATGACTGCATTGGCCAATGAAGTAGTTGATGGGAGCCACCTGAAGGTGCTGCTAGAGGAGGAGTTCTTATTGATGATCCTCAAATCAATAAGGTTTGAAACATTGAAAATCAGATGTCATAAAGTGTACAATGCCTGTACAATAGTCCATAAATATAAAAGGCAGTATGTATGATAAAACTATGCTGGTTTAAGATCATCAGAAGAACACAACAAATAGGAGCAGAAGTGGGCCATTTGGCCCTTTGAGTGTACTCTGCTATTCGATAAGATCATGATCTTCCATCTTAACTCCACCTTCCCACACTTTCCCTAATCTCTTGATTCCCTCAGTAACTCAAAATCTATTGATCTTTGTCTTGAATATAGTTAACTGGTGAATATCCACAGCTGTCTAGGGTAGAGAATTCCAATGATTCACAACCCTCAGTGAAAAAATTCTCCTCATCCCAGTTTGAATGGCTGACCCCTTGTTCTATGACTGTGAGGATTAGTCTAGACTCCCCAGCCAGGGAAACAACCAACATCTACCCTGTCAAGCCCCTTAAGAATTTTAGATGTTGCAATGAGATCACCTCTCATTCTTCTAAACTCTAGAGAATATGGAAAACAAAAACAAAAATGCCTGGAAAAACTCAGCAGATCTGGCAGCATCTGTGGATAGGAGCACAGTTAACGTTTCGAGTCCGAATGACCCTTCAACAGAACTAAGTAAAAATAGAAGACAGGTGAAATATAAGCTGGTTTAAGGGGGGGTGGCGGGGGGGGAGGTGGGTAGAGCTGGATAGAGGGCCAGTGATAGGTGGAGATAACCAAAAGATATCACAGACAAAAGAAGAAAGAGGTGTTGAAGGTGGTGATATTATCTAAAGAAATGTGCTAATTAAGGGGAGAAAGCAGGATGAGCAAGGTACAGATAGCCCTAGTAGGGGTGGGGTGGGGGGAAGGGATTGAAATAGGCTAAAAGGTAGAGATAAAACAATGGATGGAAATACACTTAAAAATAATGGAAGTAGGTGGGAAAAGAAAAATCTATATAAATTATTGGAAAAAACAAAAAGGAGGGAGAAATCAGAAAGGGGGTGGGGATGGAGGAGAGAGTTCATGATCTAAAATTGTTGAACTCAATATTCAGTCCGGAAGGCTGTAAAGTGCCTAGTCGGAAGATGTGGTGCTGTTCCTCCAGTTTGCGTTGAGTTTCACTGGAACAATGCAACAAGCCAAGGACAGACATGTGCGCATGAGAGTAGGGTGGAGTGTTGAAATGGCAAGCGACAGGGAGGTCTGGGTAATACTTACGGACAGACCGAAGGTGTTCTGCAAAGCGGTCACCCAGTCTGCATTTGGTCTCTCCAATGTAGAGGAAACCGCATTGGGAGCAACGAATGTAGTAGACTAAGTTGAGGGAGGTGCAAGTGAAATGCTGCTTCACTTGAAAGGAGCGTTTGGGCCCTTGGACGGTGAGGAGAGGGGAAGTAAAGGGGCAGGTGTTGCACCTTCTGCGGTTGCATGGGAAGGTGCCATGGGAGGGGATTAAGTTGTAGGGCCTGATGGAGGAGTGGACCAGGGTGTCCCGGAGGGAATGATCCCTGCGGTATGCCGCCGGGGGGGTGAAGGGAAGATGTGTTTGGTGGTGGCATCATGCTGGAGTTGGCGGAAATGGCGGAGGATGGTCCTTTGAATGTGGAGGCTGGTGGGGTGATAAGTGAGGACAAGGGGGACCCTATCATGTTTCTGGGAGGGAGAAGGAGGTGTGAGGGTGGATGCGCGGGAGATGGGCCGGACACGGTTGAGGGCCCTGTCAACCACCGTGGGTGGAAAACCTCCGTTAAGGAAGAAAGAGGACATGTCAGAGGAACTATATTTGAAAGTGTCATCATCAGAACAGATGCGACGGAGGTGAATGAATTGAGAGAATGGGATGGAGTCCTTACAGGAAGCAGGGTGTGAGGAGCTGTAGTTGAGGTAGCTGTGGGAGTCAGTAGGCTTGTAATGGATATTGGTGGACAGTCTATCACCAGAAATTGAGACAGAGAGGTCAAGGAAGGGAAGGGAGGTGTCAGAGATGGACCATGTGAAAATGATGGAGGGGTGGAAATTGGAAGCAAAATTAATAAATTTTTCCAGGTCCAGACGAGAGCATGAAGCAGCACCGAAGTAATCATCGATGTACCGGAGAAAGAGTTGTGGGAGGGGGCCGGAGTAGGACAGGAACAAGGAATGTTCCACATACCCCATAAAGAGACAGACATAGCTGGGGCCCATGCGGGTACCCATAGCCACACCTTTTATTTGGAGGAAGTGAGAGAAGTTTAAGGAGAAATTGTTCAGTGTGAGAACAAGTTCAGCCAGACGGAGGAGAGTAGTGGTGGATGGGGATTGTTCGGGCCTCTGTTTGAGGAAGAAGCGGAGAGCCATCAGACCATCCCAGTGGGGGATGGAGGTGTAGAGGGATTGGACGTCCATGGTGAAGAGGAGGCAGTTGGGGCCTGGGAACTGGAAATTGTTGATATGATGTAGGGTGTCAGAGGGATCACAGATGTAGGTGGGAAGGGACTGGACAAGGGGAGAGAGAATGGAGTCAAGATAGCAAGAAATGAGTTCCGTAGGGCAGGAACAGGCTGACACGATCGGTCTGCCGGGACAGTCCTGTTTGTGGATTTTGGGTAGGAGGTAGAAGTGGGCCGTCCGATGTTGGGAGACTATCAGGTTGGAAGCTGTGGAAGGAAGATCTCCAGAGGAGATGAGGTCAGTAACAGTCCTGGAAACAATGGCTTGATGTTCAGTGGTGGGGTCATGGTCCAGGGAGAGGTAGGAGGAAGTGTCTGCGAGTTGATGCTCAGCCTCCGCGAGGTAGAGGTCAGTGCGCCAGACAACAACAGCAACACCCTTGTCAGCGGATTTGATGACAATGTCAGGGTTGGACCTGAGAGAACGGAGTGCAGCAAGTTCAGAGAGAGACAGGTTAGAGTGGGTGAGAGGAGCAGAGAAATTGAGACGACTAATGTCACGCCGACAGTTCTCAATGAAAAGATCAAGAGAAGGTAAGAATCCAGAGGGAGGGGTCCAGGTGGAGGGAGAATATTGGAGGTGGGTAAAAGAACTTTCCCAGCTAGAACAATCCCTTAACTCCAGGAATCAGTCTACTGAACCTTTATTATACTTTAAATATATCCTTCTTCGCGAATGGAGATCAAACTTGTATATAATACTCCAGGTGTTGCCTCACTAAGGTCCAACATCTTTGTAATAAAGGCTAATGTCATGCACAGTACAGACATGAAGATATTAGAAATTTTAAAGCTATATTTTTTAAAATGGACACAACAGTTTTTAAGATGACTGACAACACATCATGTGGCTTTGGCAATATCAGCTCCAGACCTGAAACTCAAGCAAATACCTCATTCAGATATGAACAATCCCAGCCCCTTGTGAAACTCACAAGTCCTTTTGTTAAGGGTGAATTGTAGACAACCAGCATTATGATACCAGCTGATTTGTCTCCCTGCCTCTCCATGGACAATAGAGATGTCAAAATTCAATGGGCATTAGAGGAATATGAAATGAGTCTCAGTAACCTTTCATTGTATTGTGATAGTCTCTCATCTCAAAACACTCAAAGTGTGAAAGGCCACAACATAGAATGCATATCAGTCCAACCCACCACCGTATTTGGGAAAGGTCTTTGGCCTTGTATAGGTCACATGGTTAAGGCAGCCATGTTTGGACCTGCTTTTAAAAGTTACAGCAGAAGCTATTCTGATCAGAGAAACACCATGAGCGATTCCATCTGCAAGATTATCTGTAAAGCCATTGAACCAGCTGCAAGACAACACTTTCAATGTAAAACAGTTATACCTTGAAAGCCGGTGAAGGAATCTCCCCAAACCTGTTCCACCTTCAAGTTTATCTGAGAGCTGACCTCCTGGCAATTGAACTACAAGAAACCTTGCAGCTTACTGAGAATCCCCTGCTTTTACCTGACTTCCACTCCAGCTTAGCACCAATTCAGCTAAGAAACTACAGGCCTGTTATGAAAGAGACTGAAATCATTTCAACTTGTAACCATATTGTTTTTTGCATCTGCATCTATACTTTGTGCATGTGACAATATGTGTCAGACGTCACAATAAAACTTCCGGGGCACAAGTGTGATAACAAATAATCTCCTTCATTTTCAAATTCACAAAAGCTTGCTGCTGGAAATTATTAAAATTGGGACAAACCACTCTGAGGGTAAGAACATACACTAATCTCAAACATATAAAAAAACTTTGATCATGAACAAAAATAAACACACAAACGCTATCTGCGACACTAGCATCCCATTTGTTTCCTAATTGCTTCCTGTACTTGCATGTTAACTCTCTGTGATCTGTGTATAAGCACACCCAGATCCCTCTGAATATCAACAATTCCTCGTTTCTCACCACTTAAAAAAAGTCTGCTTTTTTGACTTTCATACCGAAGTGTGTTAGGGAGGTCTTGTGTTGCAGTGGTCGTGTCCCTACTTCTGGATTCAAGTCCCACTTCAGGACTTGATAGGCATGGGGTGTGTGTGCATAACGTGGCCAACAGGTTGATTATTAATCAGCAAGTTCTTCTAATATGCCTGATGACAGGCAGTAAAGAGTGGGAGAGTTTCCTGGTCAGCCATACTGCAGAAGGCAATAGCAACCCACAGCAGTACTTTGCCAAGCATAATCATGGACCAATCCAATGCAAGTCTATGGTCGCCAACACCCTCTTAGGGCAAAGCACCTGAAGGAGGAGGAGCATACTAAAGTGTCTAACTACACACTTCTCCACATTATATTTCATCCGCCCTGTTCTTGATTCTATGACTCTTGCTGACTCACTAATCTGCCTATATCCTCTAACAGCCTCTTTCCATCCTCCTCAATGCTTATTTCCCTGCCATCAGCAAACTTCCTCTCTGTTCCCTTGACTAAGTTATTAATATAGGTTGAAAATAGCCGAGGCCTCGGCACTGATCCTTGCTGAACCCGACTAGTATCAGTCTGCCAACCTGAAAATGACCAGTTTATTCCTCCATTCTATTTTCTGACCATTAACCAATCCTCAATCCTTGCTATTATATTACCCTCCCTTCCTGTGAGCCCTAATTTTGCGTAATAACCTCTTGTGTAGCATCTTATTGATTGCTTTCTGAAAATACAAATACACTACATCTACTGGTTTCCCTTACCCACGCCACGGCCAGAATTTTCTGCTCCTGTTGGCGGCAGGCATCATGGCGAGCAGGGGGTAGAATTTTACATGGGTGAGTGGGGGAGGGGAAAGGATGAGGCATTTCATGAGTAATTAGACCACTACCATCTTTTTGAAATCTAAGTGAGCAGAGCCTCATTTTTACGGGCACATGGGATGTCAAATGGGACCTCAGTTTAACATTTCATCTAAAAAACAGCACTTCTGACAGTGCAACTCACTCTCAGTATTACACTGGAGTGTCAGTTGAGATTATGTGCTCAAGTCCTGGAGTGGGGCTTGAACCCACAACCTTCCACTTCAACAATTAATTTGTTTATATCACTTCATATAAGGGATGCCTGCCTGCAGAACAAAGGGTTAATGATGATGTTAATCATGATGTAAGCATGGCATCAAGGTCAGATGACCAAGAGGCTCCAAAAGAGCAAGATGCAGAACTGTGTCCAGAAAACCTTGTACTTAACATGAAGTCTTTGCAAATAGTGTAAATAAATAGTTTCAAGAAAAACTATATACCGACTATCTGAGGTCACTCATAGGGTAAGCAAAACCTCATCGAAACATGATGGCAGTGCTGGAGGCCGCAGTTTAAGAAACTGAGGCCACAGATTGGTGACCCATGGATGAAGACCTTGGAACAGCTCGCCTTTGCAACCAAGAAGGACAAAAACGAAACCCAACTTGGTGGGGGACAGTGAATCACACATGATGTCTGCAACCATTGAGCAGCCACTACCTCTTCCACAGCCCTTCCAACACATCGAGGGTCTGCAGCAAGAAAAATAATGGGAGCTCTGGAGGAGACAGATTGAATGGTACTGGTGTGTGGGGTGGGCGGGGGGTTTGTGTGGAGAGGTAAAGGGTAATGGTTATATTAACGAGGCAATGATAATGTAAGCATGACATCAGGGTAAGATGACCACGAGGCTCCAGGAGAGCAAGACACAGGATAGTCTCTGTCCACAGAACCTTGTGCTTCCCATGAAGTCTTGGTAAATAGTGTAAATATATTGTTTCAAGAACAACTATATACCGACTATCTCAAGTCACTCAAAGTAAGCAAAACCTCATCAAAACACTGCCCAGCAGATTTAAATGCAGGACAATCTAAAAATGGTTCCATTCATGTAGTAATGTTGTTTGGTGTCTCACTAAGAGGTCTGGAGGCTTATATGGTTGAACATAAACCATTTATTGATAACCCATAACCAAATACATCTCCAAGGTACAGACATGCATGGATGTTGTCTCCATGCTAGCTCCTTCCAGACTCTACTACACACAGTCTACCATCATGTGACTCTCTGCCTTGAACACTCTTATGCTACACCTTTCCCCAAGTCCTTACCCAAATATATTTGCAATGCAATTTTCTTTACTTGCTACCCCTTCTCCCCCCACTCAAGTCTCTGACTCTATAAATTCAGATGGTCTGAAGCCTTGACAACTCCTCCAGATTTAATTCTTGTCATGTTTGGAGGGATAGTAATCTCAGTTGCTCTGAGTTGACTTGGTCAGTTTGGCATTGAAATTGTAAGTCTCTGTGTTTCCAGCACTTGGTTGTCTCCATTTGGTTCACTCTTTGCGCTCCTTTGAGTTGCGTTTCTCTTTGTCAACAACTCATCTGCCTTGTTTGGACACTGTGAGCTTGTTCCGTTTCTTCCAAAGGGAATGTTCACTCTGTTCATCCCTAGAGTGGACTCAGATTTTCATTTTCCATGGGGTCTGCCATGCTCCTCTTGGACGTTGATGTTTCAAAAATGGAACCTTCATTTCCACTTGTTGCACAATTTCAGCCAAATACTTGTTTACACTTTTACTTTCTAATCCTTTTTCAAGCTTATGAATCTTTTTCATTCAGCTCCATAACTAATCTGGTGAGTTCAGTTGACTTTGTTTCAGAGTTGTCTGCTTTTAAAGTCTGAATTTACTCTTCCACACTGCACATCTCATCTTTCATGTTCTTCAGGTTGGATCGAAGTTCAAAAATTTAATCAGTTTTGGCTGTTAATTCCCCATTCAACCAACTGTTCTGATTCATTATTAATTCCTTTTCCTGTTCCAGGCATTTTTCACAATACTTAATAGACACTTATGATACTTGAAGTTCACCCAGTTCTAATTTTTCATTAGCAAACTCATCTTTCATATGTTAAAGTTGGTTCTCTACACTGAACAGTTTTTCCTTAGCAAAAACTAATTCTTGTGTGCAATTCTTCAAACTCAAATTATTTAATGTTACTTCTTTTAATTGTTTCTGAGACTCTTCATGTCTACTTTCTCTTGCAACTGTTCAACTTTTTCTTGGCATTCTAGGTTCTTGATTTTCATTTCAGCCATTTTATTTTTAACAACTCAGTGGTTCTCTGTACTTCTGAGGCATCCAGTGCTTTTTCTTTTAGTTCCTTAATCTTCAGCATTGGAGTTGCATTTTCTGATCTTATTTCTGTCTTTTCTTTCTCGGTGCAGCAGAGCTTTGTTCTTGTCCTTCATATTGGTTTCACTGTTGGCCAAATCTGTCTCTGATCAAATCTTAACTTGTTTCAGTTCTGTAATTGTGCTGCTTATGGCATCATTATCTGCCCACAGCTTGGGAACCTCTACGGCTTTTCCTTTCAATGCCTTCACTTCTCCATTCAGCTGGCTCTTCAGCTCTTCAGTCTATTTCTTGTATCGCTTGACTTCCTCTTGACATATTGAACATTACTGAGTCTTCTCAGCCAACTGGTTCGTCAGTTTGTCCAAACATTAAGGTTCATTTTGACTCTCTTTGTAATTTTCCAGAGGAACAGTCTTTGACCTGAAGGACCCTTGTAGGTCCTTCAACAAGTTTTCATTTTCTTTGTGAAGCTCAATTGCTTCATCTTGAGTTTTCTTGTAATTGCACAGTCTCCTCGACTTTGTTCCGCTGTCTTCCATTCTGCTTTTCACGACAGTCCTCACTGCTTCATTCTGCTGAAGCATTATGTTCTCCTTTTGCATTTGATCTTGAAGGACAAACAACTGTTCTTTCAACTGTTTACTTTCTTGTTGATCTCTTGCTGACTCACACTGTGCTTCAGTGCATTGCTTTGTCACTACTGATAGTTCCAATGCAGCTTTTGCTGAAGTAGTTTTCAACATCTTTTTTAACTCTCCATGTTTATCTAGGGACACATATTGATTCATTCAAAGAGTCTTTCAGGGATGTTTTTTTTTTGCAAAAATATACTTTATTCAACCACATTCCAAACCATTTCAAAAACACCATTACAAGGGTGCAATCCGGTTCAACTTTAACAAAATGTATCACCAGGTGCGTCAGTGCAAACAATATTACAATCATTTACAGCCTCTCATTTTGAGCTGTACAGCCCGAGGGAATTTAAACAGTTCCCAGCCCCTCGGTGCACTGTGGCAGAAAGGTCTTAGACAGCGACCCTTCCCCATTGCGCCATTGCGGCAGCTACCCCAAGCTTTAGTGCGTCCCTCAGCACGTAGTCCTGGACTTTGGATTGTGCCAGTCCGCAACACTCGGTCGGGGACAACTCTTTGTGCTGGAAGACCAACAAGTTTCGGGCAGACCAAAGTGCGTCTTTCACTGAGTTGATGATCCTCCAGCTGCAGTTGATGTTTGTCTCGGTGTGTGTCCCTGGGAACAGCCCGTAGAGCACAGAGTCCTGTGTCACAGAACTGCTCGGGATGAACCTCGACAGCAACCACTGCATCTCTCTCCAGACCTTCTTTGCAAAGGCACAATCCACAAGGAGGTGAACAACGGTCTCTTCCCCACCACAGCCACCTCGAGGGCAACGTGCAGAGGGGGTGAGACTCCTGACGTGTAGGAAGGATCTGATGGGGAGGGCCTTTCTCACCACCAGCCAAGCCACGTCTTGGTGCTGGTTGGAAAGTTCTGGCGATGAGGCATTCTGCCAAATGACTTTGACAGTCTGCTCGGGGAACCATCCCACAGGATCCACCCTCTCCTTTTCCCTCAGGGCCTCTAAGACGTTACGTGCTGACCACTGCCTGATGGACTTGTGGTCAAAGGTGTTTTTCTGCATAAATTTTTCCACGAGGGACAGGTGGTACGGCACGGTCCAACTACTTGGAGCGTTCCGCGGCAGCGTGGCCAGACCCATCCTTCGCAACACCGGGGACAGGTAGAACCTCAGCACGTAGTGACACTTGGTGTATGCGTACTGAGGGTCTACGCACCGCTTGATGCAGCCACACACAAAGGTGGCCATCAGTATGAGGGTGATGTTGGGCACGTTTTTTCCCCATTTATCTAGAGGCTTGTACATCGTGTCCCTGCAGACACGATCCATTTTTGACCTCCAGATAAAGCGGAAAATGGCTCGAGTGATCGCCACCACGCAGGAGTGTGGAATGGGCCAGACCTGCGCCACGTACAGCAACAGCGAGAGTGCCTCACACCTGATGACCAGGTTCTTACCCGCAATGGAGAGGGAGCGTCGCTCCCACATGCCCAGTTTCCTTTTCACCATAGACACTCGCTCCTTCCAGTTTCTAACGCATGCCCTCGTCCCTCTGAACCATATCCCCAGCACCTTCAGGCCGTCAGCCCTGACAGTGAAGGGGACAAAGGATCGGTCAGCCCAGTTCCCAAAGAACATGGCCTCGCTCTTCCCACGATTTACCTTGGCTCCCGAGGCCAGTTCGAACTGGTCGCAGATGTGGATCAGTCTGCGCACCGACAGCGGATCCGAGCAGAAGACGGCGACATAATCCATGTACAGGGAGGCTTTTACCTGAGTGCCTCCACTGCCTGGGATCGTCACTCCTCTTATGCCCGGATCCTTCCTGATGGACTCAGCAAAGGGTTCTATGCAACACACGAAAAGAACAGGCGAGAGAGGACAGCCCTGCCTGACTCCAGATTTAATAGGAAAGCTATCTGTTTCCCACCCATTGATTGAGACTGCGCTACTGATGTTAGTGTAGAGCAGTTGGATCCAATTTCGAATTCCCTCCCCAAACCCCATTTTGGAGAGCACATCCATCATGTAGGTGTGCAATATTCTGTCAAAGGCCTTCTCCTGATCCAGGCTGATGAGGCAGGTATCCACACCCCTATCCTGTACATAGGCAATCCTATCCCTGAGCAGCGCGAGGCTTTCAGAGATCTTCGTGCCTGGCACAGTGCTGGTCTGGTCAGGGTGAATCAGCAATTCCAGAACGGATTTGACCCGATTGGCGATGACCTTGGACAGAATCTTATAGTCCACATTCAACAGTGAAATGGGTCGCCAATTTCTAATTTCCTCCCTTCCCCTCTTGTGCTTGTAGATGAGGGTGATAATGCCTTTCCTCATGGATTCTGACATACTACCGGCCAGGAGCATACTCTCGTACACTCCTAGCAGGTCTGGGCCGATCAAGTCCCACAGAGCCGAATACAACTCCGCCGGCAAGCCGTCGCTTCCGGGAGTTTTACTCTTCTCGAAGGACTCAAGGGCCTTAGTCAGTTCATCAGGAGTTAGCGGTTTGTCCAGGCTCTCCCGCGTACTGTTGTCTAAGACCTCCGTGATAGAGGACAGGAAGGACTGGGAGGCCGTGCTGTCCGTGGGCTTCACGTCATACAATCCGGCATAAAAGGATTTGCTGATCCTCAAAATGTCGGACTGCGATGACTTTACTGAGCTGTCTTCTTCCTTCAGGCTGCTGATCACAGAGCTCTCTCTGTGTACCTTTTGGAAGAAGAAACGTGAGCAAGTCTCATCCTGCTCCACGGAGCGGACTCTGGAACGGAAGATGATCTTGGAGGCCTCCGAGGCAAAGTGCGAGGCTTGCTGGCTCTTCACCTCTTGGAGTTCCTCCTTGACATCGACCCCCATCGACTGCAGCCGGAGCAGATTTTGCATGTTTTTCTGGAGTCGAGACATTTCCCTCTGTTCCTTTCTAGCTTTCTGGGTGCCTTTGAGGATGAAAAACCTCTTGATGTTTCCCTTGATCGCTTCCCACCAGTGTATCAGGGACTCAAATAGGGGTTTCACGGTTCTCCAACCTTTGTAATCCCTCTTGAGCTCCTCAATGTTCTCTGGGGTCAGCACCATGCCCCCCTGCCCACCCTCAGGTCCTTCTCTAAGTGGCAGTCCGCCAGTAGGAGGCAGTGGTCAGAGAAAAACACCGGCTTGACGTCGGTGGATCTGACTGTGAATGCACGGGACACAAACAGGAAGTCTATCCTGGAACGAATGGACCCGTCTGGCCGCGACCAGGTGTATCTACGCTGCGCTCCGTCTGCAGGGTTGCTGAAGACGTCGTGCAGCTTGGCATCCTTAACTGTTTCCATCAGGGATCTGGACGTAGCGTCCAATCTGCTGTCGGCCCTGCTGGATCGTCCAGCCGCATCGATGATGCAGTTGAAGTCACCGCCCAGGATGACCGGTCTGGAGGTCGCCAGCAGCAGTGGGAGCTGCTGAAAAACCTCCAGCCGCTCGGCCCCTTGTGACGGGCCATACACGTTAATTAACCAGAGTGGAGCATTCTTGTCCATTACGTCTGCTACGAGGAGGCGCCCACCCACCACCTCCTTAACCTCGGAGACGGTGAAGTTGCCTCCCCGCAGCAGAATACCCAGGCCGGAGGAACGAGAGTCGTTTCCGCCCGACCAGATCGATGGCCCATGGGACCACCATCGTGACCATTGCCTGTAGGAGCTGAGGTGCGGTATCGCACACTCCTGCAGAAACAACAGGTCAGCTTTGACCTTGGCAAGGTAGTCCAAAGTCGCAACACATCGCGTAGTAGATTTAATGCTATGCACATTTATGGATACAATCTTTAAACCCATTTTAAAGCATTTATTCTCCTACCAAACCCACTGTCTCTGAGAGTCCCAGACCTTTAGTCTGCTCCTTCATACCCATAGTGAGCTCAAATTCCTTCACTTTGGATGGGCTGAGGAAGTTCTCATTGGCAGTGTTCTGCTCAGGTGGCATCTGGGGGTTCGTGTAGAGAGCGGGTTTTGAGATGACCTTTGCTGGAGAAGCTTCTCCAAAACTCACCCCCTCTGGGGCGTTGCTGTTCCCGGCTTCCCGGAGCTGGGGTGCGATGATTGCCTCACTGCTTCTAGATTCCAGGGGCTGTGGTGCACTGGCCTCCTCGGGTTGCAGGCAATGTTGGGGTGCGCTGGTCTCCTTGTTGTCTCCAATGTTCTGGAGCTCGGGTGTCTCGTCCTCCAATGCCCTGGAGCTTTGCCGCTTCTTCTGTCGGTGCCGCCCTGGCACTTCTTTATCCGAAGAGCTGCTGCCTTTGTCATCCATGTCGGATGGGAGACGCCTCTTGCCACTTGTCTGGGAAGTGGCTTTGCTTCTTCTTCGCTCCTTCTTCCTTTTGGCTCTCTTCACCGTCTGCCACTCCCCCTGCTGCTTTTCCACTGCTGCCTCCTCCTCCATTGATTCGCTGTCCTGAGGACTGGGAGGTTCAGGGGGTGGTGCTGTTGATTGGCTATCTGTTGCCTCAATCTCTTCCTCCACCTTGTCTCTCTCTGTGTCCTCCTTTGTCCCGTTGAGCTCCCTGGGGGCCTTGGTGGTTGGAGTGACATGAAGCATTTCTTCTGCTTCCCCCTCATTGGCTTTGGCTGCCTGTGCGTAAGTACGGCAGCGTTTGGGGCAGGTCCTGCAGAGGTGACCTGCCTCGTCACACAGGTTGCAGCACTTAGCCTGTTTGCAGTCTTTTGTCTGGTGCCCTTCCTGTTTGCAGATCTTGCAGAGGGAGGCGCTGCAGTTGGCCGCCACATGACCAGCCTTGCCGCATGAGCGACAATGCTTGGGTTGCCCAGCGTAGACCAGGTAGCCACGGTTTCCCCCGATAGCGAATCTGGAAGGAGGGTGGAAAGTGGCTCCCTTACCGTCGGTCTTTAGCGTGACCTTAAACTGGCGTTTGCCTGTCCAGATCCCCAAGCCGTCTCGAATCTCGGTGCCGCTCCCCACCTTATTGAAGTACCTGGTGAGGAAGGTGACCACGTCGGCGATAGGGACGAAGGGGTTGTACAGATGCACCGTCACCACCGGTCCCGTTGCAACGGCAGAGCAAAGAGTGGCTCCGCCGTCAGGATCTTCATCTCCGGCAGGTCTCTCTTCTCCTCGAACACCCTCAGGAGCTGGACGCAGTCTGCCACTCGCTCGAACGTCACGTCAAAAAATAAATCGCTGGGGAAGTCCTGCAGGGTGTAGATCTCCGGAGCTTCAAATCCGCACGCCTTCAACAGGATCCTCCTGGCGAAGAAGGCCCGATCCATAGGTGATCCTCCTTCGCTGTCCTTCACCGTGACTCGGACGGTGTTAGATACCCCACGGTATGAGTTTCGATTGGTTATAGCCTTTGCTTCCCAACCTTGCCTTGGCAGAACCATGCTCATGGTCTCTCTCCTGCCAGGTAAGTCTTTCAGGGATGTAACTTTTATGAACACCGTTTCTGCCTGCTCTTGTGCCTGGTTGCACTTCTGGTTGAGTTCTTCCTACTCAGCTTTGATACGAACACTTTCTTATGCAACTGCCTCATTTTTTTTTTGCAGGTTTTGTTTCTTTTGGGTTACCTCAGATAGCATTCCTCCATTCACAGCAGCGACTTGCTCCACACTGCACCTGCTGTTGCAGTTTGGGTGATGTATTGGCATAGTTAAAAAGCTCTCATTTTAACCAATCAGCTGCTTCTCAGCCTCTCCTTTCCTCGGCACTAAATTCTTCAGTTCCTGTAGTTTATTGCACTGACATGGTCTGTCACCATCTTATAGTTTGCTTAGGTATTGTCTCCCTCACCCTCGGGTCTCCTTACCCCTACAGTGTTTTATTGGAAGTGTTCTAGGCCTATTTTAAGATCTGCATGCCCTGTAACTTGTGTTATGATCCCAGCTGATGTTACTACCAGACAAGTCAGATCCCTGGGTGGATCCTGGCTTGATAGATCCTAACTTTTATTTTTTGTTTAGAAACATGGAGTGTGGCTTCTAAACAGAGTCACAGGAGGTTGCTGATGAACTTTTAACAAAAGAATAAAACATTTATTAAACAAGAAAAGATGAACTATGTCACACTACTCCTTCACCCATAACCATACCTTTACAGATATATACAGATTCGTAAGGATAACACAAGTTACAAAATCTATCTAATGCAAGTATACAGCCCACGTAAACCAGTAGGCAACCTGTGGTCAGACACGCAACGCTCCAAAATCAAGTGACAGATGTCACCAAAGGCAGATGTTATGGATCTCTCATCAACTCCCCAAACACTCGCCACACTGTGAGCCAACTGGTCTCACGGAAACTCTGTCTTTCCCACACGGGGGTTCCAACCTTCACTCTCAAAGAACTCGCTTTGGAATCTTCTCCTAAATGATGCTTTCTCTTGGACAACTTCAACAAGGATCCACCTCCCACATTTTGAACTCTCCTTCCAATGTTCCACTCCCCTGGATCACCACATGCATTCAACTTCACCTTCCACACACCCCCTCAAATACTCAGCCATGCTAAAAGAGCTCACTGCTTCACAGGTCCATTGTAAGGAGTCACTAACCTTTGGCTGTCTCCTCGGACCTTCTGGCTTCTCGCAAGCCCACTTTACCTTGATTCTGCTCCCCGCAGAATTCTCTCTTTAATTCAGAGCCTTTTTGTGTGCTCCTCACTTTAACTTCACTGAACAGGACGTGTTTCCAATTCCTGTTCTTGTTCCTTGACTTAACTGTCTTCCTGGGATTTTCTTCTGTCACTCACCCTGGTCTCTGGGACTTCCTTCTTCTCTTCTGGGAAATCTGCTCTTGCAGTTCCCACTCTCATGTCGAGCTTCTTCTATGCCTCTCTGTGTAATAGCGCTTTTCTTCATCTGATCTTCATTTTGCTCTGTTTCAATTTTGTTTTCATTTCTTCTTCTGCACAGGTGCAGGGCTCCCTTTAAATAAATAAAATGGTAAAAGAACCAACTGCGCATGTGCACAAGACTGTTTACTGTCTTGAAGATGTGAATCCCGACCAACTGTGCATGTGCAGCCATTCTCCAGTTGGCGAATACCCAAATCGTCAAAAAAGAATGAACTGCGCAGAACGCCATTCCAGGGCCGGTGCATGCGCAGAAACCACTGAGGTCCATCGGGAACTCTAGTTCCCAACTCTGAGGGCCCAACCTTCGCTTTTTAAAAGGTAAACCTTTTCTTATCCATTTCTGGGGTCCGTAACACTTGGGACAAAATTTTTATCTTGGCGGGCCAGAGTCCCGACGTCAACATGCATTCACGCAATATTTCGGGCGGTGGGCGCGCGCCAGAGACGCCAGCATGCCCGCTGACAATTGAAAGGTCGTTAAAGGATCAATGAACTTAAATTTTTCGCTGCCCATCCAACCTTACGGTTGGTGGGCAGGCGAAAAGGCCAAGCGGCCTTTGCACTTTTTAGGAAACCTTGTCCACAGATGGGATGAGGTTCCCTAAAGCAAATAAAAATAAAGTAAAAATTTTTAAATTTAATTAATAACATGTCCTTGCTCATGAGTCATATGAGGGGACATGTTTTATAACATTTTTCTAATCTTTATTATGTTTTAAGACTCTTCATCTCCCTGAGGCAGCTCTGTGCCACAGGGAGATTCTCAAGCGTGCACTTGAGCGCATGCACAAAGTTTTTGCTTGCCCTGCTCGCACTCTCTCCCACCTGCACAGGTAGCACTGAGCGCTGCTGTTCATGCTGGGGGGGGGGGGGGGGGGGGGCCTTAATTGGCTCGCCAGCATGAAATCGTCTTCAGGCCTCGATCATGGGTGGCGATCAGCTTCCCGACTGCCCGACCCACTGAGCCTGCCCGATAAGGGCTAATTTCTGCCCTTGGAGTTTAAAATATTTGCCAAAGGTTTTTAATATCTCACCAAATGTGATTGAGGATTCATTTATACCTTGTCTTAGGATTGCTTCATCCACAAATACACCAAGTATCAAAAGGTATTAACTTGTACTTTTTCTGATTTCTTGCTTAATCCTAATGTACTCCTGCAATCTAAAAATTTTCTTCTCCATGACGCCCAATTTTGTGCCTGTTTTGGCCCTCGTCTTAGCCTAAATTGGTCTGGTAATGTTACTTTGCTATCCATGGCTGTTTTGGGATATAGCTTTAAATTTTGTTGCCCTTTTAAAAATGCCTGTGCAGTAACCATTTTGTTTTCTTCCCTTTGTTCTTCCCGCACTTGTCAGTTTCGACAAGCTCCAGTTGCTCAGACTGGGCTGTTTTTTTTTTCTTATTAACTCTTCAGGAAACCTTTGAAGCAAGTCGGTTGGACCAGCTACTTGCTTGTTTAAGCCTGGGAATCAAATGGAAACCGATATTTTTTTAGCTCTGCCTGCCATATTAAAAGCTTTTTTATCATTCAGTCAAGCTCGACTGGTGCCCGCTGTGGACCCATTGCTGCAGCTTTCTTGCAGCTGCTCTCTGGAATGCTAATGCTGATCCTGATTGCTGCCTAGTTTAAAATGTAATTTCTGCCTTTTAGCAGTATTTTGCACACCCTTTTTGTGATTTGGCTAGGCATTCACTCAGATTCTTCCTTTTATCTGCACAGTGGACTCTTCTGTTTAGATTCTTCCTTTTATCTGCACAGTGGACTCTTCTGCTGCCTTTTAGCCTTTTCCCCTTTTAAAACATTTTACTCAGCCTTTTGTGATCTAGCTAGTTCCCTTGACTCTGTTCATTCAGGTCTAGCAATGGACCCCCACATGCCCTGGTGGAGTCCTTCAGCCTCCAGGTCAGGAGCTTCTTTTTAGGTGATCTCTGACTGTGTCTTCAATTTAGGTGCACACCTCAGAGGTCAGACTGCAGTTTCTTTTGTTTTTCAGGCTTTGAGATTCTGAGCTCCTTCTCCAGCTTCTCTGGGGTTTCAGGGTCCACCCTTCACTGCCACCATGCTGTAGGTTGTTAGGTGTCTCACTAAGAAGTCTGGAGGCTTGTATGGTTGAACATAAAGCATTTGTTGGTAACCCATGACTATATACATCTCCAAGGTACAGCCCTGCATGGGTGCTATCTCCATGTTAGCTCCTTTCAGGCTCTACCACACAAAATCTATCATCAAATGACTCTCTACATGATATCGTAGATGGTAGTGTTCTCAAGTTCCACATTAACCCTTGTTCTGTCTGAACACACTTAGACCACAGCTCTCAGCAGCTAAAGACCGCAACTGTGCTCAGGTCCCAGTCAAACCATACAGAACATCATGAGAATCAGCTAGGAAAATAACTGAAACTATTGCTGGTTCTAAAGTAAAAATAATACTACTGAAGCAAAAACCAACTACAGAATAAGTCTAGTTGGCAGATTGGTGTTAAAGTCACAAATGAAACTATCATAAATAGCATCAAACCGATGTAAATATGAATCCCCATCTGCTATTATAGTACTAGAAAATGTATTATTGAGAAATGATTGACCAAGGCGAGTTGCAGAATGATGCTCAGTGTGACTGATCCTTATTCATTTATGAGATGTGAATGTTGCTGGCAAGGCCAGCATTTATTTACCCGTCCATGTTTGCCCTGAGAAAGTAGTGGTGAGCCACCTTTGTGAACAGCTGCAGTCCGCGTGGTGTAGGTACAAGAGTGTTCCAGGTTTGGACCCAGCAACAGTGAAGGAACGGTGATATAGATCCAAGTCAGGATGGTTTGTGATTTGGAGGAGAACTTGCAGGTGGCAGTGTTCCCATGCGGCTGCTGCCTTGTTCTTGTAGAGGTTGAAGTTTTGGAAGGTGCTGGCAAAGGAGCCTTGGCAAGTGGCTGCAGTGCATCATTTATGGTATAGACTGCTGCCACTGTGCACCAGTGCTGAAGGGAGAAAGCGGTAGAAGGGGTGCCAATCAAACGGGCTGCTTTATCCTCAATGGTGTCAAGCTTCTTGCATTTTGTTGGAGATGCACTCATCCAGGCAAGTGCCGAGTATTCCACCACATACCTTGTAGAAGTTGGACAGGCCTAGGAAGTCAGGAGGTGAGTCATTCACCATAGGATTTCCAGCCTCTGACCTGATCTTGGCTACTACAGACTACCGTGGGTTTCAAAAAAAGCTATCAGTCTATAATATGTAATCATCTATCTCTTCCAAAGCAAGGCCACCTCTCCTGAACTGAGTAGGCAGCATAAACATATGTGAAAAAGAGTGTTTAAACATTGAAAAATACAAACAGCAATAAGGCAATAAGGTAGTAGTGGTCTGAAGTATTTCATGTCGCTGAGAATTAACCATTATTGTTTCAAAACCTGAATGTATTTATGGATTATGTTAAAATTGCCAGCAAAAAACGTTTGTGAAAGTAATGAAATAAGGCAGCTGTTGTTTCCAAATGTGACATGAAACAGATGAATAGCTATTGAATAGCAAGTAAATAATTTGAACAGGAAAATGTTCCTATTCCCAATTACTAATAGGTAGGCTTAGTTCTTCAACAGCATAACATGAAAGAGCATGAAATAAGATCATAATAAACTGTATTTGTTTATCATGACAACTGCACTTAATTTTCATGCAAGCTGTTGTCCAACAGCACAGATAATGTTGTCATTGTTGCATTTTGCAATCAAGCCTGTAATTATAATCAATTTTCATTCTGCACATTGGCTGAATACAATCTTAATTACAATACATCAAAGGAGCTTTGCCATATACATGAGCACATTATTCAGTTTTACTGGTCGAAAGATTTATCTATGTTAATTCTGCACAATATCTGAACTGCGCAGTGCTTTCATCTATGTTCGCTGCCTATTTCTTATTCACGATCTGGTTGCTAGTTACTGAAGTAAAAGAGGCATTAAGAAATATAGGTCCCTGTTGCTGACAGCTTTGTTATGGTGGGAACACTGGTATAAAAGTCACATTCGAGGTCAGCAAAAATGAAACTTTACTGTGCACTTGCCAACATTCAGATTTACAGACCATGAAGAAAATCATAGAACTGCAACCTATGGATCTGGTATCATCTCAAAACAACAGGATGTGTTATTAAAATTTAATGATCCAAGTTGGAATTGCAGTACTGACCTAAAGTCCACAATCTACCCTTGGTTGCAAACTACATCTCATTCCAGTCTTTAATACAGCAAGTATAAGTTAGTTGCAAGTGGGTAAATACAATTTCACATATACCTTTGAAGGAATGAAAATTGACATCTTGTCCACATTTACAGGATTAGCGCCAGGATGAAGGAACTCAAGGTTCTCAGTCTCCCAGAACCTGATGATTTTCAATTATAATTTGAAAGTGACAAGGACATCCACCCAAAGCTGTCTGAATATTTACACATATGCACAAGAGGTGCTGATTACATCAATGGGACCTGACTGTAATTTTAACTTGGTAGCCGGAGCATGAAGCCACAGTGAATTTCCTACTAGGCCAACCAAGTTGGGAAGAGAGCCGTGGCCAGAAAAGCCCAAAAGAGGTAAGTTTCCTTATGGGACTAGGAGGGACTATGGGATACTCCTCTATGCCCCATGAGGAACACTTTGCCCTGCCCTGGCATGGAATCAACTCCCCTTCCAGACCATGAGATCTCCATGGTCAGCCCTGGCAGCTCATTGCACTTGAGATGCCATAGCCTACAAGGCTACAGGCCAAAAGCTGGAAAGTGGGATTAGGCTGGCTGACTACTTGTTTGCCGGTATGGATACAATGGGCCAAATGGCCTCCTTCCCTTCTGTAATGATTCTATGAAGCCTGGTAATTAAAATACAGCAAACCTCAATCCTGGAGTACTGGACATGTTTCTAACTCAGATAACGACTCACTCCCCAAAACCGACCCAAATTTCAAATCGGGCTTCTTGTTCTCGTTCTCAAAACTTGTACATCCACAGCACAACTCTCTGTCTCACTTGAATGAGCACAGGAGTAAACAGAGGGAAAACAAATCAACAATTCAAATGAACCTAATACTGTTACTAAGTCAGTGTCTAAAGATAGAGATTTTTTTTATTTATTCACGGGATGTGGGCTTCACTGGCTGGGCCAGCATTTATTGCCCATTCCTAATTGCCCTTGGGAAGGTAGTGGTGAGTTGCCTTCTTAAACCGTTCCAGTCCATGTGGTGTAGGTACACCCACAATGCTGTTAGGAAGGGAGTTCCAGGATTTTGACCCAGTGACAGTGAAGGAACGGTGATATATTTCCAAGTCAGGATGGTGAGTGACTTGGAGGGGAACTTCCAGGTGGTGGTGTTCGCATCTACCTGCTGCCCTTGTCCTTCTAGATGGTAGTGGTCATGGGTTTGGAAGGTGCTGTTGAAGGAACCTTAGTGAATTCCTGCAGTGCATCTTGTAGATCGTACATACTGCTGCTACTGTGCATCGGTGGTGGAGGGAGTGGATATTTATGGATGTGGTGCCAATCAAGCAGGCTGCTTTGTCCTGGGCGGTGTCAAGCTTCTTGAGCGTTGTGGGACCTGCACTCATCCAGGCAAGCGGAGAGTATTTCATCACACTCCTGACTTGTGCCTTGTAGATGGTGGACAGACTTTGGGGAGTCAGGAGCTAAGTTACTCGTCACACGATTCCTAGCCTCTGACCTGCTCTTGTAGCCACAGTGTTTATATGGCTAGTCCAGTTCAGTTTCTGGTCAATAGTAACCACCAGGATGTTGATAGTGGGGGATTCAGTGATGGTAATGCCATTGAACATCAAAGAGCAATGGTTGGATTTTCTCTTGTTGGAGATGACCATTGCCTGACACTTGTGTGGCGCGAATGTTACCTTCCACTTGTCAGCCCAAGCCTGGGTATTGTCCAGGTCTTGCTGCATTTGGACATAGACTGCTTCAGTATCTGAGGAGTCGTGAATGGTGTTGAATATTGTGCAATCATCAGCAAGCACCTGCAGTATATGTTACTGATATCATTCTTGTCCTCTCTGCATCCTTTGACATGGTTGCCTACACCAACCTCCCAGCCTATCCTCCATTGTCTGACTGAGTAGGACTGTACTCATTTGGTTTCATACTTATTTGCACTGTCACAACCAAACAAGCACTTTTAATAGCTGCTCACCACCACATCATTACATCTGGAGTCCCTCAGGCATCTGTCCTTGGCCAATATTATTTCTCATCTGTAAATTGTACACAGCAACATCATCCAAAGACTTTGTCAGGTTCCACACACTCTGCCCCACACTTGGTCCCACTCGCTCATCACCCCTACGCTCACTGATCTGCATTGGCTCAATTTCAAAATTCTCGTTCTCATGTACAAATCTCTCCATGACATCACCCTTCTCTATCCCTGTAACCTCCTCCAGTCATATGACCCTCCAAGAACTCAACATCTCTCCAATTCTGAACACTTACACATCCCTCATTCCCTTTGTTTCACTATTGGTGTCCAAGCCTTCAGTTTACTAAGCCCTGAGTTCTTCAATTCCTCATTAACCTCTGTGTTTCTCCAACTCTTCCCCTCCTTTAAAAGCACCCCTAAATCGTATTTTTTGACCATGCTTTTATTTACCTGTCCCAATTCTTCTGTCTTGGGCTTGGTGTCAATTTTTGTCTTATCGTGCTATTATGAAACACTTTGGAGTGTTTTGGGATGAAAGAACATGTGTTTATCTTGCAGGGCCTCAGGATGTCCTAAAGCACTTGCAGGGAATGAAGTAGTTATCAAATGTAATCACTGTTGTAATGTAGGAAATGTAGCAGCTGATTTGTACACATGAAGCACCCACAAACATCACTGGCATAAATGGCCAGATAATGTTTTCTTTAGTCTTTTTTTGAGGAACATAAAAAGGACAGGATACAGGAGAAAATTCCCCTGCTCTTCTTTGAAACAGTGCTGTGCGATCTTTTATGTTCACCTGAGAGAGCGGGCGTAGTTTAACATCTCAACTGAAACTTCCAACAGTGAGGGCTCCCTCAGTACGTCATTCAACAATCAGCCAAGGTTATTTTCTCAAGTCCCTAAGGCTAAGACTTGAACCCATAACCTTCTACTCAGAGATGATAGTGCTATCACAGAACCAAGGCTGATATTTGACTATATATTAAATGCACTATATAATTAGGGACTTAAAAAGTGTTTCGAGATTAGATTGAACAATATATGCCCTATATACAGCACTAAATCACTTTCTTTATGAACAGTACTACTACATCATTAAAAAAGGCACAAAGTTCAAGTTAATTAAACTATAAATGGTTTTATAAACAGATACACTATTTATACTTTTGTTAATATTTGAATTTATTGCTGCATGAGATGAAAAGGAAATAAAACTGCTAAATTTTGGATATGTTGACCAGGCAACACACCTATTGATTTGTATCCATCAGCTGCACAGAATTACAAGAATCTTCAAGGGTACCAAAGCACAATATCGACCGATGCAGAATGACATTTTGGAGACTGGTCTTTAGCTGATGAAAATAAATAGCATCAAAATAACTTCTCCATTGTAGTTTTTATCTTGGTTCTGTAACCCTTTCTGAATGTCATCTAATGCATCATTACTGACTCGTGGAACACATGTCGAATAAATGAGAATGAGAACAGGGCAAGGATGATACGGTTATAGTTTTGGAAAGAAATTATTAGGTAGATAGAATTTCACAGCAAACTGATGAAATACTATTTTATTTTAAATTATGTGTTACAAATCTTAGGCCTGCCTTAGATATTTTCCTTGTCTCAGCTGTGCTGAATACCTCTGTAAGTATTCCCTGTTCAGGACTGTGACCCTGCAGCCCAATAGCTAATCATTTTGTTACTATCTCCATAGAGACTGATGACTTTTAAAAAGATATTTGAATTCCCAGTGACCAATCTAAATGACACACACAACCATACTTCAAGTGTTAAGTCTTTTACTATAAACAAATTAAGAGTGACATCGGCTAAACATTACCTCGTAGGCATCTAATACACCAAACTACAGAAAAGCTCCCCCCATTTTATCACAACCAAACCCCCATGCTACAGTTATATTTCACTGCCTGCTCTCTGCGGAATTGCAGTTTTTACAGGAACCAGTCTAACATCACTTCCAAGGGTTCAACTAACCCCGTCTTGCTGAGTCGTAACGTCAAGTGACCATCAAAAGGCGCTTCTCTTAGTTTCCAGAGAGGTCCCGAACCAATTACTGGCAGTAAGGCCTACACCTGATGATTCCTTCCCAGGGCCAAGTCAGAACAAATATTCTGGAGTCTTTAGATTACCATGGGGTGTTTGACCATAGACTATGTTCCCTCCACATTCTGCCTGATAGTCCACAGAAAGGCAGCACGCTCCTCTCTGCTGACCACACTAGCCCTTTGTCTCTCCGTGAGACCTCTCAGTCTGAAATCTCAGAGACTGACAGTCTGCCCAGCTACTTCTGCCTTTGTTTTCAGGTGTGAGAACTTTGCACCTTACTCAGCGAGTCTCAACCTGGGCCCTCTTGTGCTCATGGTAACCAAGCCATTCAAGCTTGTCGTCAGGTAGAATTCAGGACAGATTACTTGACTCTCTTCACTATTCGATTTTACCTTAAGTTAGAGTAGTCGAGTAAAGTTGAATTGCATGCCTTCATGTACACTTGTTAGTTGATGCTCAATATCAATAACAGAGAGAGACCGACATAATAACAAACTGTGATTGTTTATTGCAACAGAAGGCAGAGCACTAAATCCTCGCGTGCTCCCACGACCACCTCCAGCTCTCGACTTACAATTAACCAGTAGCCCGCACTGTACATTGATTGGTCAGTACTGTCACATGGTTAGTCCACTTGCATTCTCTTAAAGGTACATGGTACTCCACTTCACCAGAGTCCAAAACACAACACTCTTATAGAAGCTTGCATTCATAGCAATATGATATTGTAACCAAGGTGGGTGTAATAAGAGGACACCTTGTGTTCTGAACTCGACATCACGAGGCTGATTTGAACATTTGGATGGACATCAGATCTGGGGCAGACAATGCAATCACTCCATCTGTCTCAATGGGCTCATTGAAAGTCAGCTGGAGCTCAGTGGTAGCACTCTTAACTCTGAGTCAGTGGTTGTGAGGCCAAGTCCCATCTGGAAAATTGAGCACATAATTCAGGCTAGCACTCCAGTATACTGAGGGATTGGTGATCTATCAGTAGTGCTGTCTATCAGGTTGTTAAATAGATGTTAAACGGAGAGCCGGTCTTCCTTCTGAGATAGATGTTGAAGACTCTAGTTCTCTATTCTAGCCTTTCCCTCTCCTAACAATGATATTGGCAATTGTATCTTCAGTAATCCACACTCTGAAATTTCCCTACTAAATGTCTCCATTGCACCTCTATTAGAAGCTTACTGGGCTCCTCCTTTTTCATTGACAATGTAGAGGAAAGGCTACTCATGGTAGATATGCATTATCATATCATTATCATATGCAAAATATTTGGCCACTGTGAGCCTTATTGTCGGGATATATGCTTTAAAAGATGAAATATGCTTTAAAACTTGCAAACCTCTGAACTAGGAGTTTCCCAGCTCAAAGAAATTGTATGTCTACAGAAACAGAGATAAGTGACAATGAAAGTGCCAATGAGAAAGATAAAAAATAAATATAAAATCAAGAGACTGAAATGGTTTAAGCTGAGCATCATCACTTTTATAACATTTGTAGCAATGGGAGCAATATTAGGTGTGAAGTGATAATGGAAGTGTGTCACCTTTGTGGCCTAGGTAAGTACAATTCAGTTTTAGATTACAAGCAATGGAATCTGGGTCAGTTCAACTGTAGTACAGATCAGAACTGCTGAATAAATTTTAGTCACAGCACTGTCTGTCACATCAAAAAGAACATTTGTATGACTTCAGACTGGCAGCAGCTCATGTAATATTTTGCTTCACAATGGCAGTCAAATTACATTTATATCTGTTAAATGCATAGGTCCTGCAACAATGAATGGCTTTACAATGTATTCCAGTTTCATAA
The DNA here is from genome assembly GCF_964194155.1 of Cetorhinus maximus. Lineage (NCBI taxonomy): Eukaryota > Metazoa > Chordata > Chondrichthyes > Lamniformes > Cetorhinidae > Cetorhinus > Cetorhinus maximus. Next base: position 42,758,941 of record NC_135884.1, read on the forward strand.
GAATTTCAAGTGTATGCTAAGCATCACATGGCTTCATGTATCATCAATTAACTTAGCACCAGGCACTGTCACTTGATTTTAACTCCAGGGTAGGAAGATAGAATAAGGAGCAGGTGCTTCACCTGGGAATGTTAGCAGGGAGGCTTTGCTGATCATAATGGCCGGGCCTCACATGTCACTTGCCAATTTTTCAAACCAAAACAGCTGGAAAGCGCATGGAAAATGGCAGCCCAGCTGTTAAAATCAGACAACAGGGGGCACCACCAGAAACCTAGGGCAGAATTTTCCCAGAATTTCACCAAGTGCGGTAGGGGCAGGTAAAATGGAATCCCACCCGCTGTCGGAAATGGCGGATTTTCATGCCGTATTGTCCCGAGCCCGCCTCATTATTTATTCACTCCCGTGAAACATGCTGTTTCCATGGCGGGTGGGTTCTCATTCGCCCGCCCGCTATCAACCCGCTGTTGCATCACGCCGGCCGCCATCTTCAAAAGGCAGCCGCCAGCAGACTGTGCACCGCCACCAGCTCACCACCGCTGCCTGGGAGACAAGGCCGATAAAGGAATAAAGGCTTCAGCCCACTGCTTCAACGACGGGTCCCTCGAGTGACTGCTGTTTGCCATGGAGGCCCGCTGGGATGTGCTCTACCTCCGCTCTGGCCGCAGGATGGGTAGCATTGTCACCAACCCGGCTTGGGAGGCGGTGGCAGTGGTGGTCAGTGTGAAAACCCTGCAGAGGAGGACAGCCACCTCGTACACAAAAGGATGAATGATCTCCTCCTTTCCACCAGGGTAAGTCATTCTTTTCATCACTCCCAGCTCACACGCTCACAAACCCATCAAACAGGGCCCTCACTCACTGCCAGTGCAAGGGACATCACCATTCACTCCTTCACACACACCATCATTGTCCTGAGCTCATCCATGGGACCACTCACCACCCACACAGGCCAGGCATACTGATCATTTGGCCCGGCAGGTGTCCTGACACACTCTCCCCATTTCCATCCATGAAGGACAAACTGGCTCACAACAGGAGGGAAAGGTCGCAGACAGGTGGAGGGATGCCGGAGACCAAAGTTTTGACAGAACTCGAAAACGGAGCCATCCAGCTGGCCGGCGATGACCAGGACCGGTCCTGTGCCGATGGTGAGGTCGTTGCTGTTCTACCAAGTGAGGATCCAGCAGTGCAACATCCATCAGAAAACCATGCCGTGAGTGATGTGTCGTCTTTCACAGGCCACTACCATACACTAATTATCTCCCCATGCTTTCGCAGGCACATCTGCCAAACAGCCGATAGAGTCCACGACCCAGAGTCTCCAATCAAACCCCGAAGAAACCTCTGAAGAGGAATCTGGAGGCACCCTCCTTGAAGACCCGTCACAACGCTCACCCACACCCTCCACCAGCGCAGGGACACACACCTCGGTGGGGCCTAGCTTTATAACAGCCCCGAGATCATAATCTGGTGAGCGCATCGCACTGTCTGATCCACAGCAGGCAGAGGCAGGGACTTTCCAGGTCCTCGGCATTCGGAGGACTGCTGGAGGCCAGAAATTTGCTGAGTCCGAGTCAGGTGATGAGCCTCTGGACTTAGTCATTTCACAGTTGTTGGAGCTGCAAAGGCAAGCTCAGGAACATCAGGAAAGGATGTCCCCTGCACTCCTCAGATTGCAAGACATGATGGAGGAGTCTGTCCGTCTTCAGGCTGAGGTGATAGCGCTGGCATTGCAATGCACTGAGGTCAACGCTGGTAGGATGGAGGCCGCCATGGAGACCTTGGTCCAGGACGTCGCTCCTGCAATGCTGCACGGGCTGATGCCATAGTTGGCCTCCAACAGTGTGTAAGTGAGAGGGGTGCTGGGCAGCTCGATCTCACTCCAGCTACACCTTCCACTCACAGAATCAGCCAGGGGCCCCTGGGCACCCATAGGGGGGGGAGGATCAGCAGGTGCACACTCCGGAGCCATCCACCCAGGTGACTCTGGGAGTGACCGGCCCATCCGAATCCCATCTTCCTGTGACCTCCGCAGCTCCAGCTTTACAGGCCGAGGAGAGTGCCACTGCCACACACAGCAGGACCCGAAAGCAGGCTGGGGCCCTCCAAGTCTTGGCCCCCCAGAGGACGCCTCCCAAAGTCATCACAGTCAGGGAGTCACTGGCATAGAGATTGAGCACCGTGGTCACTTTCACAGCCACTGGTACTGGATGCCCTCCATGTCCCCTTGGCACCAAGTCCTGCAGTAAGTGGCAGATGTGAGCCACCAGGTCCCTAGACATGTGCAGTCGTCGGCGACACTGGTTCTCAGTTATCTGCAGGAATAACAGGCAGCGTCTATTGGTGTCACTAGAAGCTGACCAGCCACGGCTCGCTGTCACTCCTGGGCAGCGTGTACGGGAGCCCCTGCTGCCCCTTCTTTATGAGGTTGCTGCTCCTGCCTTTGTGTGGCCAGGAGCCTCAGTTGCTCTCTCCTCCGTCTTCTATGGTCTCTGTGGGCCATCAGACATACAGCTAGATCACCAGGATCCATGATCCTGTAGGTCCTCCTGTAGCATGAAAGAGAGAGAGTGATGTGGTTATCATGGCTGTACTTAGCACATTTCCTGGCGCTGTGATTGCCCCTTAACGCTTCCCGGAGAGTGCTGGTGTCCAGAGGCAAGACCTGGCCAGCGTAGGAGGCAACCATTGTTGCGGGGGAGGGGAGGTGAAGTGCTGCCCTGGCGCTGCATCTCACGCACAGGCAATCGAGGTGGGGGGGGCAGGGTAAGCGAGGACCCCTCGGATGGCCAGAGATGAGTGCGCTGCAACCTGCGACATGGGGGAGACTGGTCCAAATCGGGATGCTGAGATTGCAAGGGGCTGTGAGTGCCTCCAGCAGTGACTGCTACATGGCCAGCGTTGGCGAGGAGATTGCACAGCATGGGCAGTCCAACCGCTCCGCAGCAGGCTCGGAGCCTGACCCCAATCATATGACTGTGGCTGCTCCTGAACTGTCTCAGTTGTAAAGGCATGGTTAGTTTATACAGGTGTCCCTATTGCGTTGTCATGCCCCTCACTTATCCTGCCCCCCACCTCGATTGCCTGTGCGTGGGATGCAGCGCCAGGGCAGCACTTCACCTCCACCCCCTCCCCCCTGCTGACAAAGGTCATTTCCGGGCCTGGCCAGCACTTGCCTGGACACCATCATCCTCAGCAACCACCTCTGAGGCTGGCCTGCACTTGCCCCCGGACAGCCCCCCTTCAGCAGTTGCCTCCAGAGCCAGGCATCATTTCCCCCCCCCCCCCCCCCCGGTGCCCCTGAGGCCTGTAAGCAACAGTTGAGCTGTGGAGAACATTGCTGCCCACTCACCTCAGTTCCCCCAAAGTGAAGGCCACCAAGTGCATGTCACCTGCGTGCTGTTGTGAAACACATCAGTGTGCTTTCCCGCTGACATGGACGGATGATACAGCGGATTTTCAAGAGCCTGGTGGGATGGCCTTTTAATTATATTCTAATGTATTACAATTAGCTCTCCACCATCTGATGGCGGGAAACGTGGCCCGTTGTTGTTGGGCTGAGCGGATGATCATGACTTGCCTTCACGCCATCGTGAAGCAGGTTGCGCCATATTTTCTGCACATGCCACCTATCACGCCCACTGCCAGCGGGCTTGGAAAATTCCACCCCTATGGTGGCATTTTCCATTTTTGAAACCAGGTGCTGTGGCAGGCGGGTTTCATGGCACATTTCCTGCTGGGTGGCACGGCAGGAAATCGCGCTCAATTTCGCGCTCAGGAGCTCATTAATTATGCGTTGGCGAGTTTCTCTCTGAATCACGTGGTGGGTTGGGAACAGATTCGTCAGCCCGGCCATCACCTAATGGGCTCGAAGGTCTGGGTGCCATATTTCAATGCCGCCCTCATTCTCTCCAGCCCAGCTTTGAGAAGAAGATGTATCCAGTTGGCTGCGTCAAAGAAGAGAGCTGCCCCGAAGTTTAATAATGACTCCCTGGAGGCGCTCACCAATGGTGTGCAGCAACACAGGGATGTCTTCTATCCCAGGGATGGCTCCAGGAAGCCCACCAACCTCACCTCGATGGCCTAGGAGGCGATTGCTAGGGCACCCAGTGCATCAGGCAACTGCCCAAGAAATGCCATCCAGTGCAGGAAGAGGATGAATGATCTCATCCACTCTGCCAGTGTAGGTCAACCTTCTCCTCACTCCAATCTCACACTCTCATAGTGGCATCATGCACTCAAAGGATTACACTGCTCAGGGATCTCAAACAATATTAGCGGAGGACACATCAGCACTGATTGTCTTACAGGCACTTTCACATAACCATCTATCACACTGCATAAACTCCATCCTCGCCCCTTACTGGGGAGGGCTCAGCACACACAGAAGGCATGCAATCTTCCCAAACTATCCTCCATCTCGTCTCATCCCATTCCATCTATTTGTCTTCATCCAGGCCAAGCTTGTCCACATCAAGGAGAGATCCCAGATCGGAGGAGGGAAGGTCAACATCCTTGAGCTAATGAAGTTTGAGGAGGAAGCCACCAAGTTGGCGGGTGAGGTCAAGGACCGCTTCTGTGGGGAAGGCAAGATCGGCCTCTCCCAGTAAGCCAGTCTGGATGAGACCTCCATGAGTTGATCACACCCTGACATTCTCAGTGAATGACTTGCAATGTTGTATTCAGTCTGTTCATGAACTAAAGCCCCATGCTCTCTCTTATAGGCACCAGCAGGTCCAGAGACACCTCTGGACCCAACATAAGACCCAGCCCCCAGGCAACTTCAGATGAGGAAGCTGAGGAGCCATTCGAAGAAGACCCATCAATGCATTCCCCTATACCCTCCACCAGTTCAGAGCCACACACTCCTGTGGGTCCTAGTCATAGAGTAGACGTAGGGTCACATTCTGGGGACCACCTCACGGACATGTCTCCTAAGCAGTCGGAGGCAGTGGCAGCCCAGGTCTCTGGCGCTCAGAGAACTGCTGGAGATCAGGCACCACCTCAGTCCGAGTCTGATGATGAGCCTCTGGAAACAGCCATGTCTCACATGATGGAGGTGCGATGACAGGTGGCGGAACATCAGGTAGAATTGCGAGAGGCAGTCAACAGACTACAGCAAAGAGTGGAGGAGCCTGTCCGCATTCTGTCTTATGTTGTGTCTCTGAGGTTTCCATGGGAAGGCCTGGAGACCTTGGTCCAGCAGATCCTGCTGGATTTGCGCTCAGACCTGCACACCCTCGCTATAGGCATTGGTGGGATCCATCAGTGGCTAGTCAAGAGTGAGGCAGGGCACCTTGACCTACCTACAGGTGCGCCTTCTCTTGAGGGAGTCAGGCAAAGGTTGTCAAGCACCCATAGGGAGGAGGACCAGCAGATGGAGACCCCGGGGTCATACACCCAGGTGATTCCAAGAGTGTCCAGCCGATCCCAATCCCCTCAGCCTGTGACCCCAACACCTCCAGCTGTACAGGCCAAGGAGGGTGCACCAGCCCCAAAGTAAGAAAACCCAAAGCAGGCCGGATCCCTCCAGCTCCTGACCCTCTAGAGGTTGCCTGCCAAAGTCACCAAAGACAGCAGCAGTCAGCAGACTGCCTACACCTCTGCTGCGGATATTGGGGACCCACCTAGACATAACTGCAGGGTTAGAAAAATTAAGAAGCTTTGAAATCTGGGTCACAGGTGTTCAATCACTGTAAATACAACGTACCTTTGTAAATACATTTGCTGTTCATGAGAATTGTGTATTCATTTGAAATGTACATATGCATCTATGTGCCCTTTTATTGCGAGGGTGATCCATTGCGAGGATGATCCATTGCGAGGGTGATCCATTGCGAGGGGGATCCATTGTGAGGGGGATCTATTGCGAGGGTGATCCATTGCAAGGGTGATCCATTGCGAGGGGGATCCATGCTCCCATTCAGCGTTGGCCTCCCTTTGTGAGCCTCACAAGTGATGTGTAGCTGACTCAGTGATAGTTACTCCACCCTTGTGTTATGTCAGGGAAATGTGTTAAACTCTTGACTGAAATGTCTGCTAAAATATTCCTCATAAAGGTGGCCACCACTGCATCAAGTCTTTTGACACACATCTGTGCTGTTGTGGCAACTATCACTTCCCAGAGCGCAGTGATGGAGGCTTTGCTGCTGACCTTTCCAGTGAATAGGACTTAATGAATCACGAGGTTTGAAGGTGCAAGGCCGATACTGAAATTGCTCTTGATGTCACTGGTTGTATAGGCCTTTCAGTCCACAAGCATGACACTAAGGATGGAAGGAATGTGGCTGTGTCCCATTCCTTGTACCTTAATTCTCCTGGAATCATGTGGCTATGAGCATGGCACGGGCATGTCTTCCATGTCATGTTTCTCAAGGGCAACCTCACGTGAAAGCTGACCCTCACCTCCCAATTCATGTTCCTGCCCTTCCTGCTCTTCATTGTCCAAGGTGCTCTCAGCCTCCTCAATGTCTCCCTCTGGCAAGAGATGCCCCCTTTGAAGCACCAGGTTGTGAAGGGTGCAACAGAGCATTATGATGCTGATTGTGGAGAGTATTGCAGAGCCCCACCTGAGTAGTCCAAACATCGGAAGCACATCTTCAGGATGCCAATGATCTGCTTGATGATGGATAGTGTTGCTTTATGCACCGTGTTGTATCTCCATTCTGAGTGACTGAAAAGGACAATGTATGGGTGTCATGAGCCATCATTTGAGTGGGTATCCCTTATCCCCAAGCAGCCATCCCTGTATTCGCTGAGGCCTTTGAACCTGTGAGGCACCTGGGAGTGACTCAGGATATGAGTCATGGGAACTCCAAGGTAACTGGCACAAACATCTATGATGAGCTTCTGATAATTGCACACCAGTTGAACACTGATGGAGTGGAACCCTTTCCTGTTAATGAACATCAGGGGCTGGTACCATGGAGCTCTCAATGCCACATGTGTGTAATCGATTGCACCCTGAACTCTAGGGATATCTGAGATAGCTGCAACCCCCAGAAATCTATCAACCTGGCCAGCTTCATTGAGTGTGAAGTTCACAAAATTATAAGCCTTACTGTAGAGGGCATCTGTCACCTCCTTGAAACATTATTGTGCTGAGGACTGTGAGGTGCTGCATAGGTCCCCTGTGGACCCCTGGAATGATCCACAGGCAAAAAAATTGAGCGTGGTGGCGACCTTCAGGGGCACTGGCAGGGGATGTCCTCCCAGTCCATGGGGCGTTAGATCCTCCCACAGAACATGGTTGATATGATCCACCACACCTCTTGACATGCACAGACATGCGTGGCATTGTCTGTCACTCATTTCCAGATAGGAGAGTCTTCTTCAGTCGATCTTTGGTCGTGTGAGTCACGTCCTTGGGATGGGTCTAATCTCCACATCCTCTGATTGTTGCTGGGGCTCCCCTGGACCACGGACCTCAGGCTGGTCCCCCTCCTCTTGAAGCTGGGCTAGGCGGTTCTGGGCCCTCCTCCAGCTCCTTAATTGGATCACTGCCATCAGGGAGGCAGCATTGAGCACAGGCTCCATTATTCAATCCTCCTTCTCCCTGGGGAATGATAGATGCAAGACATTAATGAACACTGGGCAGATATAGTAGACCCCCCACTCACACACAGAAAGACAATGTCACGCCTCAGAGCTGCTTCTGCGCTAATAGCTTTTCGTTGATACAACCTTGCAACTGAGGCGCACACTCTCAGATCTCGGTGCCCACGATGCCAACCCTGATACTTTACATCTCAATCCCACATAATTTGTAAGAGCTTTGGACACTTTATGAAATGTGCAACCTTACCAAAGGCTCTCCTGCAATCTAATTGTCTTGTATGCTGATCAACCTGAACTTGCACTTCGGCAATGACTGGATGCCCTTTGGCCTGTGACCCATCCCAATTGGAGAAAGAACATGAGAGGCTTTCATTGATGATCTGGCAGATATGTATCAGCTGCACTTCCTATACGCTTGCACTCATTTACATTTTCACATAACTTTCTGTTGAAGCTCAAATGGAGCGACTATATTGTGTAGCCAGTGACTCCTGCAACCTCTCTTTAAAGTGAAAAATAAGGCAATAGTTCCAATGGAACCTTCTCAAGGAAATCTTCCACTTATCTCTTAGCTCTGACTCTATTTCAGGGGACAACAAGCAATGGTGGGGTTGGAGTGCGGGGTGAAGGAGGAAGGAGACATGGGGGATAATTGGGTCAGAGAAGGGTGGGGAGGGAGATGATGGCAGGCAGAGGGGAGACTGAGGGTGGGGAAGCTGGAGCCCAACCTGAAAGACTGGAAAGCAGACACAGTAGGGGGTAGATGGGAAAAGAACTGCATGAATTGGAGGGGCTGCACGCAGACTCCAGTATACGAGTGAGGTGTTGTGTTAGTGTGGTGCAAGAGGGTAAGGCTTGCCCAGGCACTCATGGAGGTGGGGGAGGGGAATGACTTGCACATGAGGCACGGGTTGCACAAACACTCATGGTGGAGAAGGAATACTGTGTTGTCTGCATTGAAGAAGGAATGGGAGAGCTCATTGAAAGATAGTCATAGTCACTGGCCTGGGGCCAAGTATCAGTGAGAGATTAAAGACAGTCCAGGGGCTGCATGCACCTCATAGTCAGAGTGAGAGATTAAAGGCAGTCCTGGGGCTTTGTGGGCCATGCAACAGGGCTATACATGGTACGCACATTTTAGTCCCCCTCCAGGGGGATGAGCAAGGTCTGTGTGCTTGATTGGGATAAGGCACAGCTTGGTGTGCAGGGCGTGGTCCACCATGGAAGCGCAAGGGGAAAATTCCAAACCATTTTCCCAGCGGTGGGGCTCTGATTTTTGGCCTCTTTCCAAATTTTTTGGTCCTGCCCACCCACCACGATACCTGCCGCAGGCTGGAAGGGAAAATTCCACACCCAGGAGAACAGTCCCTGGTATAAATAAGGCCAGGCCTCAATGAACAGGGGAGGCCCAAGGTTTCCCTCTGGAACCTGGAGGAGTATTCTGCTCCTCCTGGTCTACAAGAAACCTATGAAACAAAATCTTAAAAACGTACCTTTGCTGTGCCTCATCTGGCTGCTGTTCCTGGCAGGGAAGTCAACACTGCTCCCCAACTCATGCTTCAAGTTAAAATGGAAGATCAGGTCCCAATTACATTGCCAGGGGCTGATCTGCATTTTTACGGTGGGTTGGAGCAGGTGGCCTTGTCACCTGTAATTTAAAATTGCTGTCAGCCACATCAGGGCAGGACCTGTCTGGTTTGCTGTTTTTGAGTAAAATGCTGCCTCAGTGATTCGTGCTATGGGGTCAGTATCATTGCAGAAATGATTGTTAACATGGCAAGCTGCTTCAACAGTGGTGTTTCTTGTCACATAAAATAATTGGAATATTTTATTTGAGAGACAGCTTGTTTATTTAATTATTACTGACAGACAAATAAAATGTTCTCCATTAGTTCAATCAGCTCTCCAAAAATACCCATTCGAGCAATGGCAAATTCTGACTTTGAACTACCTTGAGCAAGCTATTTGTAAACTTTGATCAGTTAAAAGCTTAGGTTAGTTATTAATTTGGCAGCAATATCAGACATTATTCAGCATTTTTTGATTGAATATGAAGCTTTTGTGACTATCGGTTTTGTCAGGTTTAAAACTTTATAATGTAGCAGCACGTACATCCAGCAGAGGGAGTACATCAAGGGCGTAAATGCTGCCATTTGTTTGATATCCTTCTGGCTTTCCAAATAAATACAGCTAGCAAGTTGAAAATGTGTTCCTAAGCAATAGAGTCTAGGGGCAGGACTTTCCCGTGGGCTTCAGGATCCCGATGTGGAGACCAAATGTGGGCACTGAGCCTACACTTGCCAAGTGCCAAACTAAGAGAGCTACTTTCCCAGAGGCAGCCTCCTAATTGGCCACCTCCATGCTTGCGACGGATTTGAGATAACAGGCAGTTCTGTTGGGAGAGGTGGGAGCTGCTGAGGCAGGTAGGAGACCTCAAGTGTGCCTCAAAATGGAGGCACCCTTGGAGGCATAAATTCAAAATATAAATTCAGAGGAGCCAAAGAGTCAGTCCCTCAGAAGAGAGAGGAAACCCCTCTTGCGGCAGTGATTGGGACATGGCTGGCGGTACCCTCTTTTGGGAAGGAGCATTTGGGTCCGATGGCCCCCACTCTGCTATATGGCGGCAGCCTCCAATGATGCGGCAGCCTTTCCCCATTGCAAAGAACTGCTCCACCACCAGCAAAATGCCAGTGGACCCTCTAAAACCCCTCTAATTGGTGCCTTAATTATTTAATTTGATTGCCTACCTTCATTCAGCAGGTACCAACCAGCCTCCAGTCCTGCTTCTGGGAAACCTCCCCAGTGTCAAGAATGCATCAGGTTGTCATCCCTATATGCCTCCCAACTATTTTCCCACCAACTCATCCATCCCCCAACCCCCAAGCCCACCTCCCAGTGCCAGGGAAATTCTACCCAATGATCCTGTAAAATGTTATTCAGAGCCCAGTCTACAAGCAGCAGCTCCAATAGTTGCCTGTTATCCTGCACGATGTTCTTGAGACAGCTGGTGGAGAAAACATGGCAGCTGACTGCCTTCCTCATTGCTTCCCCATTGTGGTGAGCTGACACTTTCTGAATAATAGATGAACCCCTTCAACAAATTCAGCTTTTATAAAAGTAGCATGAAATGAGCTTCCCCCTGGAATATGCAATATGATTATTTCTTCTGTCATGGTAAACCGTTAAAATGCAAACACGGTTCAGTGAAACTTTAAACTTTTTGCAGTGACAATGCTAGTTTGCAAGGTCCACCCTGAAGCTACTTTTGACTAGATGCAACGAGGAACTTTTGTTTATACTTGTTCCCACGCTTTAACAACAACTGGAGAACAGTGGGGTATATATCTCTGTATGCTGTATGATTACTTCTAATGTATTATTACTAATATTTACGAATAATTATTAGTAAAAATAATTCATATACATGTTTGATAATATTGCTAGTTCTTTGGACCTTTCATTGCTATTCACAATCTTTAATTTAATTACACAAGTAGCAGAAATGAACTTAAATCTTATTATTCCTAAAGCTGTATGGAACACGCAACTTCAAAAAAGTTATATTCGAAAATAAAATTCCAATACATGACCAAAATTAGTTTCGTGAGTTCCCCTAAAGCCATAGTGGTATGGAACACAGAATACATCCAAGTTCAGTGCTTGATCAGTGCTTAATGAGATGATCTCAGCTCTGGCATTTTTTTGAATTTGGCCTCAGCACTACTGACTTGGGAGATTTAAGGACCAATGTGCATGGACATTGTATAAAGGCAGCACTGGGTGCAACTGTTGTGCTCTTTGTTGTTGATTAAGCTACTGGCACTCACTGTTCAGGGTGACATCTGGAAAATGACGATTTACATGAGGTGCCCTTGAATTCTACCCAAACAAAAATCAGTTTCTTCAAAAGAAAGGGAGAAATGTATTTTCTAAAGTGACTGAAATAGTATTACACTATTATCAGAATTTGAAAAGTATATTTTTTCACTGTGTTTTTTGTTGAAGATAAATGACTGAGGACTTAGGCCAGGATTTTGCCCTCGTCAGGCGGGCCCAGCGGGGGCGAGCGGGAGTAACTGGGAAGCCGACCATCGCCCGTGTTTGGGCCGTGACCACGATTCCATGCTGGCGGGTCAATTAAGACCCGCGCAGCATGAAACATGTGCTGCAGTGCTCAGCGCAGCCTGTATGGGGTGGGTTGGTGGGGGGGGGGGGGGGGGGGGGGGTGGGGGTGGTAGGAGAGCAAGTGTGGAACTTCATGCATGCACGCAGGTGCCCCCAGGAAAAGCCCCCTGAGGCACAGAGCTACCTCAGGCAGATGAAGATATAAGGAATTAAAAATAAACAATTTTAAGGTGTTAAGAAACATGTCCCCTCATGTGACTCTGTCACATGAGCAAGGACATGCTAGAAATTAGTATTAAATTTTAAAATTTTAATTTTAGTGATGGTTCGAAACCTCATCCCGCCCATGGATGAAGTTTTACAAAAAATGCAAAAGCCGATTGGCCTTTTCGCCTGCCCGCCAACTGTAAGGTTGGACGGGCAGCGAAAAATTGAATTCAGTTAGATTGTTAATGGCCTTAATAGGCCTGTTAATTGTTGGAGGGTGTGCTGTAAACTCCCATGCGCACCCGCTAACTGAAATATCGTGTGAGTGCAAGATGACCTTGGGACACTCGCCTGACGTCATTGTGCGTCATTTTACGCTCATTCAGGTCGAGCGCGCCGCCCGCCCGATGAGCAGAAAACTCTGGCCTTACTTTTCATTGCAATTTAGTTGTCTAATTTTGTGCCTAGATTGCATATCTTTACCAACAGCATCAATTATAATTTCACTCATTGGTCTTTTGCAGTGAATGCTGAAAAAGTGAAATGGTAAGAATTCCATTTCTTAGATAACCACACATTTTCTTTCATGCTATAGAATTTACTGAAATACTGGGGTGATACAAACATTGTTTCTACCGAGGCTTTTAAATGTACAGCAAACTTTACTTGAAGCATTCAAAAAATGTCATGATTTCACTTTACAAAAAGCAAAATCCAGTCAGACTTTAATTTGAGGCTGTAATTTGAAAAACAGCTGAGGCATGTAATTGAGTTTGTTAACATAATTGTATTTCTGAATAGATAGGACTTTTAAATCCAGTGAACCCTGTACTTAAGGCTCTGATTAATTCTGTTAGCGAAGCTAATTAAAAAGATTGAGATGGTGGTGTAGATCAGATACAGTTTGCTTTAAGTATTAAGTCCCTTGTTAGATTACTTTATGTAAGAACAGTACAAAGTGAAGGACCTCAGGAGCTTGGTTAAAATAGATAAAAACACTGCTTTGGAAGACACGCAAATGAAAATTATGAATATAATCTAAATTACATGGAGTTCCTTTGAGATGTCTATCAGACTGAATGTAGCAGTACCTGCAATCCTCAAGGCAGATAAGATGAGTTGGACTTTATTCCATGTTTTTCATTTTATAAAATGTTCTCAAAGTTGCATTGGTTGAATTTTGTACTTTTTCATGGCATTCCAAATGAAATTATGACCTTAACTCTCACTGTTTGGGCTTAAGAGGGGACAGCAAGTTAACTTTCCAGAGCCAAAAACCAAAAATTTTTTTTTTTTTTTTTTTTTTTGTAAAAATATACTTTATTCATAAAAATCTTCAATCACATTCAAAACCATTTCAAAAACAACATTACAAGGGTACAATCCAGGTTAAACTTTTACAAAATGTATCACCAGGTGCATCAGTACAAACAATATTACAGTCATTTACAGCCTTTCATTTTGATCTGTACAGCCCGAGGGGCTCTAAACAGTTCCCAGTCTCTCGGTGCGCTGTGGTAGAAAGGTCTTAGACAGCGACCCTTCCCCATTGCGCCTTTGCGGCAGCTGCCCCAAGCTTTAGTGCGTCCCTCAGCACGTAGTCCTGGACTTTGGATTGTGCCAGTCCGCAACAATCGGTCGGGGACAACTCTTTGTGCTGGAAGACCAACAAGTTTCGGGCAGACCAAAGCGCGTCTTTCACCGAGTTGATGATCCTCCAGCTGCAGTTGATGTTTGTCTCGGTGTGTGTCCCTGGGAACAGCCCGTAGAGCACAGAGTCCTGTGTCACAGAACTGCTCGGGATGAACCTCGACAGCAACCACTGCATCTCTCTCCAGACTTTCTTTGCAAAGGCACAATCCACAAGGAGGTGAACAACGGTCTCTTCCCCACCACAGCCACCTCGAGGGCATCGTGCAGAGGGGGTGAGACTCCTGGCGTGTAGGAAGGATCTGATGGGGAGGGCCTTTCTCACCACCAGCCAAGCTACGTCTTGGTGCTTGTTGGAAAGTTCTGGCGATGAGGCATTCTGCCAAATGACTTTGACAGTCTGCTCGGGGAACCATCCCACAGGGTCCACCCTCTCCTTATCCCTCAGGGCCTCTAGGACGTTACGTGCTGACCACTGCCTGATGGACTTGTGGTCAAAGGTGTTTTTCTGCATAAATTTTTCCACCAGGGACAGGTGGTACGGCACGGTCCAACTACTTGGAGCGTTCCGCGGCAGCGTGGCCAGACCCATCCTTCGCAACACCGGGGACAGGTAGAACCTCAGCACGTAGTGACACTTGGTGTTTGCGTGCCAAAAACCAAAAATGCGATAATGTACCTGAATCTTGGTAACATCTTCAAGACCTTGCCCAGCTAAGTTATTGTGGTAAAGTGGAATGCCATGTACCTTTAAGAGAATGTAGTTAGTTGACCATGTGACTATTAACCAATCGCTACACAGCTCAGGCTTCTTGGGTAATGTAAGTCTCGAGCTGGAGGTGATTGAAGAAGCACATATGGTGTTCGTGTTCTGTTCTTAGTTCCAATAAACCACTAGTGTTTGTTCAGTTAATCAGTCTCTCTGCCTATATTGTTCAAACACCAACTAATATGTTAATATCAAGGGCACAGCTAGCATTCGCTGTACAAAGTGAACCTGATAGCCAAAAACATAAAAGTTATTCTTAGAAAATGTATGATAATTACAGATTAAAAATGTCGGTTTGCACATTTTTAACCATTCATTCGGCATTTAATATCTAGCAGAAAATATTTTAAATATATACAGATAAGCTAAAATTGATTGGTTGCAAACATTCTGCCATTTTTAGAGCAAACTAATAGTGAGTTGGCTATATTTGGTGTTTGGCGCATAAACACAAAATTGTGCAACATTTTTTGCTTGGTCGGTATTTTGTATTTGACAGTTTTGCTAGGATCAGGAAATCTGCATGTTATGGATGGAATCTTCCACTCTGAAGTCTAAGTTCGGTGGCAGGCATGGAAGTGAGAGTGATTTCTGCTGGGGTGGGACCACGCACGATCTTGCGGTGTTCAGCTCATTAAATATGCACCCTGGTGGACCTAGCCAATTCTCGCAGCGTGGACAGGCAGGAGGTTACTGTCCCCGCCATTACCTCACAGGCTAGAAAGTCCAGCCGCCATATCTAAAGGGCACCCGGAGAGCCTGTATTATCCCTTTCACCTTTCACCTTTCACAACTCCACCCTTCACTGTTAACACTTCCTTGGTCATCCTCCACACAATTTACACTGTCACCATCCAGTCTTAAGCATAAGCTGGCCTTTACAGACGCTCCCCAAAGAGGGCATTGCAGCGGCAACTCACTGTTAGTTGTGGAAGAAGTCTACCTCTCCAGGTGCGTGGCACCAATGTACAGTCATAAAAGTGAACACTCTAATTTCTGACTGACAGGGAACTTAATTTGGCAGGAGAACTTAATTGTGGCAAGGTGGCCTTTCAGTGAGCATGCATGACTTGCTAATGTGTGCAAAAGGGCTTCCCAACATTGTTCCTTGGGAAGCTCGGCCTGCCTTTAACCCACCTTTAAAGTCCCAAGAATAGAATTCCTACAGTTCAACCCGACATTGGGAACTGATTTTAGGCCTCATGCCAAATTAAGTTCCCCTGCCTGCCATGCTTCCCACTACTGGCAGGGCTGGAAGATTCTACCCTATGAGTGAGTAGGAGGTGTTCTGGTTGGATATGTCAGAATTCTAAGCTTTGGTAAGAATTCCACCTGAATTTGGTATATGTCTGGGTTACTGTGCATGGAAATGGAGCTTTCATACTTTTCCATCATGTTCTTAATATAAGGATGACAAATATTAATACTTTATTAGGTGCTTTCCGACATTTTTGTCCACTATTCCTACATTGTAACATGTTTCGTATGTGCAGCTGACCTATGACTTGGATTTATTTGATGCTTTGCGATTACTCCTGTGACTGCCAGAGTTTGTAACACAGGGAATTACTGAACATTCTCATCATGTTCCTTCCAAAGCTTTTCAGAATGTTAGCCTGAATTCTACTGTTCTTGACTTACTTCATGGGCAGAAATTTTTGCTCAGTGGGCAGGTGTGCGCCTGACCCGCTCGAGCGTGAAATGACGCGCGTTGACGTCGGCCGAGCATGCTGACATCAATATGCAGTCACGCGATAGTTCGATCAGCAGGCATGCGCTGGAGCCGGCAGCGCACCTGCCAACAATTAAAAAGCCTGTTAAGACCGTTAAGTAACCAATTAACTTAATTAAATTAACTTAATTAATTAAAGCGGCCTTTGAATGTTTTCCAAAAACAAATAAAGATAAAATAAAAGTTTTAAAATTGAATTAATAATATGTCCTTGCTTATGTGACATAGTCACATGAGGGGACATGTTTTATTACATTATTACTTTCTTCATTTTCTTTTTTTTACAGCACTTAATCTCCCTGAAGCAGCTCCGTGCCTCAGGGAGATTATAAAGTGCTCACGTTTGGCCCGCTCGTCCTCCTCCCCACTCCCCGCACAGGCAGCGCTCAGTGCTGCCACTCGCGTTTCATGCTGGTTGGGCCTTAATTGACCTGCCAGCATGAAATCGCGGTCCGGTGCCTATCGCGGGTGGTGGTCAGCTTCCCGACTGCCCCCGCACGTCCCCGCTGACCCCACCCTCCAAGGGCAAAATTATGCCCTATATCTTATAGATTTTACTTTCATGTTTAATACTGGAAAATATAAGATACATGCAAATAAGAAAGGCTATGATTCTTGTAGCTCATCCAGGTGACAGAGCCCACAATCCCCTCACGCATCACCTTATCCAACTGTTTCTGAAATTATTCCAGCCTTTTGTCTGCACAGCACTACCCAGCAGACTGTTCTGTGTTTGATCATTGACTGTGTGGAGAGAGACCTTCTGGTATCAGTCCTAAGTTGGCCTTTTTGAATTTCCATTGCCCTTTTATCATGGTTAAGTTGGAAGTTATTTTTCAGTCCAAACTTTTCTTAATGCCAATGAATAACAAGGGGAGGTGATTATGCTCCGCCTTGTTGAAAATGGCCATTGCCTGCTGCTTGTGTGGGATGAATGTTGTTTGTCACTTATCAGCACAAAGCTAAATGTTGACCTGGGCTGAGATGATTGGCTTGAAAAAGTCACAACCATCTTATTCATCCCAAATGTGACTCAACTCACACGAGTTTCCCAGTAACAGGAACAAAGTACATAATAAGCTATTCAGCCCCTCAAGCCTGTATTGTCATTTAATGAGAGTGGCTGACATGTACCTCAACTCCACTTGCATGCCTTTGATCTCTATTGATAGCCTTACTTTGTCAATCTAAGCCTAGAAAATTTGACTTGGCTCAGCTTCCAGAGTTCTACTGGCCTTTGTGTGTAAAAAATATTTCCTTATTTCCCTCCTTAATTGCCTCGCTGTAATTTTAATATTGTGATCTCCATTGGCTTCAGTTTTATAAGAGTGTCACACTTGATAAATACAGCTTTGATGTCCAGGGCAGTCACTTAAACCTCACCTGGACTTCAGCTCTTGAGTCCATGTTAGGACAAAGTTATAATGAGGTGTATCAGCGAGTAGATTATTCGTGGGTAAGTGCTGCTTGATAGTTTTTTTCTGATGACTCTAATCATCACCTTTCTAATGATTGAGAGTAAGGTGGTAATTGGCTGGGTTGCATTTCCCTTGGTTTTTGTGGACAAGGCATACATGGGCAATTTCTCACATGCCAGATGCTATTTTTGGTGTAAATTCTCCTGAGGTCTGCCTATGCAGAATCCCACAGCTACCCCAGTTACTTCCCCCAGACACACTACTTGATGTAAGATTTGAGGGCAGGAGAATTGCTTTCCTGTCCCAGAAGTTCATTCTAAATTGCAAACAGGGTGAAGTCTTTGCAAAACTTAGTTCCACTCCATTATCCAGTCTGCTAATGCGTGTTCAACCTAGGGCCCAATTGGAATTTCAAGCCTAAAACATTTAGTCCGCTACTGAGAAAGATCTAAGATAATGAGACCAATGCAATAACAACACTCTGAGTTACTAAGTTTTGGTATAGGCTCATGGGATGCAGGGACTGTGAAATCACTGAGTTTATATTTGTTTAAATATGACCACAGACAAGTTTACAGACTCCCTGACTCCTATGTTTGAGAATGTTATACTAATAAATATCTAATTTAACATATGGTTCTAGAGAGAGTTCAAAATTTGTGCAGCAATTAGAAAGCACAGAAAACAAAATCATTTAAATTAATATTATTTTGGTGCTAGTTGAGGACTCATGGCCACTTTAACTTTGATAGCTTAGCTCTATACAGAGGTGCAGCGAGGCAACAAGTACAAACATGCTCAAAGTACTGAATGGAATGGTAACAGGAAAGAAAGTTGTGTAGATGTCCTTATATATATTGATATATATTGTAAAAGGATGGTGAAAGGAAGAGTGTGGCTGACTAGGGAGAAAAGGGGATTTATGCATGGACGCAATGGGCATAGCTGAGGTATTAAATGAATATTTTGCATCTGACTTTACCAAGAGAGAAGATGCTGCACAAGTCATGATGAAAGAGGAGGTTGTTCAGACACTTGAAGCATTTAAAATTGAAAAGGAGGAAGTATTAGATAGGCTGTCTGTATTTAAAGTTGATAAGGCACCAGGACAGGATAAGATGCACGCAAGGAGACCGAAGGAAGTGAGAGTGGAAATTGTGGAGGCAGTGGCTATAATTTTCCAGTCTTCCTTAACTCAGGAGTGGTGCCAAAGGACTGGAGAATTGCAAATATTATGCCCTTGCTCAAGAATTGGTGTAAAGATAAGCCCAGCAACTACACGTATATAAATTACCTCGGCGGTGGGGAAACTTCTACAACAGGTAACTCAGGAGAAAATTAGCAGTCACCTGGGCAAATGCAGGTTAATTAAGGAAAGCCAGCACTGATTTGTTAAGGGCAAATCATGTTTAACTAACTTGCTTGTGTTTTTTGATGAGGTAACAGAGAGGGTTGATGAGGGAAATGCTTTTGATGTGATGTATGTGGACTTCCAAAAGGCATTTGAAAAAGTGCCACACAACAGACTTGTAAGCAAAGTTAGAGCTCATAAAATAAAAGGGGCAGTAGCAACATGGATACAAAATTGGCTGAGTGACAAAACAGAGAGTAGTGGTTTTTCAGATTGGAGCAGTATTGATAATGAAGTTCCCTAGGGGGCGGTGTTAGGACCCCTGCTCCTCCTGATACATTTTAATGACCGAGGCCTTTGGTGTATTGGGCACAATTTCAAAATTTGTGGATGCATTGTAGACCATGAGGAGGATAGTGTAGAACTTGAAAAGGACATATACGGGTTGGTGGAATGGGCAAACCCATGGCAGATGAACTTTAATGCAGAGAAGTGTGAAATGATTCATTTTGGCAGGAAGAATGCAGAGCAATAATATAAAATAAAGGGTACAATTCTAAAGGGGTGCAGGAACAAAGGGACTTGGGTGTATATGTGCATAATCCTTTGAAGGTGGTAGGACAGATTGAGAGTGTGGTTAATAAAGCATATGGCATCCTAGGCTTTATTAATTGGGGCATAGAGTACAAAAGCAAGGAAGTTATGTTAAACTTGAATAAAACACTAGTTCAGCCTCAACTGGAGTATTACATCCAGCTCATAGGCACCACCCTTTAGAGGATATGAAGGCAATAGAGAGAGTTCAAAGAAGATTCATGAGAGTGGTTCCAGGGATGAGGAACTTTGGTTACATAGATAGATTGGATAAGCTGACACTCTTTCCCTTGGAGAAAATGTTGAGAGGAGATTTGATAGAGGTATTCAAAATCATGAGGGTAGATGGGGAAAAACTGTGCCCATTGAAAGAAGGATCGAGAACAAGAGGACACAGATTTAAGGTAATTGGCAAAAGGAGCAATGGCGACAGGAGGAAAAGCTTTTTCACAGTGAGTGGTTAGGATCTGAAATGCACTGCCTGACAGTGTAGTAGAGGCAGATTTAATCATGGCATTCAAGAGGGAATTGGATTATTACCTGGAAAGGAAGAATATGCCTGGCCACAGGGAGAAGGCAGAGTAATGACACTAGGTGAATTGCTCCTTTGGAGAGCAAGTGTAGACACGATGGGCCAAATGGCCTCACTTCTGTGTTGTAATTCTGTGATTCTGTGATATGATGGGAGCTTAAAGGCTGATGTTTCTTCAATATGTCTAGCCAGCAATTCACAGCCTCATTAGTCTTTTTATTGTAACCTCAGTCTTGCTTTACACTTGCTGCTGGCAGTAGGTCTGGTTTGCTTTCAAATTTGGCCATGTAGCTTTCATTTTGTCTGAAGCAGCAAGCTCAGGAGTAATTAAATGACAAAATAAAGATTCTTGATGTTAAAAATAGAAGCCTTCAAAGGAAGTGGTGGAAAATGATAAGTAACTAGTTCTGATCGGCCCTCTATAGTAATACCATTATTCATGCCTCCTTTCTGTTATTGGCTGTCCTTACACGCACTCAGACACCGTGCACCCACACTAAAATGTAAATTTGAATGTGGTAATGAATTTACCAAAGATTTTGTTTTCAATACTTTGAAGAGTTAAAGCCTAGCCTGATTTTCATCCATTTGAAACCTGTGACCATGTAAACATGTAACCAGTCACAGTTTGTGATCTATACTCAGTGGATTGACTTTAGCCAATCAATACATGCCAGTCCTGATAGTGACGAGCTTCACTCAGCACAAATCTCAGCTGCAGAAATTTATCAAAAGCTAAAGAAATGCATCGTTACAATCGATGCTGGTCAGTGCTACAATGGCATAGATAAACAATGCCTTTCTGAAGAACTATTCTTTCCAGCATGATATATCTATATTTAGGCAGGTATAAGGCACAGAATCAATATGCTCATGGCAACTAATATTTTACTTAATGCCTGTGCAAGGTGTGTGCACTCTGATGCTGTTTAGTGACTTGTCATGCATTACTCAATCTTATTTGCTAGATGGCAGATGGAACCTGGTGCAGATCTGTGGGGATAATGACCTATTTCAGAGGTGAAGTTAACATTAGAGAAAGAGCAAGAGAGCAAAGAGAGACAGAGAAGCCCAGATTCATTGGTAAAAAGGTGCAAGATAAGAGAGGTAGTCATGGAGATTATCAGTGATAGTAAAAACAAATCTCATTTTCAAGAATTATGAAACAGAAAGTGAAAATCAGACAAACAATAAAAATATGAGAAAGGGTTCAAATTAAAGGAGAGGGCAACAAAGCATAACAACAACAAGTTCTATTTATATAGTGCCTTTAGCATAATAAAGCATCCCAAGGCATTTCACATGAGCATTATAAAGCAAACTTTGATGCTGAGCTACATAAGGAGATATTAGGGCAGATGATGAAAACCTGAGTCAAAGAGATAGGTTTTAAGGAGTGTCTTAAAGGAGTAAAGAGAAATAGAGAGGTTAAGAGAGGTTGTTCCAGAGCTTGGGGCCTAGGCAGCTGGAGGCATGACCACTAATGGTGGAGTAACGAAAATCAGAAATGTTCAAAAGGCCAGGATAAGATGACAATAGATATCTCAGAAAGTTGTGTGGCTGGAGCAGATTACAAAGATAGCAAGGGCAAGAGCCATAGAGGGGTTTAATATCAAGGCGTTGCTTGACTGGGAACCATTGTAGGTCAGTGAGCACAGGGGTGATGGGTGAATGGGACTTCATGTGATGCTAGATATGGGCAGCAGTGTTTTGGATGACCTCAAGTTTACGGAGGGTAAAATGTGGAAGGCCAGCCAGGAGTGCATTTGAATAGTCAAGTCTGGAGGTAACAAAGGCATGAATGAGGGTTTCAGCAGCAGATGAGCTGAGACAGAGCAGAGTCTGATGATATTACAGAGATGGAAATAAGCAGTCTTATTGTTGGAGCAGGGATGTGATCAGAAGTTCATCTTGGCACAAGGTTGTAACCAGCCTGGTTCAGCCTCAGATTGTTGCCAGGGGAAAGGGATGGAGCTGGTAAGTAGGAAAAGGAGTTTGTAGCAGGGACAAATGGCAATGGTTTCAGTCCTGCCAATATTTAATTGGAAGAAATTTCTGCTCATCCAGTATTTTATGTCAGATAAGCAATCTGTTAACTCAGAAGCAGGAGAAGTCAAGAGAGATGGTGTTGAGGTAGAGCTGGATGTCATCAGTGTACATGTGAAAACTAATGCTGTGCTTTTGAATGATGTCACAGAGGGACAGCATGTGGATGAGAAATAGGAGGGAGCCAAGGGTGGATGCTTGGGGGATACCAGACATCATGATGCAGGAGCAGGAAGAGAAGCCATTGCTAGTGATACTCTTTCCATGATTAGATTAATAAGAAGAAACCAGATAAGTGCAGTCCCACACAATTGGATAACTATGGAGAGATGTTGGAGGAGGATGGTGTGGCGAACCATGTCAAAGTTTGTAGACAGTTGAGAAGGATGAGAAGGGATAATTTACCTTTCTCACAGTGACAGAGGATGTCATTTGTGACTTTGATGAGAAACATTTTGCTACTGTGGCGGGGACGAACCCTGATTGGATCAGTATTGGCTCCCCCCATTCAAAATTCCATATCAACATCTTGGGTATACCATTGACCCGAAACTGAACTGGACCAACCACATAAATACTGTGGTTACAAGAGCAGGTCAGAGGCTGGAAATTCTGTGGAGAGTAATATTCCTCCTGCCTCCCCAAAGCCTGTCCACCATCTAGTCAGGAGTGTGACGGAATACTCTCCTCTTGCTTGGATGAGTGCAGCTCCAACAACACTCAGGAAGCTCGACAACATCCATGACAAAGCAGCCTGCTTGGTTGGCGCCATATCCACAAACATTCACTCCCTCCACCACCAACACACAGGGGCAGCAGTGTGTACAAGATGCACTGCAAAAACTCACCAAGGCTCCTTAGACAGCACATTCCAAACCTACAACCGCTACTATCTAGTCGGACAAGGGCAGCAGACACATGGGAACACTGCCACCTGGAGGTTCCCTTTCAAGCTACAAACTGTACTGAAAATTACAGCTTTATTTCTGAAACTTTTGCAAATGCTACTACATGCTTCAACTGAAAGAAAAGGTGCAAAAGTACAAGATGGCCCAGCATAACATTTTCCCTCAAGCTAGCCCTGCTCAAGGCTTGTTAATCTGGGGCCTGCTGATGCTATTATAGGCTGCCTGTGTCAGCTGTCTCCTCTTCTGCCTTCTCCTCTTCCTGAGGTGCTCGCTGAACCCTTATGATGATCAGGTTGTGGAGGATGACCACCACGAATTGGGGCACCCACTCGAGCAAGTGGCAGGGCTCCTCCTGTGTGATTCAGGCAGTGAAACAGTTGTTTCAGCACCTGCTCAATGGCCTGCTCAATGATATTCCTTTCCTCCTTCCACATGGCATCATGGCTGTCATTGTGTGAGCGCTGGCTCTGTGTGGAGTTGTAAAGGGGAATTATTTGAAAATTTACAGTAGATGTAGAGCAGAAAGTCCTTGTCTCCAAGCAGCCACTCTGAGGTCCCTGGAACAGCTCACTGGCACAGGATGAATCAATTATGACGGCTGCCAGGGTAACAGATGTTCACCAGCATGATGTGTTCACACACCAACTGTCCATTAAGCAAATGGTACATATACTCAAGATGAACATTGAGATGCAATGCCAGCAAAGCCATTTGTGTGTCTATGGCACCCTGCATCGTGCAGAAGCTCACTATTCTGGCAAAGCCTTATGTATTCCTCCTGCTTCTCTTGTGTTTGAAGAGAAGACAATGATATCCCCTCTCCTGGCATACAGAGCTTCGTTGACCTCTCGAATGCAGCAAGGAGTGGTGAACTGGGAAGTTTTTTCCTATGGTGCCTTTTCCAGCCTGACATGACCTTGGGGGATAACAGTCCTTCTTTTCTGGCCGTTCAATCTATCGAGCACTGTACCTTGGCGAACAAATTTTTAGACATGCTATTGTTATCTGTTCGTTTAATGTTTAATTTAATGTTTAGTTTATTTGTTATTTAGCTATGGTGTTATTTATTATGACTTATATTGTTTATTATATAAATTATTACAATCTTTTGAAATTACAGCTTTATTTCTGAAACTTTTGCGAATACTACTACATGCTTCAACTGAAAGAAAAGGTGCAAAAGTACAAGATGGCCCAGCATAACATTTTCCCTCAAGCTAGCCCTGCTCAAGGCTTGTTAATCTTGAATTTTTGCCCTCTGCTCACACCCCAAATAAAACGTTTGTACCTTGACCTCGACATTCTAAAAACAGGATCAACGTCTCCCCTCATTGCCCATTGACCAGCTATGCTCTGTCTCTCCTTAGAACTTGGACCTGTAAGTCTCAACCCTGCTACTTTTCTCTAAACCCTCCACAAAGTATCAGTATCCATGTCTAAAAAGGGAGCTCACCAGTGATCAGTACAATGGTACAGTAACTTGTTTCTGCTTATGCTCAAATGCTCTTTTTATCCATCCTAGTATTTGATTAACTGTATTATGGGCAGCTTTACGTTGTCTGCAAGTTTTCGGTGATTTATCAGTTTACCCACCCAAATCCTTCTCATTTTGAGAAGGTTGACTTGAAGAAAAGCAAACACATACCAAACTATGTATTATTAATATAATTTATAAAGCTGAAAACTTTGAGCCTGCAGTGGTGTGGTAACAGCTGGGAATCACATTATTTAAATAACTATTTTTAACTTTTTTGTTATTTTAGGTAACAATCCTTCCACACAGGAAGAATCTTTTTGTACTGATTGTAACGTTTGAGATTTTCTGGCACCCACCAATGCTGTACTCTCTGGGAACCAATCAAGATAGAATTCAACTAACAGCATACCCAAATAATCTATTCATTGTGCCCTACAGAGGGAAGAGCCTCCCGACTCTAATTGAAAGTGGATCAACTTTGCAATGTGATCTTTCTCTGGAATGTTCTGAAAGAGTTCTCCAGTTCAGATTAGACGTTAACTGCATCTTTACTAACTTAAGAATGTGTCACTTTGTTATTTGTGTTTAAAAACATTATTGAATTCTATTCTTATTTTTCAGTCAAATTCTGATCATATAAGAATATGGGCAAGATTTCCCGGTCAGCCTGTGGGGGGTGGGATCCGTTCGCTGACATGTAAAATGACGCGGGATGACATTGGGCGGAACTCCTGATGTCACCCCACGTCATTTCAATTTTCAGGTCGGCGGGGGCGCAGCCGAATGAGCTGTGCTCCCGCTGACCTGTCAACGGCCAATTGAGTTCATTTAAAAAGTAATTGCACTAGTTAAGGGACCTGCCCATCCAACCCTAAGGTTGTTAGGCAGGCCGGGAGCCCTAGCGGGCAGTAGAAAAAGCATGAAATCTCATCCACGGGCGGGATGAGGTTTCATGTAGGTTTTTAAAAATTTAATAAAAGTTTAACTAAAAGTGATGGACATGTCCCAACTCATGACAGTGTCACATGAGGGGACATGTCAGAGAAATTTCATTTTTCTATTTTTAACATTTTTGAATTTGGCGCCGATCTCCCTGAGGCAGCACTTGGCCTCAGGGAGATGAGTACACTCTTTCACATGCATCCTTAGGGAATCTCCCCACCCCGCCCGCACAGGGAGCACATAGCACTTCCTGGCGGACGTCATGCTGGGCGGGCCTTAATTGGCCCTCCCATGTAAAATGGCGGTGTGCCCCCGATTGGGGGCGCTGATCCGCTCCTGAACTTGCCCCCCAACGGGGGAAAATTCTGCCCTCGGGGTCACTTAGAAATTGCATTCTGCTTAAAATTAAATGAATGCTAGATATGTTTGTATGATATGTCTCCATCACCTATTTGAATGGAAGCATTACACTTAACACTTATTTTAAGCTGTTTATCAGCAACATTAATTTCCCACCTTTGGTCAGGTTTATAGTCAGTTTTATATATCGCAGTAAATTACTGCAGAAGCTGAAATCCTGAAATAAAAACAGAAAACGCTGGAAATACCCAGCTGTTCAGGTAGCATCTGTGGACAGAGAAATGAGGTTAATTTTCCAGACTTGATGAGAGATTATTGACCTGAAATTTTAACTCTGTTTCTCTCTCCAAGTTTTCACCAGAAGTGGTGGTCAATATAATACACAATGTGGTGAACTTAGTCTACGCCTGCAGTGCAGAACTGGGTTGTAATGAGTCAGCAGCCGATTTTTCAATGCACCCGACCTTCTTTCCATTCAAGTTCATGGTGTTCGAACTCTTTTCCTCATTTTCCTCGGGCTAAATTTTCCGTTCGGCGGGCAGGCGGAGCTGAAGCTATCGCGGGCGGCTGCGGACCCGATCACCACCAGCTATCAGGGCCGCGCCACAATTTTGCGTGGATGGGCCAATTATGACTCTTCCAGCGCATTTCACACTCCCGTGGAGAGTGGGACTTTTAAAATTGCGGCAGTCTGTATAAAAAAAGGCCAGGCAGCCTCCTTTAGGCTGTTCACCATGGCCAGCTACAGATGGCACCGCAGGGGGTCTGTGCAGCAGGCTCTGGTAGAGGGAAGGCCAGAAGAGGAGGGCAGGCTGCAGGGTGTGGGCCAGGAGCAGGGCAGGCTGCAGGGTAGGCCAGTGGGGGTGCCAATGTACCCCTCGCTTCTCTGATAACTGCCTTGCTGCCCTTCTCGATGAGGTGGCAGCATGGCGAGAGGTCCTGTTTCCCCAGGGAGGAGGAGGGCCCCCCCCATGTGATGAAGTGTGCCTGGGAGGAGGTGGCGGAGGTGGTGAGTTCCCAGGATGTGGTGCGCCGAACGTGGATCCAGTGTCACAAGCGCTTCAATGATTTGTTGCATTCTGAAAGGGTGGGGTCCATGTTGGCGTTGGCCATTTAACGCAGTAAGTAGCCTTAGCCTTTGAGGGCCCCCCCACAATGTCGTAGTGTCGTGACTGCATTGACTCATGTTGGGCATTTGGCACATGCTGGGTGGTCAAGCAGATAGTCACCATGCTTACATCAGCCTTCGTGGTTAATGAGCAGATGGGTTCTCCCCCATGTGTTGGTCTTCGTTGCACTTGAGTAGTCTGGGGGTAATCTGCAGGAGAGGCAGCTAGGCACATACTCAGAACTCCAACTCATGTCTTATTCATGGATGAGATGGCGGAAGGGGAGCCTTAAGGTGTCGTGGCCAAGTGCCATCTGGTGACCTTGGCGCCGCACCTAGTTGTGCCTCCTTACCATGGAAGCTAAGACCCGTGTGTTATTGAAAGTGATGGACGCCGAATGCGTCCAAGGTGGCCATTGGGAGGGGGGGGTTGGGAGCAGCCGTACTATCTTCTGGGGATTGATCACCAGTAGCGTGGACAGGAGCCGCTGGAGGCCTCAGATGGGCCACTGTGGTTGGGGTGCGGCGTGCGCGTGCAGAGTACATGAGTGATCAGCCCCAATAAATGGTGTTCCGTGTTCTGCAGGAGAAAAATGCACAGAACACGTACGAACACTCGCACACTGGTGGTGGCCAGGCCCAGCTTCTCATCCTGAGCCGTTTTGAAGAGCAGGCACTGGAGTTGGAAACCTGTATGTGCCCAGGTCGACAGGTGTCGGTGAGGCTGGGGTGCAGCCGCCAGGTATTTGAGGCCCACAGTCCCATCTGCTCTGTCTTCCCACCATCCAAAGCACTGATGATTGCTGCAATCGTTAATGCAGCAACACTGCTCATTCACAGACTGATACAGTCTGACATGTGGGTCATACACAAAGGTCCCTCAGCCCTTTGAGGATGCGTGTCTCTAGCACCTTCCAAAGTTGCCTTATCCCATTTGTGACCACTATCCCCATGGCCTAACATGCCATGGCATCGCTACTGCACATCCAAATACTTACTACATCTTAGGAGGGTTTGTGCCTCCACCACCCTTTCAGCCAGTGCATCCCACATTACTCTGTCCAAAAGATCCTCATCGCCTCATCTGTCAATCTCATGCCCCTCACCTTAAATAAATGCCACCAGGTTAGTCATCCCTTCACCAAGGGGAAATGTTGCTTTCTGTCCACCCGGTCTATGCCCCTCATAATGGTATGAAGGTCAATAATGTGACCTGTCAATCTCCTGTGCTCCACGGCAAATGTCACAAGTGTTTGCAATGTTTCCTCATAACTCCAACTCTCCAGGCCAGCATGCATCCAGGTCAGGAAGCTCTGCACTC
The DNA here is from genome assembly GCF_964194155.1 of Cetorhinus maximus. Classification (NCBI taxonomy): domain Eukaryota; kingdom Metazoa; phylum Chordata; class Chondrichthyes; order Lamniformes; family Cetorhinidae; genus Cetorhinus; species Cetorhinus maximus. The sequence goes on from NC_135884.1 coordinate 42,787,038, forward strand.
TCTCCACTCCAATCCCATCCCTCCCATGAAGTGCAGGTCACAACTGAACGCAGAAGTGTAGCTGTGGCCTCGACAGCGTTTTCTGCACTTGCAACATGACCTCCCTTTTCCTACATTCCATTCCTCGGCTAATAAAGGCAAGTCTGGCTTTTACCTTGTTAAACGCCTTATGTTCCTGTTCTGCTACCTTAACGGGTCTGTTCACATGCCCAGCAAAGTCCCTGTAATCGTCCTTACTTTCCACGTCCTACCATTTCTCCTGTATTCCTGTACCTTGTTTGTCTTGCTCAAGTGCATAACCTCACATTTATCCACATAACATTCCATGTGGCATTCCTTAGGCCATATGACCAGCCTGTCTGTATGCGTGTGTAATGTTTGGGCCTCCTCTTGACTATTTGCCACCCCACCAACGTTCATCTCCTTAAGTTCTTGAATGTTGAGCGCATTATGAGCCTGGGGTGAAAGGGATGAATTGTGTAACTGAGTGAACGCTAACTGATCCAATGTCGTTGTTAATTTCAGCATTACCAGTGCATGGCTGCCATGAGGACGCCCAGATGCCCCCTCTCACACCTGAGGGCCGTCAATTGTCATGAGTGTCACATCATTTCAGCGAGGCAGGCACCAGCGCAGCGACTACCACATCGGTGGGAATTGTAACATCGGCTAGTGTCCAGGGGCACAGTGGAGAGGGCACTTCACAATCACTGGAGGAGCTGGCATAGACAGAGAGTGCCGACGGCGCCAGCAACCGGAGGACTGCAGGGGACCAGGCACATGCTGAGTCGGGCAGTGATGATGTGCCTCTGGAGATGTCCGCCATGCAGCAGCTGCAGGGAAAGCGGCCAGGTGCGTGAGAGCATCTGGCAGTGTTGCATGAGAGTGTGCTTCACTTGGTCTCTGTGGTGGAGGAATCCAGGCAGAGTGTCAGTGATGGCATGAACCTCATGTCAGAGCATCAGGCTTCCTCCATGGAGAGATTGGTGACTCTCATGGAGAGGGGGTTCGAGCAGAATAACCAGCTTCTGATGGGGTTACGCTCGGACCTGCAAGCCCTCGCAGCTCTACTGCTCACAGGTGGTCATTGGCAATGTGGGAGATGTTCTGGGCACCAAGTGTCGCCGCTCGGTGCCCATCCATGTACAGTGAGCAAGGAGGTCCAAAGCGACCTCATGTCGGTGCAGCAGCTGCCTATCATCTCTGCGGGCTCCTCTCAGGGCGCTCCGGGTGAGGGCGGCAGCTCCTCCGCCCCTCTGCCAGTGACCATTGCATCCAGTGAGGCTGCAACAACTGGGGAGATGCCAGTTCTGGAACTGGCCACTCCCTCCCAGGCAGGGCCAGCACAGGCTCCACGGGCCAGAGGACGTCCGCCAACAGGACAGTAGAGTCAGCAGGCTGTCTCACAAGCCACTCCGAGCGATGGGGCGTACCAAGACGTAGCACCCGCAAATGTAAGCATAAGGCATGTTAGGCACACCACGAGTTTCTCACTGGTGCTTTTGTGTTGGCCCGAGATTAGAATTTATATTTTTTAATGTTGGAACAACATTTGGAATTAATTTTGTTGGACCATATGATGGATGAAAATAAAATCCACATATGTTACCATGGCTGACGGTGTCTCCTTTGTTCTGCATTTGTGTGTTTCATAGATAAATCATGAGTGTTTGAGTGGACATTGAGGTTTATGTACTAAGCCCTTAGTTGCAGCTGATGAGGTGGAAGATGTAGCACTTAAGTGCCATGTGTGGAAGCGCCAGGCAATGATGATCCTGCAGATCCATGTGTGTGGAGCTAGCTGAATGTTTGTTGGATTAAAGTCTCCCGGGTGTCCCTGCCTCCTTGGTGTAGTTGCGGGTCAGCGTGCTACCCCTCATCATCGCCCTGTGCTTCCTCATCCTCTGAGCCACTGCTGGATTCATCATGTGCAGCTTCATCCACTGCGTCAAGGTCTTCATCGTCAACTGCATCCCCCTTTCCAGCGCAAGATTGTGCAGGGCGCAGCATGCTACCACTATCAGAGAGACGCGATCTGGGGGCTACTGGTGTGCGCCCCCTGAGCAGTCCAGGTATCGGAAGCGCATCTTGAGAAGACCAATGGCTCTCTCCACCACAGCCCTTGTGGAGGTATGGCTCCTATTGTACCGCTGCTCAGCTTCTGTTCTTGGATGGCGGAGAGGCGTCATGAGCCACATTCGCAAGGGATAGCCCTTGTCACACAGCAGCCATCCATCCAGCTGAGCCGGAGCATTGAAGAGCCCCGGCACTTGGGAATGTCTGAGAATGTAGGCATCGTGGGAGCTGCCGGGTACCTTGCACAGACTTGTAGGATCAGCATCCTGTGATCACACACTATCTGCACGTTCATGGAGTGGAAGCCCTTCTTGTTGATGAAGGCTCGGGCTCACCTGCTGGCGTCTTGATGGCCACATGTGCGCAGTCTATAGCACCCTGGACATGGAGGAAGCCAGCAATGGCCGCGAAGCTTCTGGCTCGCTGTGCCTGACTTGCCTGGTCCCAGCGGAAGTGGATGAAGGTCAATGCACGCCTGAACAGATCGTCTGTAACCTGCTTGACACAAGTGTGGACAGGTGATTGGGAGACACCGCAAAGATCACCCACCGAGCCCTGGAAGGACCTAGAGGCATAGAAGTGGTGGGAAACTGTGATCTTCAGAGCTGCTGGCATGGGGTGTCCACCCACACAGTTAGGAGAGATCTCAGGGCCAATCATCTGACAGATATAGTTGACTGTCTCCCTTGACAGTCAGAGCCTCCTTCGGCATTGCACCTCAGTCATATTGAGGTAGCTGCTTTGCCGCCTGTATACCCTGGCAACAGGACAGTGGCGTCTTCTGTGGGCCCTTCCACCTTGGACAACCTCTTGGCCCTACGCCCCTTGTGCCTGCGCCTGGCCTCACAAATGTAGCTCCCCTGGAGGATGATTGTCCACTCCTGGCCTCCTCCTTATTCTCGTCCTCCTTTTCTCCTCAGGGGAGCTGCCATCAGTGGAGATGTCAGAACCCATACCCAGGCTAAATGGACGCCTCTGGAAAGCTGCAGGCCTGATAAAGATTCCTGACTGCAGAGTGCTGAACTGAAGCTTCAAAGTAGAGAGAAAGCTGCTGGAATGCGTTCTGAACTGCTACAGATCACACAGGCAAGTTTAAAACACTTTCTGCAATAAATAATTCACATAAAACATGGGAAACCCAACTGAGCCCACATATCCCACCCGTGGTTGAGTTTTATTAAAAAGTCACTTACCCGCCTGCCCGTTGTGCCCGTGCACCGAGCCAAAGTTTGCACGGGCGCCTCAAAATCGGTGTCGATTGCTGAGTTAAGGGCCTTAACAAGCCCTTTAATTAACGGTGGGCGCGTGTCGCACTTCATCGCGTGCCCGCCCAGCTAAATATCACAATGGCAAGCGGTGACGTCGGGATGCTTTCCCGACGTCACTGTGCATCATTTTAAGCACTGACGTGCGGGGCCCACCACCTGCACGTCACCCTGAAAATTCTGCCCTTTTTGCTTTTACTTGGTTTGAAATTAAAAATCTTGGCAATATTTTCCAAGTCAATGGAAAATAAAATCTTTCATGGTGCAAATCAACTGACTGTTTTACCTCTAATGGAAAAACATCATCAGACACCATTTACCCTTCAGCAAATCATTGCATTCTTGGTATCTGGTGCTGCTGAGGCAGTAGGGGAGGGGTGGCTGTCAAAGCTAACGCTACAGTGGGAACCACTGTCCTTTTCCCTCTGCCACCTTAGGTAGGTCACCTCATGGCAGCACAAATACCACCAGAAGTTAACCAGAAAAATGTAAATGAGATTGTACTCAGGAGATCCAATAAGACCTGAACTCAGGAGAGCAGGTAAACAAAGCCAGATATAGTCCAAAATGCTTTGAATACAGACTTGTCACTCACTCTTGATTGAAGACAAAATCAAGCTAACAATTATATAGAATGCGATAAGCAAATGTTCATTCTTTGTCTAAATTCTAAGGGCCTGTTGATGCCTTTGGCATTAATAAATTCATAATCAGAACAAAGTTCTCTTACCCAGACTAATTTTCAGATCAATAAATCTAACCTCTTCTCCCAAGCAATTTCCTCCAAGCATCCATTTTGAAATTGAGTAAACAACATAAAAATAGCTTTGATTTTCAACTTCAGCCATTTTAGAATAATGTATGAAATAAATATAGCAATTTCCCAGTTTCATTATAGTTTGTATTATCCCCAGTGTCATTTATCAGAATAGCTTTCCTAAATTAGAAAAGACTTCTTACTTTTGAAATGCTGGTTCATTATTTGATTTAAATGAAAATTGCAGAGCAATTGCAGTAAATGGGTACATGTGGTCAGCTGGCTTGAAAATAATTATGTACTTTTTCTTCCATCAAACATAGTGAGTGAAATCCTTTATCGCTGATACCCTCTGTTAGCTGTCCAATTAGGATGGATGGCAGGTAGTACATTTTATAATTCTATTATTGATTTGTTGCTCTACAGTCTTGGGAGAGTTTTGAGTTCCCAGTGACAATTACAAAAGCTACTCATGATTAAGCTTCGAGAAAACCATCCCATGAGATGAATACTGGGCATGAGTGTAATATGCTGCTTTTAAAGATTTGATTTAACAAATAAACAAATTGGGATCTGAAGATCAATCTTCAATGATTCCAAGGAAATGGTCATTACTTAGCATAAGACAGAGAATCATTAATGTTGTGCCCAATAAATTGTTTTGACGAACTCCTAAATAACAAATGAAAAATGAAAATTATGCCTGATAAAAAGGGAAACAATAAATAGTTTAATTCAGTTAGTTAAGGAAAATTATTAGATATAATAAAATATCATACTGTCTCCTGTCCCCATCTGGACCTAGTGAAAGCAAGGTCCATTATTGCAAATGAAGACAGATTAATTTGTCTTAAATCCAAGACTTTGTACATTTTATACTGAGTCAGAATAAAAACTGTTGCATAAAATGCAAAATGCCATGTAATTAATGATGAGCTTTATTATGTATTAGCTATTATAGCTGAAGGGCATTATAAAAAGAGTAGGCAGTATATAAGTCTGACAAGACATACTTCTTATTGTTAAGTGGATGGATATGGAGATAAGCACATTTTCCCTGTAGGACATAAATGAGCTTTATAGATATATTAATTATAGTGATGCTGTAATTATAGTATGTTGTAGGTTTCTTATTATGAGGTGCAGTTTACCAGTCAGATTCATGGTATGAAGCAGGTTTATTGAAAAATCACAAAAATAGATAAGCAAAGTATAGGCCCATCTTAAGCTGCTTCATCAATGACCTTCCCTCCATCATAAGGTCAGAAGTGGGGATGTTTGCTAATGATTGCACAATGTTCAGCACCATTCGAGACTCCTCATATACTGAAGCAGTCCATGTCCACATGCAGCAAGACCTGAACAATATCCTGGCTTGGGCTGATAAGTGAAAAGTAACATTCATGCCACACAAGTGCCAGGCAATGATAATCTCCAACAAGAGAGAATTTAACCCAGTATCAACATTCTGGGGGTTACCATTGAACAGACCTGAACTGGAGCAGCCATATGAATACTGTGGTTACCAAAACAGGTCAGAGGCTGAAAATCTTGTGGTGAGTAACCCATCTCCAGACACCCTAATGCCTGTCCACCATCTACAAGCCACAAGTCAGGAGCGTGATGGAATACTCTCCGCTTGCCTAGATGATTGTGGCTCCAACAACATGCAAGAAAATCAACATCATCTAGGACAAAGCAGCCCACTTGATCAGCATCCCATCCACCAACTTAAATATTTACTCCTTCCGCCACTGGTGCACAGTGGCAGCAGTGCGTATCATATACAAGATGTACTACAGCAATTCACTAAGGATCCTTTGAAGCACCTTCTAAATCTGCGACCTCGACCACCTAGAAGGACTAGGGGAGCAGACACATGGGAAAACCAGTACCTTCCAGTTCTCCCCCAAGCCACACATCGTCCTGTCTTGGAACTATATCGCCATTCCTTCACTGTCACTGGGTCAAAATCTTGGAACTCACTTCCTAAGAGCACTCTGGGTGTACCTACAGCAAAGTAGTTCAAGCAGGTGGCTCACCACCATCTTCTCAAGGGTAATTAGGGATGGACAACAAATGTTGGCCTTGTCAGCAATGGCCACATCCCATGAAAGAACAAAAAAGAATTTTTTAAAAATCAATCATGAAGTAGCAATAAAGTGGGATGGAATTTCCTCAGAGGCATAATCAGGAAGTTATATCTAAAATTCCAACAATTTGTGTGCTAATTTTGCCAAAATCTATTTACACCTGAACTTTCTGCCCATCTCAGTAACAGATGCCAGAAGGTAAAAATAGACAGAGACAAGTGGAAATCTATTTTAAACAAATGGGACTTAAGGAAAGCATTGACTCAGACCATATATTCCATCTTTAAACATGAAAAGTAGTTCCAACCCAGCTAACTATCATTCATAAGATTCGGTAAAGCATGTTTGCAGATATATAATGGTGGGAGCTTTTCAATTTTTAATTTGTTTCCTAAAAATCATTCAAAGAAATAGAAACATCAGTGCAAGAGGATAAATTTGAAAAATTGCACAAAAAATTGCAAAGAAATACCAAAAAAATGACTTTGCTTCCTTTTCGGCCTAAAATTCTGGATTTAATTTTACATTCGCTCTGAACCAGCATAATTCCTCCTCAGGGGAGCTGCCTCCAGTGGAGAGGTCAGAACCCGTATCCCCAGGCTAAATGGAGGCCTCTGGAAAGCTGCAGACCCGAGAGAGATTACTCTCTGCAGACTGGTTTCAAAATACACAAGAAGTTCTTGGAAATCGATGAGAACTGCTAACAATCACACAGGCAACTTTTAAACGCTTTCATCAATTATAACTTCATGTAAAACACGAACAACCCCTCTGAGTCCACATATCCCGACATTGCAAAAATTTTCTTAAATAATCTCCTACCCACCTGCCCGTTGGGCCCATGCAAACTTCGCACGGGCCCCTCAAAATCATGGACAATTGGCAAGTTAAGGGCCTTAAAGAGCCCTTCAATTAATGCCGGGCGAACTGAGCGCACCCGCCCACCAAAATATCGCGATGCCATGCGCTGACGCCGGCACGTTCGCGTGACGTCAGCAAGCGACATTTTACGCGCTGACCTGCGGGCTACGCCATCCGCACATCAGCCGGAAAATTCTGGCCCCTAAGTGCTATCATTATAGCATTATTACTGCTTAACTTGGGGGAGATGGTCGTGTCGTGGTATGTCACTGGGCTAGTAATTCAGAGGTTCAGGCTAATACTCTGTGTAGAGGAGTTCAAATCCAGCCACAGCAGCTGGTGGAATTTAATCAATTAATAAAAATCTAGAATATAGAACTAGTCTCAGTAATGGTAACCATTAAATTATCATCAATTGTTGTAAGAACCCGTCTGGTTGACTAACGTCCTTTAGGGAAGAATATCTGCCATCCCTACCTGGTCTGGCCTATGTGACTCCAGATACACAGCAATGTGGTTGACTCTTAACTGCCCTCTGAAATGCCCTAGCAAGCCCTCAATTCAAGAGCAATTAGGGATGGGCAACAAATGCTGGCCTTGTCAGTGATGCCAACATCCCATGAAAGAATAAAAAAACTGCTTCCACAAGCTGTCATTATCACGGTGGTGGAGTGGGAGGGGCTGTTTGATCGATTGCTTCAAGAAGTTATGAAAGGATTAGCTCACTTTGATGTAAGATTAGGGATACAAATGCTTATTTTTATTTGGAATTATGTACTTGAGGAGATTTAAATTTATTGAATTGGCTTTAATGAATATAAGTGTTTTTTATACAGTGATTTCTGTGATAGACACTTAGAGAATTTTATTTAATTTCATCATGGCCTCTGAGGTTTGCCCATGGTGGATACTAGGTAAGTTGGCATGGGGGGGGAGGGGTGTAAGGGCAAAGGATTGTGGGTGAGGCAGCATGGATTGACATGAGTTGGCACTCAGTTGGTATAGGGGCTATAAAGAACATGGGGGTGGATGGAGGGTGTGAGTTGACATGGATGGGGCATGGGGCACGGGGGTGAGGGGGGCTGTGAGTGTCGATGGCTAGAGGGCCTATTGAACAAAACAACTGGGATGAAGTCCCAGAGAACCAAGTCAGGCCTTTTAACCAGCCTACCTCAGCATTGGGCAGCCCCTATAACCATCTTCAAACTGTTTCTGGGGTCAGCGGGCCTGACTCCAGCATGCACCTGCAACCTTCTGAAGGAAAATTGCGCCTTTCGAGGCACTTTTTCCCGAGGTGGGCATGCCAAGCCGGGGAAGTTCCGGACTCCCGCTACCCCCAATTTAACATGAAATTCCAACCCTTTATCTCGACCACAGAAGGAAAATACAGCAGAGTTAACTTCTTGTCATTTGCTCCCTCTTGTCAATTGTTTTGAAGTTACAATACTCTATCATCTCCATTCATTTCCCCCCTGATAGTGTAACCTTTACATCACCAGTTTCCATCCCTTGTCAGGTTTTTATATAAACTAGTCAAGAAAGCGTAGCATTTTATTTTCTTGTCACTTCAGGTTAATTACGTCTTGAGAGACATATAACATGTTTTGAAAGGGATGCTTATCCCTCCAAATTGCTTGTTCTGCTTATAATGCACAGTCATCACATTATACTGCCTGCTTTTGAGGTCTTCCAGATTCATGGACAAGTCATGATTTAAATTGAAAATCAGTGAGGTGTACATCGCCAGATAATGCAATAATCTAAGAATATATTTTAGAACTTCTTCGAAAACAGCAGTACAAGCAGAAACCTCCAATTGCAGAAACATTCAGTAGCGAAAATGAAAGGGGTGTTTTCAGGTAAGGTGGGACAAAGCAGTTCATTGAATGAAGTAAAGCTTTGGCCAACTAATTTGATGTGACAAAGAATTTGTTTCCCATAATGTGGGGCAACTGTCATGTCGGGGCACTGGCAGGAAGTCTATTTGGTTCAAAGTCCCGCTAGATCCTTCAGTTGGGCTTGGGGTAAGTGAATAAAATTCTTGCATGAAGCAGGTGAGAGCTTCATTAGTGTATGCAACAGGGGGCAGGGAAGGGCAATACGCCATTTTCTGGACCAATGGCATGTCGGAAGCCATGCCTCCAGCATATTCAGTGAAACACGACATGGGTGGGCCTGCAGGCTGGATGGCAATTAAAAGGCCCACACTCTTGTAGGGTAAGCCTATTAGGCACTTTCAAGGGTCTGTAATCTGCTGCAAGAGCAGATGGTATTTACCAAACAACACAGAGCTTGCACATACACAAGGATAGTAACAGTCAGCTGTGGCCTGAAACTTGGCTGTATCCACTCACTGACATGCTGCAATATTGACCTTTTTGACACAGATGAAAACCCTCCTCACAAGCATCTCATGCAGTTCCACCTAAGCAGCCATTAAAGAAGGGGGCTGCACCATCTCTTGTCTACAGACACATGCTTGTACCTACAGGTTCCTTGGATCCTAGCCTCCTGCTACTTAACCCCTAGCTGGTCCCTTCAGTCTTTTTTTTTTGTAAAAATATACTTTATTCATAAAATATCTTCAATCACATTCCAAACCATTTCAAAAACAACATTACAAGGGTACAATCCAGGTTAAACTTTTACAAAATGTATCACCAGGTGCATCAGTACAAACAATATTACAATCATTTACAGCCTTTCATTTTGATCTGTACAGCCCGAGGGGCTCTAAACAGTTCCCAGTCTCTCGGTGCGCTGTGGTAGAAAGGTCTTAGACAGCGACCCTTCCCCATTGCGCCTTTGCGGCAGCTGCCCCAAGCTTTAGTGCGTCCCTCAACACGTAGTCCTGGACTTTGGATTGTGCCAGTCCGCAACAATCGGTCGGGGACAACTCTTTGTGCTGGAAGACCAACAAGTTTCGGGCAGACCAAAGCGCGTCTTTCACCGAGTTGATGATCCTCCAGCTGCAGTTGATGTTTGTCTCGGTGTGTGTCCCTGGGAAGAGCCCGTAGAGCACAGAGTCCTGTGTCACAGAACTGCTCGGGATGAACCTCGACAGCAACCACTGCATCTCTCTCCAGACTTTCTTTGCAAAGGCACAATCCACAAGGAGGTGAACAACGGTCTCTTCCCCACCACAGCCACCTCGAGGGCAACGTGCAGAGGGGGTGAGCCTCCTGGCGTGTAGGAAGGATCTGACGGGGAGGGCCTTTCTCACCACCAGCCAAGCTACGTCTTGGTGCTTGTTGGAAAGTTCTGGCGATGAGGCATTCTGCCAAATGACTTTGACAGTCTGCTCGGGGAACCATCCCACAGGGTCCACCCTCTCCTTTTCCCTCAGGGCCTCTAGGACGTTACGTGCTGACCACTGCCTGATGGACTTGTGGTCAAAGGTGTTTTTCTGCATAAATTTTTCCACCAGGGACAGGTGGTACGGCACGGTCCAACTACTTGGAGCGTTCCGCGGCAGCGTGGCCAGACCCATCCTTCGCAACACCGGGGACAGGTAGAACCTCATCCCTTCAGTCTTTTCAAAGGTTGTTGAAGTGTTGAAATGCCTTTTAATGCTCTCCAGAAGCTTCCAAAATTTTGTGTCTCACCCCTCCCCTCTTCCCTTTAAATTTGGCTTATGTTCATTTTTTGATTACTAATGATATCATCCCTATTTCCACTGGAATTTGCAGCCGGAGTTGTAAATAATTATGCAACTTAGTTTAGACATGAAAATTGAGTGCTATTGGTTAAAATTCAGGTGAGTCTTCGTGCAGTGCAAACTAAAATTTGCATGATACTGTGCCCAGGCCGCGTTTGTACTTCTCACCATCTTTGTAGATGCATTTCATTACCATGTAGGACATCCAAAAGTCTAATTGGAATGCAGAAGTCACATGCGAAAGCCTGATAATGTAATTCAGATCCCAGTGCCACTTTACCGTGTAGTTAAATTGCAAGCTCTCAGCACTTTTTACTAATAGAATATTCATTCTATTGCTGCATCTTGAATGTAGTATCGCTAAAAAGAGACGTGCTCACGTGAAGCCGGGAACAGCAACACCCCAGAGGGGGTGAGTTTTGGAGAAGCTTCTCCAGCAAAGGTCATCTCAAAACCCGCTCTCTACGTGAACCTCCAGATGCCACCGGAGCAGAACACGGCCAAGGAGATCTACCTCAGCCCATCCAAAGTGAAGGAATTTGAGCTCACTACGGGTATGAAGGAGCAGACTAAAGGTCTGGGACTCTCAGAGACAGTGGGTTTGGTAGGAGAATAAATGCTTTAAAATGGGTTTAAAGATTGTATCCATAAATGTGCGTAGCATTAAATCTACTACACGATGTGTTGCGACCTTGGACTACCTAGCCAAGGTCAAATCTGACCTGTTGTTTCTGCAGGAGTGTGCGATACCGCACCTCAGCTCCTACAGGCAATGGTCACGATGGTGGTCCCACGGGCCATCGATCTGGTCGGGCGGAAACGACTCTCGTTCCTCCGGCCTGGGTATTCTGCTGCGGGGAGGCAACTTCACCGTCTCCGAGGTCAAGGAGGTGGTGGGCGGGCGACTCCTCGTAGCAGACGTAATGTACAAGAACGCTCCACTCCGGTTAATTAACGTGTATGGCCCGGCACAAGGGGCTGAGCGGCTGGAGGTTTTTCAGCAGCTCCCACTGCTGCTGGCGACCTCCAGGCCGGTCATTCTGGGCGGGGACTTCAACTGCATCATCGATGCGGCTGGACGATCCGGCAGGGCCGGCAGCAGATTGGACGCTACGTCCAGATCCCTGATGGAAACAGTTAAGGATGCCAAGCTGCACGACGTCTTCAGCAACCCTGCAGACGGAGCGCAGCGTAGATACACCTGGTCGCGGCCAGACGGGTCCATTCGTTCCAGGATAGACTTCCTGTTTGTGTCCCGTGCATTCACAGTCAGATCCACCGAGGTCAAGCCGGTGTTCTTCTCTGACCACTGCCTCCTACTGGCGGACTGCCACTTGGCGAAGGACCTGAGGGTGGGCAGGGGGGCATGGAAGCTAAATGTGCAACTGCTGACCCCAGAGAACATTGAGGAGCTCAAGAGGGATTACAAAGGTTGGAGAACCGTGAAACCCCTCTTTGAGTCCCTGACACACTGGTGGGAAGCGATCAAGGGAAGCATCAAGAGGTTTTTCATCCTCAAAGGCACCCAGAAAGCTAGAAAGGAACAGAGGGAAATGTCCCGACTCCAGAAAAAGATGCAGAATCTGCTCCGGCTGCAGTCGATGGGGGTCGATGTCAAGGAGGAGCTCCAAGAGGTGAAGGGCCAGCAAGCCTCGCACTTTGCCTCGGAGGCCTCCAAGATCATCTTCCGTTCCAGAGTCCGCTCCGTGGAGCAGGATGAGACGTGCTCACGTTTCTTCTTCCAAAAGGTACACAGAGAGCGCTCTGTGATCAGCAGCCTGAAGGAAGAAGACGGCTCAGTAAAGTCATCACGGTCCGACATTCTGAGGATCAGCAAATCCTTTTATGCCGGATTGTATGACGTGAAGCCCACGGACAGCACGGCCTCCCAGTCCTTCCTGTCCTCTATCACGGAGGTCTTAGACCACAGTACGCGGGAGAGCCTGGACAAACCGCTAACTCCTGATGAACTGACTAAGGCCCTCGAGTCCTTCGAGAAGAGTAAAACCCCCGGAAGCGACGGCTTGCCGGCGGAGTTGTATTCGGCTCTGTGGGACTTGATCGGCCCAGACCTGCTAGGAGTGTACGAGAGTATGCTCCTGGCCGGTAGTATGTCAGAATCCATGAGGAAAGGCATCATCACCCTCATCTACAAGCACAAGGGGGAAAGGGAGGAAATTAGAAATTGGCGACCCATTTCACTGTTGAATGTGGACTATAAGATTCTGTCCAAGGTCATCGCCAACCGGGTCAAATCCGCTCTGGAATTGGTGATTCACCCTGACCAGACCTGCTCTGTGCCAGGCAGGAAGATCTCTGACAGCCTGGCGCTGCTCAGGGATACGATTGCCTATGTACAGGACAGGGGTGTGGATACCTGCCTCATCAGCTTGGATCAGGAGAAGGCCTTTGACAGAATATCGCACACCTACATGGGGGATGTGCTCTCCAAAATGGGGTTTGGGGAGGGAATTCGAAATTGGATCCAACTGCTCTACACTAACATCAGTAGCGCAGTCTCAATCAATGGGTGGGAAACAGATAGCTTTCCGATTAAATCTGGAGTCAGGCAGGGCTGTCCTCTCTCGCCTGTCCTTTTCGTGTGTTGCATAGAACCCTTTGCCGAGTCCATCAGGAAGGATCCGGGCATAAGAGGAGTGACGATCCCAGGCAGTGGAGGCACTCAGGTAAAAGCCTCCCTGTACATGGACGACGTCGCCGTCTTCTGCTCGGATCCGCTGTCGGTGCGCAGACTGATGCACATCTGTGACCAGTTCGAACTGGCCTCGGGAGCCAAGGTAAATCGTGGGAAGAGCGAGGCCATGTTCTTTGGGAACTGGGCTGACCGATCCTTTGTCCCCTTCACTGTCAGGGCTGACGGCCTGAAGGTGCTGGGGATATGGTTCGGAGGGACCGGGGCATGCGTTAGAAACTGGAAGGAGCGAGTGGCTATGGTGAAAAGGAAACTGGGCATGTGGGAGCAATGCTCCCTCTCCATTGCGGGTAAGAACCTGGTCATCAGGTGTGAGGTACTCTCGCTGTTGCTGTACGTGGCGCAGGTCTGGCCCATTCCAGACTCCTGCGCGACGGCGATCACTCGAGCCATCTTCCGCTTTATCTGGAGGTCGAAAATGGATCGTGTCCGCAGGGACGCGATGTACAAGCCTCTAGATAAAGGGGGAAAAAACGTGCCCAACATCGCCCTCATACTGATGGCCACCTTTGTGTGCGGCTGCATCAAGCGGTGCGTAGACCCTCAGTACGCAAACACCAAGTGTCACTACGTGCTGAGGTTCTACCTGTCCCCGGTGTTGCGAAGGATGGGTCTGGCCACGCTGCCGCGGAACGCTCCAAGTAGTTGGACCGTGCCGTACCACCTGTCCCTGGTGGAAAAATTTATGCAGAAAAACACCTTTGACCACAAGTCCATCAGGCAGTGGTCAGCACGTAACGTCCTAGAGGCCCTGAGGGAAAAGGAGAGGGTGGACCCTGTGGGATAGTTCCCCGAGCAGACTGTCAAAGTCATTTGGCAGAATGCCTCATCGCCAGAACTTTCCAACAAGCACCAAGACGTAGCTTGGCTGGTGGTGAGAAAGGCCCTCCCCGTCAGATCCTTCCTACACGCCAGGAGGCTCACCCCCTCTGCACGTTGCCCTCGAGGTGGCTGTGGTGGGGAAGAGACCGTTGTTCACCTCCTTGTGGATTGTGCCTTTGCAAAGAAAGTCTGGAGAGAGATGCAGTGGTTGCTGTCGAGGTTCATCCCGAGCAGTTCTGTGACACAGGACTCTGTGCTCTACGGGCTCTTCCCAGGGACACACACCGAGACAAACATCAACTGCAGCTGGAGGATCATCAACTCGGTGAAAGACGCGCTTTGGTCTGCCCGAAACTTGTTGGTCTTCCAGCACAAAGAGTTGTCCCCGACCGATTGTTGCGGACTGGCACAATCCAAAGTCCAGGACTACGTGCTGAGGGACGCACTAAAGCTTGGGGCAGCTGCCGCAAAGGCGCAATGGGGAAGGGTCGCTGTCTAAGACCTTTCTACCACAGCGCACCGAGAGACTGGGAACTGTTTAGAGCCCCTCGGGCTGTACAGATCAAAATGAAAGGCTGTAAATGATTGTAATATTGTTTGTACTGATGCACCTGGTGATACATTTTGTAAAAGTTTAACCTGGATTGTACCCTTGTAATGTTGTTTTTGAAATGGTTTGGAATGTGATTGAAGATATTTTATGAATAAAGTATATTTTTACAAAAAAAAAACAACAATTTAGCTTTTCATTCCAACCAATAGTAAATAAAATGCTGGCAAGTTATTGCAGTTCAAAAATGTACCCAGTTTCCCACAATTAGAGTAAATAAATAATTTATAAATGATTGACAATGATTTAAAAGTTTGTTATTGAGCGTCCCCAATAGGTTTGTAGGTAAAGGCATGAAGCTTGTTATACCCATCACTGACCCCATTCCAAACCCTCTTGACTGGGTCATTTCAATAAATCACAAAATCTGAATTGTTTCAGAGCAGAAGGAGGCCAATTGGCCCATCATGTCCACTCCAATTCTCCGAATGAGCAACTCACCTAGTGCCATTCCCCCATCCTCTCCCCAGAGCCCTGCACATTCTTCTTTTTCAGATAATATTCTAATATTTGGTGTGTGCGCCCATGCCTGTAGTGGAACAGGGGACCCATTCCAGTGAGAAGGTAGAGTTGAGAACAGTGCTTTGCTGATCCCAGGGAGGGCTAAAGAAGAGGCGGAGTGGTTGCAGGGGTGGGAATGCTGAGTATCGAAGGTGGCACCCAAGGTCTAGGTCAGATTGAAGAAAGATGGCCCAGAAAATGTTTTACTTCCCTGCGGGAAATCAGAGAAGCAACATAGTTGAAATAATGCATCACTTACTGATATTTTCAACACTGGGACTTATGCTTTGCTCTGTCAATGTAATCCCTCCTGGGAATATCAGGCAGATAGGAGGAATTCCTGGAGATGTTCTGGAGTTCCCTCAGATACACGCCCAAAATTAGTTATCAGTATCTTGCAGTGAGCAGAAGCAGTGTGGGCCACCTCAGAGCACAATCTCTCATGGAACTTTAGAGGGCAGAATCGCTTTCCATCTGAGATTTACCTCAATGTATAGCAACCTACCCCCACTCCCCCGTAGCCCCCGTCAGAATTGGGCAACAATTCCACCTGCCCTCGCCATTGTGGAATTTTAACCCTCTTTTACTTTGCAGTGTGCCACTAAGGCAGATTGATTCCAGATTCACTCCTTGGTCAGTGCTGAGTTTGTTCACCTCATCCTGATGTGCAATATCAGACTGAGCAAGAAAGAAAAATAAACCAGGACAGAATTTCTGCTCCTTGTTTTTATTCAGTGATATTCTTTCCTGGAAAGTGTGCCACTGTGAATATATTACTGACTTGGCTGCGCCACAGTCTGTAGTTAAGCAACTTGTTGATACTTGCTGTCAGAACAAACATTAGGTGAAGTGTGAGATGGCTGCTTTTGGAACCCTCCACCAGCAAGAGGAGAAAACTAAAAATAATCATTTAATGCCACATGTGTTGTATTGTTGTTAACTGTGATACAGGAATGGTTTATAGCTGTCAAGAGAACTTAAAACATTTATGAATATCCTAAATTCATTGTCAACTTATTAGTTATTTTAATAATTAATTATTATTAACTAATTAATTAGTTATTTTAATAATGTTTTGATGTTAAAAAGAGCATTTATTTTTAACTTTTCATACTTCTTTCAGCAAATGAGTGAATATGTGACAGGCAATGTGCCAAGGACCACATGTAGCTTGTGCAAGAACACAGTAGGTAATGGCATAGAACTGAAGGAAGAAGGATCAATGACTGGTACGACTACATTATTGGTTGTTTCCAACAGTGACTTGTTGGGGAATGAACTGGGCACTTTTGTGTTACATTACATTATCTGATAAATACATGGTAATGACATTTGTGAGCTAACTGTGGAAAATATATGTGTACAGCAAATGCCTGAAGTTGTCCGAAAATATTAATTCAGTGAACGCCTCAGAATCTGATTCTTAAGAAAATTGTCATGAAGTTCCCAGCATCAAGAAAAACTCTGTTCTGCGAGTATACGTGCCTTCAATTAAAGATTGCAGTTTTACTAAAACTGAGCTTTATTTAGAGTACCAGTTGAAGTTATGTGTTATATAGAATAACGCTGCATTTGAAATTTTGTCCTGGAATGATTCTTTTAATATATTTCCTCATTTTATACATGACTTCATCACTTTCAAGTGTTGTACTGGGGGAATCTACAGCTTTAAGTACAAAAGAGACAACAGATAGATTGGTCTAAACCAAACAAATCTCAGTTGTTGTCCTTGCTCATTTATTAGCTGCTGAAGGATGCTCGGCAGTCACAGAAAGCTGCTTTAAATTAACCTACTTATTGTGCGGTTAGCAATAACTGAGTAGTGTGAGTCAATGTTCATAAGGTCCTTTGGGCATCTTGTAATGAACATTGTCTGGATCATTCCTCATTGTCCAAGTGCTAAATGAAGTGTTCCAGCCGGAACAAGAGAAAAAAGGATAGCAACCTGTGTGTGCAAACTATTTGGAAAGGAGCTTTGCTAAACTGGGTTCTGGGATTTAATCAAGTGTATTTTCTGCATTATTGTAGGGCACTGTACATCACTACTATCTGGTTTTCAGACAGATAGGCAGCATTTTGGGGGACCTGTCTGTGTGACCACATTCAAAAATGAAAATCAGACCTCACTGTTCTCCATACCACTAATCCTACCAGAACCCTATTGCCATGGAAAATGGTTCCAGTCGTTGCATACTTTGGCTACAAGTTCTCAGCAAATGAGAAATTTCTGCTCACAATGTTCAATGGTTTCAGGTGTTTTTATGGGAAGCACAACTTGGGTTAGGTGAGGTGCTGGGGGGAGGCAAGAGAGCAGGATCAAGCCCATCGATTTTGCCAAGGCAAAGAGCAGGAGCTTGAAGTAGTGTTTTGAGAAGAGGAAGAAGCAGAAAGCAGAGTGTGCCATTTTGGGGAGATGGGAGAGGGCAGAAGCAGGAATAGTACTTAGGTTTGGGAATAGAGGTGAAACCCAGTGTGTTTTGGAAGAGTACACTGGATGGATACCCTGGAGAGGGTATGAGGGGAGAAGCCTGTTGTAATATGCCTTTAAGGGATGGCAGGATGACATCACTACAAGAGAAATGTGCCATGTGATCTAGGGGAAAATTTTTGCCCCATTGGGGCGGGGGGGAGTGCAGGAAGTGCCAAAACCTTGTTTAATGCTTTGTGAGGGTTGAAGAAAACTTTGAGGCTTTGAGGGTGAAGTGTGGAGAAGTCAAGGGTGATTCTTTCGATGGGAAAAGGTGGGAGTGGTACTTTGGGTAGGAGAAGAAGGAGAATGCCAATTTTTAATTGGAAGCTAGAAACGAGTTTGAGGATAGACTGAAGAATGGAGCAGAGCACCAGTATTAACTGAGGGTCATGGTAGGAGAATGGCAAAATAAAATGGGGAGGGAGGAGAACCAGTTGCAATTAAGGAGTTGGAGGGGAGAAGGATAGCAGCTTTAATGGAGCACAGGGCAAGGAGAGTATCAGCTTGAATGGAGGGTGGGGTGGTTAACAAGCACCAGCTTGAAGATGGGTAAGAAGGCCTGAAATGGGAGGCTTGGAAAGGTAAAATGTTTCCCTGTGGACTGGGGCCAGTTTGGGGGGGGAGGGGGGGGGGGGAGGTGGTTGGGGGGTGAGGGCGCAGTGTGGGAGTGGGTAACACAGTTGCGGAGGTACTTGGTAGAGGTATAATGTTTTAGTGCACTGCATTTGAAGGGACAGAGTGCCCCTTGGAACTCTGGGGAAAACTGTCACTCATGAAATTTCTGATTTCAGTTCATTGACCTGAAAATATTGGACAGGATTTTGGGTTTTGAATTAGGACCCTGATGTCAGGGCAAAATGGGGGTCCCAGTCCCACCTGTGTGGGGTACAGCCTCCCGCAGTGACTTATTTGACTGAATTTACCAATTAGTGGCCAGTGGATGCATTCGCCATTCAATTAAGGATGACATGTGAACTCTCGACGTTGGACAGCCAATAGGAGGCCCTCAGACTTGGAAGGAGCTGCAGCCTGCTGTTTCAGGTAAGAGAGAGAGAGGGCACCTCAACCTTGAGGAGCTCTCTCTCTGCAACTTTTAAAAGTTTTAAATTAAAAAATGAGCACAGCAGCTGAACTACCATTGTGCAGGGGCAACCCCTCCATGAGGTGGCCTGTGGTCGTTACTGTGGTCATGCAGATGGGGAGGCCTCAGGAACTTCCTGGAGTACTAGCCCTCCAGCTGCCCCTCAGAGACTGTCTCCAACTGGCCCAGTTCCTGATATTGTTGGAGGACTGCGGACAGAGTGGAAAATTCCACTCAGCTTCTGTTAATTGCCCTTAATTGGCACTTACTTAACTTAATTGGCTACCTGCCACTTGGAGGTGGATAGCCCTTCCACCCCAATCCCTCCTTGAGGAAAATGACCTGGGGATGGGATGGTACCGGAAAACACAACAACACAAGTGTTCATGCCAGCCTGCCTCAGTTCTTGCTGCCATATGAGTGAAAATTCTGCGCAGTAGCTCTGTTTCTCTCTCCACAGATGTTGCCAGACCTGAGCATTTCCAGCAATTTCTGCTTTTGTTATTAATAAGCTATCTTTTGTGGAAGTGGATCCACTGAAACCCAAGTTGCATGTAGCTGGAAGCCTTGATGGAAAATGGACCAACAGAGAAAGGCTGGGGCCTGGATACCTAGGGGATCTTTAGAATGTTAGCATCAACCCTCCCTCCTCCTATGGCTCACAACAGCACAGCTGAATAAGCGTGAGACATTTGATAGTGGAGTAAATGGAATGAACTTTATTGATGTAAAGCATAGTGATCAATCTAACCATATATGGAGAGAAACAAAAACAGAAAATGCTGGAAAAACTCAGCAGGTCTGACAGCATCTATGGAGAAAGAAACAGAGTTGGCATTTTGAGTCCGTATGACTCTTCAGAGCTCTGAAGAAGGATCATACAGACTCAAAACCTCAACTCTGTTTCTCTCTCCACAGATGCTGTTAGACCTGCTGAGTTTTTCCAGCATTTTTTGTTTTTGGTTCAGATTTCGAGCATCCACAGTATTTTGCTTTTATCTATGTAAATAGAGAGAGTTGTTTTCAGTTTCTATATCTTTCATGCTTGCTGATGAACTATTGTAGTTGATGAACTATTTGCCTATGTTAAACAATGATGTGACAGATAAGGCCATATGATATAGCTATTCCCAAGCCTGTGGAAGAAAGTCTAGACATATAAATAATTTCAAATATTCACTCCAAAACTAATATCCTCAAATAAGACTTCTTGATGTAACTGTTCTTAACCACTTTGAAGAACAGGCTTTATTAACCATTACATTTCTATACTATGGCTATGTTACACCTATGGTTATTACCCTAGCCTTTAAAGTTACACTTCAATCCCTCATGGCTAATGTCATGACTGTGACATATTTTCATACACAAGCACTTTCTGTATCAGAAGACAAGCTATGCACGTTGTAAGAATCCTGGGAAATCCCCACATCGGGTTTTCTTGCTAATTAACAAGAACTAACTTAAATACAATGACTGGCTGTAGACTTCTCTAATTTCATTGCTACACTGATTTTTTTTGGTACCATTTGTAATATAACTTAGGTAAAAGAAGTTGAGAGGGGACTTGGTGGGGAATTGTGGTTTGGGCCTTCATTGATCAAATGTTTTATTGACCCCAAAGGCATAAAAGGGGCCAAATGGTCAATAGGCAGATTTAGGCAGAAATCTAGCAGAGCTAAGAACCGACGAGTTGCTGTGTGGGAACAAATGCCAGAGGACAGTGAAAACAAGAGTCCTTGAATTCCAGATATGACACCTGAATGTCAAAGTCCCCATGCTTTCATTGCTTGGCATTGGAAGCCAAGATCGTGGCTTGAGAGGCCCACAAATAGCTCAATGACAGCTTTTGAAATTTGATAGCTAGGCAATGATTGGGTTGAATCAATCCCCAGACGCTTTGTTGTGTAAAGAATGTATAGGAAGGGATTCCCCGAGCACAGAGATTTGTAGAGGTTTTACATATTGCATTGACTGATGCCACAGTGCCTGGGTCAGATTAGGAAGTGTTTAAGTGGAGATCGTGCCTCTACCCAGTGTGTAATGGGAATGCTGTTGTTCTTTAATACTACCATCTCAGATATTAGCATGTGTCAGGTCTTATCCACACTGCATAAAATATAACCACTGTCACCAAAAAAAAGATTAGCACTTCAGGTGACCATTTCAGAGTTTGGGAAAAGGAGATAAAGGGTTAATTGCCTCCCTATACTCAAATTTTGTTACAATTCCTTTCATGATACTTCAAAACCATCCTGCTTATATTGGAAAACCTGTTGCTCCAAGGGAACAAAGAGGTTTGACTATTAACCCTTTACTTTCTTGGATGTCTAATATGGAAGAAATTGAAAATTGAACTGGAAAAGATGAACTTCTGCAATTATTACTGCTATAAGAGATGAGGAAACCACCTTGGTGTATTATTGGGATGTCATGAGACCAGAAAGAGGTAATGCAAAAAAAAGGCTACAGGCACCTTTGTCCCACTCCCCTTGCTGTCATTGCATCCTTGAGCTGCCACTGTGTCCCTTTGCCCCATTGTTGGCACATTGTTTCCATTCTTCTCCCAATGACTCTCCTGGGTTATCCCCCACTCTCTTTCTAAACCCTAGCTGAATCCCCTAAACGTCTGCAGTCTGACCTGTCCTGGGCCTTACATCACATATAATGAATTCCACTGCTGCTTAGATGGAAATGAACTTTAGAATAAGTAAATGAACAGTGGACTGCCTATGATTTAGTGATTAAGTAATTCTATACCTGTGATATTACCTGGCAAATTAATGGCAGTGTTCGTGAGGCTTCTTATGCATTGAATGTTCTTTTCTGTACCTCAGACAATATAAGATCATTCGTGGAGTAAAAAAACTATACATTAGTCAGACATCAAAAAGTATTACATATGTGTAGGAATCAAAAGGAGGATACTGCTGCACATGATGGCATGGATTTTGCAATCAGTAGCTAACAAACAGTGCTAGCCATGGGCCACAGACTTTCTATGGGATTTTGCACTGGAATTTGCGATTATTAGAAATTAAAAACAGCCCAGCAGCCTCGACAGGGTACCTGTCACCTTGTGAACAGGGAAAACAACACAGTGCATCACTTAAAATAATCAGCTTGAACAACCCTTACAGAGAAATGCACGCAGAGAAATTTGTTTGCCTAGTTAATGGTATCAATGAAGAAGGCCGTGTAGGCTGGCCAGGTAGCGGCCCGGCCCAAGGGCATTGACATAAGCCTGTGTAGCTCTACTAGACAAGGCACTACACAAACACATTTCTCTCCCACAGACCCTAACCAGGAAATATAAATTAGAATATTTAATTTGATGTCAAATTATAACAGAAAGCAAAATAAAGAGATGGAAAGAAGATGCAATTTAGAGAGAGAGAGAGATAAAAGAGATAGAAAGAAAATGTACAAATATTACTTTTACTTCTTAATTTTGCACAACTTCCAACAATAATTACAATCTGAAAGAATGAGACTTCATACTTCTAAAAGTTAATTTTCAGTGCAAGGGAATAATTAAGACCTTTAAAAATTCATTTATGCTTGAATGGACAACCCCTAACTTTTTCTGCTGTGCTAAGTGGATAAGCTTTTCGTCTTCACATATTCCGAATATTTCAATGTTAAAATTCTCAGCAAGATATTGTTTTAGAGAAAGCATCTAGAAGGACAGGGCAGCTCAGAAAGGAACTTCCTGAGTTCTGCGTTTAACTACACATGTGTAAATGATGGTAGTTTCTGCCTGATTTACTCTTTAATCACTGTGAGCACTGATACTTACAGCATTATTTCTACTGCAAAATCCAGACCGATATTATCAGCTGAACTGCACAGAATCAAATCAGGTGCAGAATTCAGAAATCGCACAGGTTGGCAACTTTACCAACTTTCAAGTGAAAAATTGCTAAAATTAATAAACATTAACGATATAAGCATTGAAAAATGGAATTGGGAGACATTTATCTTTAAACTTAATGCTTTGTCAAGCACCACATGGAAGAGATTGAATGAAAATTATTTCCCATTTGGCTATAAAAAGGCTCAAAAATATGTCAGAGTCCTGAAATTAAACACATGGACTTCATTTTCCAAAATCTATAGTACTACATCTGCTTATTCTGCAAAAAGGCAGTGCTATTTCCCCCTTTCTGTGTAATAAACCATGAGTCATAGTACAAGAGTAATATGAAACAAATCAGCACTATAATGGCAAATGTCTAGTGCCTTGTTAGAGAGAAAAGGACATGCCAGGTGTAATCTGGACTCCAAAATTAGGTGCTTCATCACAACTATATTGGGCCAAGGAATCCTAATGGTTCAGTTGACTCTCAAAACATTCAATTATTTTATTTTAAGTCTGGCAGAAAATGTCTTTATTCCTTTGTGTAACCTTGCTAACTCACAAAGATGGTTGTTTTTGTGGAAACTTAGTCGTGTGTGAAGATTCACAGTGTTCTCCATTTGGTATTGTCTTTGTTGTCGTCCACTGAATGGGGACATAACTTGTAAGGATTATGTTATTATCTGTCATAATAGACATGCTTACTGAGCTATATTGAATTGAATTCATATATAAATCAACAAGACTTTTCAATCACATTTGCTGATTTAAGCTAATACTATCTGTCCAGCTTCTTTGCATTTCTGCCTGAACAAAGCATTATATATAAATCATTCATTCTCCAGCTGCTGTGTAAAAAAATAGATCTTACTGTTGTTGACATTGTTACTACAATTTTGAGAAAAATTACAAGTGCAATCTTATTTTGTGTGATGATGAAAGGAGCCACCTAGTCATCGAATTTCATGCCCTGATACAAATTTCAGGCTTGCCTCAGAAATGTTCTAGATTCAGCAGTGCTGGACTCCCAAGTCATCATGCCACATGTTCAGAATTATGCCTGTACTGCCAATATCTAATCATATAGAGATGCAATCCAGCGGTGTAACAATAATACTCCCATGCGATATGAACTGCATATTGTATGTTACACATTTGTGCTTTCATGCGTTTCTCTCGTCTTTCATTGGCAAACTGAAATACTTCGATAATAAAGGCCAAATGTGACTTATTAAACTGCTTTATTTTACAGATTGCAAATTAACTTACTAGATGGCAATTTTCATTAAAAAGTAATACATTTTCAGTTATTTTCAAACAACTCCTTTTGAATAAGGAAATAATAAATAATGAATCAGACAACCATTTGCTTATTTCATTTATCTTAGCATTGAAACTGGCCAGAGGTTTTCCTTGCCTTTTTCTCAGCAAACAACCTCAACTGATTCAGCTTCCACCAGTTTTTGACCCTTTGTACGTTTATAGTAAATGCAATGGGTGTGGAAGCAATGGGGCGGAGTCCTGTTGAGGTGTCAGGGGTCTCGCCTGCCGTTCGAGAGCCAGCAAGAGATCCGTGCTGCCTCTTTTCCGGAAGGCCTGCTGAACCCCATGCCAATCAGACAGTGGCAAGTCCAGCAGCCGCCCTTCCTCTGGAATCAGGTCCCCAGGGGCGGAATCTCGTCAACTGAGAGCTGCCGTCCAATCAGAGACCAGCAGTTCTTGTGGTCAACAGCAACAGAAAGGATGCGGTGGCTGCTGCCAGAAGAATAACCCCCAGAGTCCCAGGATTGTGGAATGACCCAGGACAAGTGACGGGGTGGCGGTTGGGGGGCGGTTGTGGGGGTGGGGGGTGTTGGGGGGGTGTGGTTAGTGGGGAGAGGCAGGCAGTGGTGTCAGAGCAAGGGCAGGGGGTGGCTCTCAGAGGCCCCTCCTTCCTGATTACCAGTCCCTCAATCAGGCACTGAGTGTCTTTGTTCAAGGGACCCCTACGCCTCTGCCCCAAGAGGTGACAAACTGCCCTCAGGGCAGCAGCTGACTTGCACTCCGCATGGCGACAGGCCCGCCAGCAGCTGGATTAATCCCAGTGGCAGTGGGATGATGCCCTTCGGTGGTCATTAAGGGTTCCAAAATCAGAGACACACCTATCATGGCTGGTGACCACAATTTAACCCATAAACTTGTAAACAAAAAAGAAAATTGGATCTAATTACTCTTACCAACAAGGGAGATATAAGAAGGAGGTTGATGGAACAGAAATAAACTATAGAGGAAAGGAGAGTAGGGAAGACAGGGCATATCCATCCACAGCTTCAAAAAGAAAGAGCCTGGAAAGTAAATCAGCAGGAACATGGCCTGCTTGCTTCCAACGCGGAAAGCCTGGAAAAGAAAACTGTTAGTTCACCAAGAAACCAACAGGGGGGCTGGGGTCAGAACCGTGTCCATAGCCTTCAAAGTCCCAAGCCCAGGCTTGGGATGGGGAAGGACAAAATACCGTCCAAGGCTTCTTGCACAAAGGGGAAAATGACTCCTTTTGCTCAGCATGCAGGCATTTGTCTTTCTAGATCAGTTATTTCAGCAGCTCCCAATCACAGTTGCCCAGTGAAAGGCATGATATATTCATAACTTTAACTGTGGACTTCGTTTGTAGGAAAGCTTCTGGAACTGCCCTTCATTTATTTAAAAAGGGACACTGATGAATTGTTAATATGGCTGCCAAGTGGGGGGGTCAGGTGACCTTTGCAACTTCAAAATAGATTATGACATTTCTGGAAAGTTCCAAATCGAATCATAATGAGCTGCCTCTCCCCCTTGAATGGACAGCACTAGACAGCACATCTTTCTTGAATTCACACCTGCCATTGTTCAAAGCTTAGTCCAAAACACAGAGGCCTGAATTTTTCAGGTGGTGGGTGGACTCAGTGGGAGTGGGCAGGGGCAGTCGCAGAGCTGATCGCAGCCCGCGATCGGCTCCGCGCCACCATTTCACACGGGCGGGCCAATTAAGGCCTGCCTAGCGTAAGATATGAGTGGTAGCGCTCCTGTGCGGGTGGGGTGAGGAGGGAGAGTCAGGGCCAGTGCATGCACGCGAAAGAGCGCTTAAATCTCCCTGAGGCATGGAGCTGCCTCAGGGAGATTGAAGGGCTTCTGAAAATATTAAATAACAAGTTTAAAAATTTATTTAAACAAGTCCACTCATGTGATTGTGTCACATAAGGTGAGATATGTTTTTATGTATTTGAAAATTTTAAAATTTATTTAATAAAAGCTTTAGGAAACCTCATCCCGTTGTTGGATGAGGTTTCCTAAAAAATGCAAATGTTGCTTGGCCCTTTCTCCTGCCCTTCAACCTTAAGGTTGGATGGGCAACGTTTACAATAACCTTAATTAGATCCTTAATGGTCTTAATGAGCTGTTTACATATCGGCGGGTGCATAGCCGACTCTGGCACGCGCTCGCCAAACGAAACATCGCTGCTCAGCGCGATGACATCGGGACACATGCCCAACACTATCGTGCGTCATTTTACATATCGGCGGGTGGGCCCACCCCTGCATGGCGACCAGAAGATTCAGGCCTATGTCTCCAGGTTTACAATGTAACAAAGGAAAGCTGATGGGACCAGATAGCCACAAGTTAAGTGTGAAAGATCACAATCTACCTTCTAAAGTCAATGGCCATTGATGATGTGACGGAATCTGGTTCTTTGATGATGAAATCCTTTTATCCCAAAACTCAGGGGAAACTTGGGGCAGCCTGCAGAATAACACCAACAAGACAACAGCTGCAGGAAAAGCTGTGCCACCTTTGCCTTTTATGAACTGAGGGGCTTAAAAGTCCTTAAAAAAAACCCTCCCAGCCTGATTTCAAACCTCCAAGTTCATCTGTAAAGAAATTAGGTCTCCTGATACATGAGTGTCTGACTTCACGACTTGAAAAACATCTTCTCATCAAAGTAATCCTGCAGTAATCCTGATATCTGACCCCCAGAAATCTGAACTTTCCTGAATTTGAATTCAAGAACGGGAAAAGCTTCATTCTTCACTGGACTTGTGTGAAGTTTTAAAAAATCAGTACTTGCTATTTCACTCTGTCTGTTGACATAAGCCTGAGGGTTATCATTATAGGTTTTGTGCTGTATGACAGATTTTACAACCAAACATTATCCCAGTCGGGTGTCTGTTAAATGAGCAGTTTGATTGACAGCTCCAAGTAGTTATACAATAGAAATGTTTGTTTTCATGTGTACGAACATACAAACTTTCAAATTAGGAGCAGGAATAGGTCATTCGTACCCCCGAGCCATTCAATAAGACCATTGTGGCCTCAACTTCTCATTCCAACTACCCCAATAACCTCTGACTCCCTTTTTGGCAACAATCTATCTTTCTCTGCCTTAAAAATTTTCATTGACCCTGCGTCAACTGCTCTCTTGGGAAGAGAGTTCTGAGATTCACGACCCTCTCTGCCGTTACTGGGAGACTCCTTATTTTTAAACAGTGTTCTCTAGTACTAGTCTCTCCCACAAGGGGAAACATGCTTTCAGCCTTGTTAAGTGCATTCAGGTGACCTTTACATTTTTCAGGAAACCTCATCTACGGGTGGGATGAGGTTATTAAATTTAAAAAAATAAAAATATATGTACAGAATTTTCATCTGGAAAATGTTCAGGTGATTAATTCTGATGTGTGGGCATTTTTTCCTGGTTTTTAAATTCTTTAAATTATTTAAATTCTTCAGCCCCCTGAGGCAGCTCTCTGCCTTCAGGGAGAGTTTATTCCACGTTCCCCGGCGCCCACGCTGACTTCAGCACTCGCCCTCCTCCCACCCCCACCCCGGCAGTGCTGAGCCTTTCACTGCGCCTTTCATGCTGGCTGGCCATTAATCATGGTCAGGGGCCGATTGCGGTCAGAGGCCCCCAACCCGGGCCCATCGACCCTGGGTGCCTGTTGAACTAAAAATCCTGCCCCATATGTAGATTAAAATCTAAGATAAAATATGATTATCATCATACTAGCTCACAAGTCCCCATTACTTCTTCTTCCGTACCCTGTCCTACAGTGTGGTTACAGTTAGGGGGCCTAAAAACCACTCCCACAAGTGACTTCTTACCTTTATTATTTCTCATCTCTACCCAAACTGATTCTACATCTTGATCTTCAGAGTTAAGATCATCTCTCTCTCTTGTGCACCAATGTCAGCCTTAATCAACAGAACTACCACTCCATCTTTCGCTAGCTTTCAGTCTTTCCTAAATGTAATGTACCCTTGAACATTCAGGTCCCAGTCTTTGTCATCCTGCAGCTATGTCTCTGTAATAGCTGTCAGATCATCCCTCCTTATCTCTATTTGTGCTGTCAATTCATCTGTTTTGTTGTGAATTCTATGTGCACTCAGATACAGGGCCTTTTGTTCTGTGTTTTTACTTTTTGTTGTAACCTCTAACGTTATCTGCTGGTGCACTTTCAGGTTTGTACTCTGTCCCTTCCTGCCATGGTCATCATTTCCCTTAGTCCTATTGCTCTTTTGCTTTATCTTCTCTATTTAATTTATCACATCTTCCCAAACTTGACCCCTTGCCCCCACTATATGTTTAAAGCCCTCTCTACCACCCTAGTTATACGGCTTACCAGAACACTCATCCCAGCATGGCTCAGGTGAAGACTGTCCCAATGGTACCGCTCCCACTTTCCCCAGTACTGGTGCAAGTGCTCCATGAATCAAAGCCCATTTCTCCTACAGCAACATTTGAACCATGCATTTAACTTTCTATTCTGATTTACCCTAAGCTAATTTGCTCGTGGCTCAGGTAGTAATCCAGAGGGTATTTAATTTTTTAAAAATTTAGTGCCTAGCTGCTCATAGTCCCTCAGCAGAACCTCTTTCCTAGTTCTACCTATGCCTTTGGTACCTAGTGGACCACGACCACTGGGTCCTCCCCCTCCCACTGCAAGTTCCTTTCCAGCCCAGAGCAGATGTCATGAACCCTGACACAGGGCAGGAAATACAGCCTTCTGGACTCCCGCTCTTAGCTGCAGAGAACTGTTCTATCCCCCTGACTATACTGTACCCACCTACCGCTATATTCCTGTTAACCTCCCTCTGCCCCCCTGCTTGAATGGCTTCCTGTACCACAGTGCCATGGTCAGTTTGCTCATTCACCCTGCAGCCACAACTTTCCTCCATGCAAGTTGCAAGAAGCTTGAGCCTTGTGGACAATTGCAAAGGCTAAGGCTCTTCCACTTCTCCTTTCTGGATCTCCATGCCTGCCTCATTTGCAGTCATACCCTCCTGTCCCTGACCACTGACCAAATCGGAGGTCCCTATTCTAAGGAGTGTGACTGCCTCCTGGGATAAAGTGTCCAAATAACATTCTCCCTCCCTGATGCATCGCAGTGTCTGCAGCTAACCTCCTAGCTCAATGACTCTGAGCCGAAGCTTCTCAAGCTGCAGCCACTTACTGCAGACATGTTTGGCCTGAATCACTCCTTTGTCCAGGAAGTCCCACATTCTGAAGTCACAGCACATCACCTGCCCTGCCATCTCTATTATTAACAGCACAATTGTCTGTCATTTTACGTAGCCTGTCCAACCTTATGGTTGGAGAATGGCTGAATCGGCCAGGCAGTCTTTGCATTTTTCAACAAACCTCATCCATGGGCTGAAATAAAATATAAATAAATTTCTGTGGACAGAACTTTCATAAGTTAAATTTTCGGGTGAATGATTGTGATGCATGGTCACTTTTTTCAGCTTTTGAAACCTTTATTTTTGCTGTTTCAGGTCTTTAGCTCCCTGAGACAGCTCTCTGCCTTCAGGGAGCTTTCTGTCAGCGCTGGCCCACGCCCGTGTTGATGTCATCGCCCACCTTCTTCCCACCCCCGCCCCAGCAGCGCTGAGCTTTTCAGTGAGCATTTCACGCTGGTTAGCTGTTAATTGGCCAGCCAGTGTGAAATCGCGGCCGGGGGCCGATCATGGTCAGCGGTCCGTTTCCTGGCCGATCCTGGGCCCACCGATCACGCCCGCCGAGCTGAAAATTCAGATGGGATTTTACAATCATCAATGATAGTTTCTTGGTCACTTTTACTGAGACTAGCTTTATATTCCAGGATTTTTATTAACTGATTTTAAATTCCACCAGCTGCCACAGTACATTTGAGCCCATGTCCCCAGAGCATTAGCCTAGGCCTCTGAATTTCTAGTTCAGTGACACTAGCAGTATGCCATCACCTCCATGGGAGTGGGTAGAGGTGCATAAGGTGGCATGGGGGTATGAGAGGCCATGGGGATGGGCAAAGGGGGATAAGTTGGCATGAAGGGTATGAAAGTCCATGGGGTGGTTGAGGGTGGGGGGAGCGTGAGGTTGCATGTGTTGGTACGGGGAGTGTGTGTGGGGCAGCCAAAGAGGCTGGAGGGCTGCTTTTTTGTTTTATTCATTTTTAAAATAATTTCAAAAAAGTGCCAGGCCTGCAAGGCAGACCTTCCACCTAGC
Organism: Cetorhinus maximus; assembly: GCF_964194155.1. Taxonomy (NCBI): domain Eukaryota; kingdom Metazoa; phylum Chordata; class Chondrichthyes; order Lamniformes; family Cetorhinidae; genus Cetorhinus; species Cetorhinus maximus. The sequence goes on from NC_135884.1 coordinate 42,817,293, forward strand.
GCCCCTCTGCACCTGGCAGCCTCGTTCCAGGGGCGATGGGCCCAACTCCTCATCCAGACTCCCCAGAAACAAAATCCGACCTCCCGGGATTCTTTTCCCCAGGTCAGGTTTGTGAAGCCGGGAAATACCCTGATTCTCCGCACCCAATCCGGGAGTGAAAATGCAGGCCAATGTTTTAGGGTTGGACAGAAAATAACAGGAGGCCAAAACCTGTCAGACATGATGATTTTATAATTTTAATTGCTGCAAAACACAGGGATAATTATAGAAGTGAAGGAGAGGATTGCTTCTTCAGACTTGATGTAAGGCCAACATTGGACTGGTACAAGCTACGTTGTGATAACAAAACATCTCCAACATTTGATGAAGCAATTATTATGAGAATAATAAGAATGTAAGGCAATACTCAAGCACATTCAGCCAGCAAGAGAAGACTGTCTGCCTCAAATCATATAAGTCCTCCCCTGCTAAACTACTCATACAAGATTGTCTTCCAGCTGTTCAGCCTTTTACACCTTGACTGGACATGTTTCATTCCAGTGCAAATTAATTAACCTTTTAATACATTAAGATAATCCTCTTAAACCCCTTTTTTTTGACTTTATCTCCATCTAGTCTGGGCTACATGAAAAAGAGGTTAAGTAATGCAACTTGTATTTTGATCTTTAAGGTAATCTTGTTGATCTATTCTCTCTTTCTCCTTGCATGTAAAACAATCTGTCAGTTTCCAGCAGCTGTGTCATGTTCTCAAGGCGATATGTAGGAGTTGGAATTTCACTTCCGGTTTGACTTACTGCAGTCTGTGGAATCAACCATTCAGTGCAGAAAGATATCTTATTTCATTGTCAGCCTAACGACGAGTCAGTCTGTCCTCCTGTTGATAAAATTAGTACTATCTGGTTACTGGCCATATTTTGTGCCTCTATTTTCAGTATTTAAATTTCCCTACCATTGTAAGTTGCTTAACCCTTTATTTATATGTTTTCTCATCTACCAAAATGTTATTCTGGGATTTTATCCTACTGGTAATTAGCCATCATTTTCACTTTTACAAATGGACACCATAGCTTGGACGCCTTATAGGATTCACCAGGAGAAAGGAAGTGCTTAGTCATCAGCATCTAGCTAGGGCCCCCTTTGGTCTGCACGGGGATTGGGAAGAGGACGTAGGCCAAGCAGGACAACACCAGCTGCTGAAGGAGAGGGAACAAGGTGGACCCCTTCCCCCATGGAGAGTCCAGGGCATCCTTCTCCTCTGGGTCTTCTCCACCAGGGCCTTCAGTGTTACATCTGAGAACCTGTGCGGCCTATTCTTTGGTACCTGGCCCATTCTGAAACTTGTTGCTGTGTGTCAACCAGCACATTCCATGTTTTTGCTGGAAATGCCCGCGAGGAGCCTACATACACTGCTCTACAAAAATGCATCTAATTAGCATTTGAGTGCTAAACCTGCAGAAGCACCTGCAAGCTTATTTAAATTATTGTACTTGGCAATTAGGACCAGACTTTTAAACCGGGGTGTTTTATTAGCAGAGCACCTATTTGGTGCCTGTTTTCATGCTTTCACCAAAACAAGCTCCTCAATCTTTTCATTTGGTCATATTGTTAGAACTTAACAATCATTGCTGAAGTATCTCGAAGTATCCCGCAGACACGAGTAAATCTGGGCTATTAAAATATCATTTAGGCTATTACATTTCTAAAGTTAGAAATCAGATTGCTAACTAGTTTTATAATTCTGTTGGAAAACCTATTAGTAAGATGCGAACTTTTTAATAAACATTTTGGTATAACTGAACTTTTCATTAAACTTATGGGGCAGAATTTTCTGCCTGCCGGGTGGGCGGGTCCAACCCAATCTCCAGCGGGCGGGGAGCCGATCCCCGCCGGAGAAGCGGGCCCCGCTGCCATTTTATGTGGGCGGGCCAATTAAGGCCCACCCAGCGTGACGTCCGCCAGGAAGCACTATGCGCTTCCTGTGCGGGCAGGGGGGGATTCCCCAAAAGCAAGAGTGCGCTCTTTCACGCATGCGCACGAAAGAGCACACATCTCCCTGAGGCTAAGTGCTGCCTTAGGGAGATCGCTGACACTTTTAAAAACATTAAAAATAGAAAAAAAAAATCCTTAACATGTCCCCCTCATGTGTCACATGAGATGGGACATGTTCATAATTTACTCTAAAACTTTATTAAACTTTTAAAATCCCTACATGAAACCTCACCCCCCAGTGGATGAGGTTTCATGTTTTTCCTATTGCCCGCCAGCGCTCCTGGCCTGCCCGTCAACCTTAAGGCTGGATGGGCAGGTCCTTTAATTGTTTCAATGATCCTGTCAATGGCCTCAATTGGCCATTGACAGGTCAGCGGGCCCGCCTTCCTGAAAATTTAAATGGGGCGGTTTGACGTCATTTTACGCATCGACAATCAGGCCCCGCCCCCTGGTCGCCAACGGCAAAATTCTGTCCATGATTCAGAGCTATGTTTGGCTCTGTTTGGCTCTGTTTGGCTTTGTTTGGTCTGCTGGGCTCTGTTTCGCTCTGTTTGGCTCTATTTGTCTCTGCTTGGTTTTGCCAGGCTCTGTTTGGCTCTGTTTGGTTCTGCCAGCCTCTGTTTGTCTCTGTTTGTCTCCCACTGGCTCAGTTTGGCTCTGTTTGGCTCTGTTTCACTCTGTTTGGCTGCCTTTCACTCTGTTTGTCATTGCCAGACTCTGTTTGGCTCTGTTTGGCTCTACTAGGCTTTCTTTGGCTCTGTTTGGCTCTTTTTGGCTCTTTTTAGGTCTTCCAGGCTCTGTTTGGCTCTGTTTGAATCTGCCAGGCTCTGTAAGGCTCTGTTTGGCACTCTTTGGCTCTGCCAGGCCCTGTTGTGGTCTGTTTGCCTATGTTTAGTTCTGTTAGGCTCTGCCGGGCTCTGTTTGGCTCTGTCGGGCTTTGCCAGGCTCTGGTTGACTCTGTTTGGCTCTTTGTGGCTCTGCCAGGTTTTGTTTGGCTATGTTGGACTCTGTTTGGCACTGTTTGCCTCTGCCAGAGTCTTTTTGGCCCTGTTTGGCTCTGTTTGACACTGCCAGGGCCTGTTTGGCTCTGTTTGGCTCTCTTTGGCTCTGTTTGGCATTGGCACACTCTGTTTGGCTCTGTTTCACTTTTCCAGGCTCTGTTTGGCTCTGTTGGGCTTTCTTTGGTTCTTTTTAGGTCTGCAGGCTCTGTTTGGCTCTGTTTTGCTATGTTAGGCTCTGATTGGCTCTGCCAGGCTCTGGTTGGCTCTTTTTAGCATTTCTATGGCTCTGCCAGACTCTGTTTGGCTCTGTTGGGCTGTGTTTGGCTCTGTTTGGCTATGTTTTGTTCCGTTTGGCTCGACCAGGTGCTATTTGGATCTGTTTGGCTCTGTTTGGCTCTGCCACACTCTGTTTGGCTCTGTTTGGCTCTGTCAGACTCTGTTTGGCTTGGTTTGGCTTTGCCAGGCTCTTGCTCTGTTTTGATCTGCTGGGCCCTATTTGGTTCTGTTTGGCTCTGCCAGGCTCTGTTTGGCTATGTTTGGCTCTTTGTGGCTCTGCCAGGTTCTGTTTGGCTATGTTGGACTCTGTTTGGCACTGTTTGCCTCTGCCAGAGTCTTTTTGGCCCTGTTTGGCTCTGTTTGGCTCTCTTTGGTTCTGTTTGGCACTGGCACGCTCGGTTTGGCTCTGTTTGGCTCTGTCGGACTCTGTTTGGCTTGGTTTGGCTTTGCCAGGCTCTTGCTCTGTTTTGATCTGCTAGGCCCTATTTGGTTCTGTTTGGCTCTGCCAGGCTCTGTTTGGCTCTGTTTGGCTCTTTGTGGCTCTGCCAGGTTCTGTTTGGCTATGTTGGACTCTGTTTGGCACTGTTTGCCTCTGCCAGAGTCTTTTTGAACCTGTTTGGCTCTGTTTGGCACTGGCACGCTCTGTTTGGCTCTGTTTGGCTTTGCCAGGCTCTGTTTGGCTCTTTTTGGCTATGTCAGGCTGTTTGGCTCTGTTGGGCTCTCTTAGGCTCTTTTTAGGTCTGCCAGGCTCTGTTTCGCTCTTTTTGGCATTTCTATGGCTCTGCCAGACTCTGTTTGGCTCTGCCAGGCTCAGTTTGGCTATGTTTGGCTCTGTTTGGCTCTGCCAGGCTCTGTTTGGCTTTGTTTGGTCTGCCGGGCTCTGCTTAGCTCTGTTTGGCTCTGTTTGTCTCTGCTTGGATTTGGCAGGCTCTGTTTGGATCTGCCAGGCTCTGTTTATCTCTGTTTGGCTATGTTTGGCTCTGTTTGGCTCTGCCAGGGCCTGTTTGGCTCTGTTTGGCTCTGTTTGGCTCGGCCAGCCTCTGTCTGTCTCTGTTTGCCTCCCTTTGGCTCTGTGTGGCTCTGTTTGGCTCTGTTTGACTCTGTTTGGCTCTCTTTGGCTCTGCCAGGCTCTGTTGGGGTCTGTTTGCCTATGTTTGGTTCTGTTAGGCTCTGCCGGGCTCTGTTTGGCTCTGTCTGACTTTGCCAGGCTCTGGTTGGCTCTGTTTGGATCTTTGTGGCTCTGCCAGGTTCTGTTAGGCTATGTTGGACTCTGTTTGGCACAGTTTGCCTCTGCCAGAGTCTTTTTGGCTCTCTTAGGCTCTGTTTGCCTCTGGCACACTGTTTAGCTCTGTTTGGCTTTGCCAGGCTCTGTTTGGCACTGTTTGGATCTGCCAGACTCTGTTTAGCTCTCTTTGGCTATGTTTGGCTCTGTTTGGCTCTGCTAGGCTCTGTTTGGCTCTATTTGGCTCTGATTGGCACTGTTAGGCTCTGCCGGGGTCCATTTGGCTCTGTTTGGTTCTGTTTGGCTCTGCCAGGGTCTGCTTGGATCTGTTTGGCTAGGTTGGTCTCCGTTTGGCTCCAGCAGTCACTATTTGGCTCTGTTTGACTCTGCCGGGCTCTGTTGGGCTCTATTTATCTCTGTATGGCTCTGCCAGCCTCTGTTTGCATCTGTTTGGCCCTACCAGGCTCTGCTTGGCTCTACCAGGTTCTGTCTGGACCTGTTTGGCTCTGCCAAGGTCTGTTTCACTCCATTTGGCTATATTTGGCTATATTTGGCTCTGTTTGGCTCTGCCAGGCACTATTTGGCACTGTTTGTCTCTGTTTGGCTTGGTTTGGCTTGCCAGGCTCTGTTTGGCTCTGTTTATCTCTGCTTGGCTTTGACAGGCCCTGTCTGGCTTTGTTTGGATCCGCCAGGCTCTATTTGTCTCTGTTTGGCTATGTTTGGCTCTGTTTGTCTCTGTATGGCTCTGCCAAGCTCTGTTTGGCTCTGCCAGTCTCTGTTTGTCTGTGTTTGTCTCCCTTTGGCTCCGTTTGGCCTTGTTTAGTTCTGTTTGATTCTGTTTGGCTCTTTTTCGCTCTGTTTGTCACTGCCAGACTCTGTTTGGCTCTGCCAGGCTCTGTTTGGCTTTGTTTGGTCTGCCGGGCTCTGCTTGGCTCTGTTTGGCTCTGTTTGTCTTTGTTTGGTCTGCCGGGCTCTGCTTGGCTCTGCTTGTCTCTGCTTGGATTTGTGAGGCTCTGTTTGGATCTGCCAAGCTCTGTTTGTCTCTGTTTGGCTATGTTTGGTTCTGTTTGTCTTTGTTTGGTCTGCCGGGCTCTGTTTGGCTCTGTTTGTCTCTGCTTGGATTTGTCAGGCTCTGTTTGGATCTGCCAAGCTCTGTTTGTCTCTGTTTGGATATGTTTGGCTCTGTGTGGCTCTGTCAGGGTCTGTTTGGCTCAGCCAGCCTCTGTTTGTCTCTGTTTGTTTCCCTTTGGCTCTGTGTGGCTCTGTTTGGCTCTGTTTGACTCTGTTTGGCTCTCTTTGGCTCTGCCAGGCTCTGTTGGGATCTGTTTGCCTATGTTTGGTTCTGTTAGGCTCTGCCGGGCTCTGTTTGGCTCTGTCTGACTTTGCCAGGCTCTGTCTTGCTCTGCCAGGCTCTGATTGGCTCTGTTGGGCTCTCTTTAGGTCTGCCAGGCTCTGTTTGGCTCTGTTTTGCTATGTTAGGCTCTGATTGGCTCTGCCAGGCTCTTTCTGGCTCTTTTTGGCATTTCTATGGCTCTGCCAGACTCTGTTTGGCTCTGTTGGGCTGTGTCTGGCTCTGTTTGGCTATGTTTTGCTCCATTTGTCTTGGCCAGGTGCTATTTGGCTTTGTTTGACTCTGTTTGGCTCTGCCGGACTCTGTTTGGCTCTGTTTGGCTTTGCCAGGCTCTGGCTCTGTTTGGATCTGCCAGGCTCTATTTGGCTCTGTTTGGCTCTGCCAGGCTCTGTTTGGCTCTGATTGGTTCTGTTTGGCTCTGTTTCGCTCTGCTGGGCTCTGTTTGGCTCTCTTTGGCTTTGCCAGGCTCTGTATGGCTCTGTTTAGGTCTGCCAGGCTCTGCTTGGCTCTGTTTCGCTCTGCTGGGCCCTGTTTGGCTCTGTTTGACACTGCCAGGGACTGTTTGGCTCTGCGTGGCTCTCTTTCGCTCTGTTTGGCCCTGGCACACTCTGTTTGGCTCTGTTTGGCTTTGCTAGGCTCTGTTTGGCTCTTTCTGGCTCTGCCAGGCTCTGCTTGGCTCTGTTGGGCTCTCTTTGGCTCTTTTTAGGTCTGTCAGCCTCTGTTTGGCTCTGTGCTGCTATGTTAGGCTCTGATTGGCTCTGACAGGCTCTGCTTCGCTCTTTTTGGCATTTCTGTAGCTCTGCCCGATGCTGTTTGGCTCTTTTGGGCTGTGTCTGGCTCTGTTTGGATATGTTTTGCTCCATTTGGATCGGCCAGGTGCTATTTGGCTCTGCTTGGCTCTGCCGGTCTCTGTTTGGCTCTGTTTGGCTTTAATTGGTGTCAGGCTCTGGCTTTAGCTCTGTTTGGATCTGCTAGGCTCTATTTGGCTCTGTTTGGCTCTGCCAGGCTCTATTTGGCTCTTTGTGGCTCTGCCAGGTTCTGTTTTGCTATGTTGGACTTTGTTTGGCACTGTTTTCCTCTACCAGAGTCTTTTTTGCCCTGTTTGGCTCTGTTTGGCTCTCTTTGGCTCTGTTTGGCATTGGCACGCTCTGTTTGGCTCTGTTTTGCTCTGTTTGGCTTTGCCAGGCTCTGTTTGGATTTACCAGGTACTATTTGGCTCTGTTTGGCTTTGCCAGGATCTGTTTGGCTCTGTTTGGTTCTGTTTGGCTCTGTTTCGCTCTGCTGGGCTTCGTCTGGCTGTCTTTGGCTTTGCCAGGCTCTGTATGGCTCTGTTTAGCTCTGCCAGGCTCTGTTTGGCTCTGTTTCACTCTGCTGGGCCATGTTTGGCTCTGTTTGACACTGCCAGGGCCTGTTTGGCTCTGTTTGGCTCTGTCTGGCCCTGGCACGCTCTGTTTGGCTCTGTTTGGCTTTGCCATGCTCTGTTTGGCTCCTTTTGGCTCTGCCAGGCTCTGTTTGGCTCTGTTTGGCTTTGCTCTGTTAGGCTCTGATTGGCTCTGCCAGGTTCTGGTTGGCTCTTTTTGGCATTTCTATAGCTCTGCCAGACTCTGTTTGGTTCTGTTGGGCTTTCCAGGGCTCTGTTTGGCACTGCCAGGCCCAGTTTAGCTCTATTTGCCTCTGCCAGAGTCTTTTTGGCCCTGTTTGGCTCTGTTTGGCTCTCTTTGGCTCTGTTTGGCATTGGCACGCTCTGTTTGGCTCTGTTTCGCTTTTCCAGGCTCTGTTTGGCTCTGTTGGGCTCTCTTTGGCTCTTTTTAGGTCTGCCAGGCTCTGTTTGGCTCTGTTTTGCTATGTTAGGCTCTGATTGGCTCTGCCAGGCTCTGTTTGGCTCTGTTTTGCTATGTTAGGCTCTGATTGGCTCTGCCAGGCTCTGGTTGGCTCTTTTTAGCATTTCTATGGCTCTGCCAGACTCTGTTGGGCTGTGTTTGGCTCTGTTTGGCTATATTTTGCTCCATTTGGCTCGGCCAGGTGCTATTTGGCTCTGTTTGGCTTTGTTTGGTGTCAGGCTCTGGCTCTGTTTGGATCTGCTATGCTCTGTTTGGCTCTGTTTGTCTCTGCTTGGATTTGTCAGGCTCTGTTTGGCTCTTTGTGGCTCTGCCAGGTTCTGTTTGGCTATGTTGGACACTGTTTGGCACTGTTTGCCTCTGCCAGAGTCATTTTTGCCCTGTTTGGCTCTGTTTGGCACTGCCAGGGCCTGTTTGGCTCTCTTTGGCTCTGTTTGGCATTGGCACGCTCTGTTTGGCTCTGTCTGGCTTTGCCAGGCTCTGTGTAGATCTGCCAGGCTCTATTTGGCTCTGTTTGGCTCTGCCAGGCTCTGTTTGGCTCTGTTTGGTTCTGTTTGGCTCTATTTTGCTCTTCCGGGCTCTGTTTGGCTGTCTCTGGCTTTGCCAGGCTCTGTATGGCTCTGATTAGGTCTGCCAGGCTCTGTTTGGATCTGTTTGGCTCTGCTGGGCCATGTTTGGCTCTGTTTGACACTGCCAGGGCCTGTTTGGCTTTGTTTGGCTCTCTTTGGCTCTGGTTGGCCCTGGCATGCTCTGTTTCACTCTGTTTGGATCTGTTTGGCTCTGCTGGGCCCTGTTTGGCTCTGTTTGACACTGCCAGGGACTGTTTGGCTCTGCGTGGCTCTCTTTCGCTCTGTTTGGCCCTGGCACACTCTGTTTGGCTCTGTTTGGCTTTGCTAGGCTCTGTTTGGCTCTTTCTGGCTCTGCCAGGCTCTGCTTGGCTCTGTTGGGCTCTCTTTGGCTCTTTTTAGGTCTGTCAGCCTCTGTTTGGCTCTGTGCTGCTATGTTAGGCTCTGATTGGCTCTGACAGGCTCTGCTTCGCTCTTTTTGGCATTTCTGTAGCTCTGCCCGATGCTGTTTGGCTCTTTTGGGCTGTGTCTGGCTCTGTTTGGATATGTTTTGCTCCATTTGGATCGGCCAGGTGCTATTTGGCTCTGCTTGGCTCTGCCGGTCTCTGTTTGGCTCTGTTTGGCTTTAATTGGTGTCAGGCTCTGGCTTTAGCTCTGTTTGGATCTGCTAGGCTCTATTTGGCTCTGTTTGGCTCTGCCAGGCTCTATTTGGCTCTTTGTGGCTCTGCCAGGTTCTGTTTTGCTATGTTGGACTTTGTTTGGCACTGTTTTCCTCTACCAGAGTCTTTTTTGCCCTGTTTGGCTCTGTTTGGCTCTCTTTGGCTCTGTTTGGCATTGGCACGCTCTGTTTGGCTCTGTTTTGCTCTGTTTGGCTTTGCCAGGCTCTGTTTGGATTTACCAGGTACTATTTGGCTCTGTTTGGCTTTGCCAGGATCTGTTTGGCTCTGTTTGGTTCTGTTTGGCTCTGTTTCGCTCTGCTGGGCTTCGTCTGGCTGTCTTTGGCTTTGCCAGGCTCTGTATGGCTCTGTTTAGCTCTGCCAGGCTCTGTTTGGCTCTGTTTCACTCTGCTGGGCCATGTTTGGCTCTGTTTGACACTGCCAGGGCCTGTTTGGCTCTGTTTGGCTCTGTCTGGCCCTGGCACGCTCTGTTTGGCTCTGTTTGGCTTTGCCATGCTCTGTTTGGCTCCTTTTGGCTCTGCCAGGCTCTGTTTGGCTCTGTTTGGCTTTGCTCTGTTAGGCTCTGATTGGCTCTGCCAGGTTCTGGTTGGCTCTTTTTGGCATTTCTATAGCTCTGCCAGACTCTGTTTGGTTCTGTTGGGCTTTCCAGGGCTCTGTTTGGCACTGCCAGGCCCAGTTTAGCTCTATTTGCCTCTGCCAGAGTCTTTTTGGCCCTGTTTGGCTCTGTTTGGCTCTCTTTGGCTCTGTTTGGCATTGGCACGCTCTGTTTGGCTCTGTTTCGCTTTTCCAGGCTCTGTTTGGCTCTGTTGGGCTCTCTTTGGCTCTTTTTAGGTCTGCCAGGCTCTGTTTGGCTCTGTTTTGCTATGTTAGGCTCTGATTGGCTCTGCCAGGCTCTGTTTGGCTCTGTTTTGCTATGTTAGGCTCTGATTGGCTCTGCCAGGCTCTGGTTGGCTCTTTTTAGCATTTCTATGGCTCTGCCAGACTCTGTTGGGCTGTGTTTGGCTCTGTTTGGCTATATTTTGCTCCATTTGGCTCGGCCAGGTGCTATTTGGCTCTGTTTGGCTTTGTTTGGTGTCAGGCTCTGGCTCTGTTTGGATCTGCTATGCTCTGTTTGGCTCTGTTTGTCTCTGCTTGGATTTGTCAGGCTCTGTTTGGCTCTTTGTGGCTCTGCCAGGTTCTGTTTGGCTATGTTGGACACTGTTTGGCACTGTTTGCCTCTGCCAGAGTCATTTTTGCCCTGTTTGGCTCTGTTTGGCACTGCCAGGGCCTGTTTGGCTCTCTTTGGCTCTGTTTGGCATTGGCACGCTCTGTTTGGCTCTGTCTGGCTTTGCCAGGCTCTGTGTAGATCTGCCAGGCTCTATTTGGCTCTGTTTGGCTCTGCCAGGCTCTGTTTGGCTCTGTTTGGTTCTGTTTGGCTCTATTTTGCTCTTCCGGGCTCTGTTTGGCTGTCTCTGGCTTTGCCAGGCTCTGTATGGCTCTGATTAGGTCTGCCAGGCTCTGTTTGGATCTGTTTGGCTCTGCTGGGCCATGTTTGGCTCTGTTTGACACTGCCAGGGCCTGTTTGGCTTTGTTTGGCTCTCTTTGGCTCTGGTTGGCCCTGGCATGCTCTGTTTCACTCTGTTTGGCTCTGTTTGGCTTTGCCAGGCTCTGTTTGGCTCTTTTTGGCTTTCTTTAGCTCTGTCTGGAGCAGCCAGGCTCTGTTTGGCTTTGTTTGACTCTGTTTAGCTCTATTTGCCTCTGTCAGGCTCTGTTTGGCTCTGTTTCACTATGACTAGATCTGTTTGGCTCTGTCAGGGCCTGTTTGGCTCTTTTGCGCTCTGTTTGGCTCTGTTGGGCTCTGTTTGGCTCTGTATGGCTCTGTTTGGCTCTTCTAGCCTCTGCTTGGTTCTGTTCAGGTCCCTTTGGCACTGTCTCTCTCTGTCTGGCTCTGTTTGGCTCGATCTGGCTCTGCCATGCTTTGTTTGACTCTACTAGCCTCAGTTTGGCTATGTTTGACTCTGTTTGGCTCTACCAGGCTCTGTTTGGTTCTATTTCCCGATATTTGTTTCTGATTGGCTCTGTCAGGTGATATTTGGCTCTGTTTGGCTCTGCCGGACTCTGTTTGGCACTGTTTGACTTTCCCAGGCTCTGCTTGTCTCTGCCAGGATCTGGTTGGCTCTATATGGCTTTGCCATACTCTGTGCGGCTTTGTTTGGCTATGTTTGACTCTGTTTGGCTCTGCCAGGCTCTGTGTGGCTTTGTTTGTCTATGTTTGGCTCCGTTTGGTCTGCCAGGTGCTACTTGGCCCTGTTTCGCTCTGTTTGGCTCTGTTTCTCTCTGTTGTGCTCTGTTGGGCTCTGTTTGGCCTGGTCAGCCTCTGTTTCACTCTGTTTGGTTCTGCCAGGCTCTGTTTGGCTATGTTTGGCTCTGTTTGGCTCTGCCAGGCACTGTTTGGTTCTGCCAGGCTCAGTTTGGCTCTATCAGTTGCTGCTTGGCTCTGTTTGGCTTTCATTGGCTCCACTTGATTCTGCCAGGCTCTGGCTCTGTTTAGCTATGTTTGTCTCCCTTTGGCCCTAGGTTGGCTCTGTTTGGCCCTCCTTGGCACTGTTTGGCGCAGCCAGGCTCTCTTTGCCTCTGTTTGTCTCCAGCAGGATCCGTTTGTCTCTGCAGACTCGGTTTGGCTCTGTTTGGCCCTGTTGGTCTCAGTTTGGCTGTGCCAGTCTCTGTTTGGCTGTGTTTGGCTATGTTTGACTCCTTTCAGCTCTGTTTGGCTTTGTTTGGCTCTCTTTAGCTCTGTTTGGAGCAGACACGCTCTGTTTGGCTCAGCTTGACTCTGTTTACATCTGTTTGGCCCTGTTTGGCTCTGTATGGCTCTGTGTGGCCCTGAAAGGCTCAGTTTGGCTCTATTTTGCTCCATTTGGACCTGCCAGGCTCTTTTTGCTTTTGTTTGCCTCTGTTTGGCTCTGCTTTGCTCTGTCTGGCACTTCACGGCTCTTTATGGCTCTGAGAGGCTCTGTTTGGCTCTGTTTGGAGCTCTTTAGCTCTGTCTGGATCAGCCAGGCTCTGTTTGGCTTTGTTTGACTCTGTTAAGCTCTATTTGCCTCTGCCAGGCTCTGTTTGGCTCTGTTTCACTATGATTAGCTCTGTTTGGCTCTTTTGCGCTCTGTTTGGCTCTGTTGGGCTCTGTTTGGCTCTGCATGGCTTTGTTTGGCTCTTCCAGCCTCTGTCTGGTTCTGTTCGGCTCCCTTTGGCACTGTCTCTCTCTGTCTGGCTGTGTTTGGCTCTATCTGGCTTTGCCATGCTTTGTTTGACTCTGCTAGCCTCAGTTTGGCTATGTTTGACTCTGTTTGGCTCTACCAGGCTCTGTTTGGTTCTATTTCCCAATATTTGTTTCTGATTGGCTCTGTCAGGTGATATTTGACTCTGTTTAGCTCTGTTTGGCCCTGTTTGGCTCTGTATGGCTCTGTGTGGCTCTGAAAGGCTCTGTTTGGCTCTAGTTTGCTCCATTTGGACCTGCCAGGCTCTTTTTGGTTTTCTGTTTGCCTCTGTTTGGCTCTGCTTTGCTCTGTTTGGGCACTTCTTGGCTCTTTATGGCTCTGAGAGGCTCTGTTTGGCTCTGTTTGGAGCTCTTTAGCTCTGTCTGGAGCAGCCAGGCTCTGTTTGGCCCTGCTTGGCTCTGTTTGACTCTGTTTATCTCCCTTTGGCACTGTCTCTCTCTGTCTGGCTCTGTTTGGCCCTGTCTGGCTCTGCCATGCTTTGTTTGACTCTGTTTGGCACTGTTTGGCTTTCCCAGGCTCTGCTTGGCTCTGCCAGGGTCTGGTTGGCTCTATATGGCTCTGCCATGCTTTTTGTTTGGCTATGTTTGACTCTGTTTGGCTCTGCCAGGCTCTGTGTGGCTTTGTTGGTCTATGTTTGGCTCCGTTTGGCTCTGCCAGGAGCTACCTGACCCTGTTTCACACTGTTTGGCTCTGTTTCTCTCTGTCATGCTCTGTTGGGCTCTGTTTGGCCTGGTCAGGCTCTGTTTCACTCTGTTTGGTTCTGCCAGGCTCTGTTTGGCTCTGTTTGGCTCCGCAAGGCTCAGTTTGGCTCTGCCAGGCTCACTTTGGCTATGCTTGGCTCTATCAGTTGCTGCTTTGCTCTGTTTGGCTCTCATTGGCTCTCTTTGGCTCCACTTGACTCTGCCAGGCTCTGGCTTTGTTTAGCTATGTTTGTCTCCCTTTGGCCCTAGGTTGGCTCTGTTTGGCTCTCCTTGGCACTGTTTGATGCAGCCAGGCTCTCTTTGCCTCTGTTTGTCTTCGGCAGGATCCGTTTGGCTCTACCAGGCTCGGTGTGGCTCTGTTTGGCTCTGTTGCGCTCGGTTTGGCTGTACCAGTCTCTGTCTGGCTCTGTTTGGCTCGATCTGGCTCTTCCATGCTTTGTTTGACTCTGCTAGCCTCAATTTGACTATGTTTGACTCTGTTTGGCTCTACCAGGCTCTGTTTGGTTCTGTTTCCCTATATTTGTTTCTATTTGGCTCTGTTTGGCTCTGCCGGACTCTGTTTGGCACTGTTTGGCTTTCACAGACTCTGCTTGGCTCTGCCAGGGTCTAGTTGGCTCTATATGGCTCTGCCATACTCTTTGTTTGGCTATGTTTGACTCTGTTCGGCTCTGCCAGGCTCTGTGTGGCTTTGTTGGTCTATGTTTGGCTCCGTTTGGCTCTGCCAGGAGCTACTTCGTCCTGTTTCACTCTGTTTGGGTCTGTTTCTCTCTGTCGTGCTCTGTTGGGCTCTGTTTGGCCTGGCCAGGCTCTGTTTCACTCTGTTTGGTTCTGCCAGGCTCTGTTTAGCTCTGTTTGGCTCCGCCAGTCACTGTTTGGCTCTGCCAGGCTCAGTTTGGCTATGTTTGGCTCTATCAGTTGCTGCCTGGCTCTGTTTGGCTCTCATTGGCTCCACTTGGCTCTGCCAGGCTCTGGCTCTGTTTATCTATGTTTGTCTCCCTTTGGCCCTAGGTTGGCTCTGTTTGGCTCTCCTTGGCACTGTTTGGTGCAGCCAGGCTCTCTTTGCCTCTGTTTGTCTCCGGCAGGATCTGTTTGGCTCTGCAAGGTTCAGTTTGGCTCTGGCTGGCTCTGTTGGGCTCTGTTTGGCTGTGCCAGTCTCTGTTTGGCTCTGTTTGGCTATGTTTGGCTCCCTTTGGCTCTGTTTGGCTCTGTTGGGATCTGCTTGGTTGTGCCATTCTCTGTTTGGCTCTGTTTGGCTATGTTTGGCTCCCTTTGGCTCTGTTTGTCTCTGTTTATCTCTGTTCGGTCCTGTTTGGCCCCGTTTGGCTCTGTATGGCTCTGTGAGGCTCTATCTACCTCTGGGAAGCTCTGTTTGGCTCTTTTTGGCTTTCTTTAGCTCTGTTTGGAGTAGCCAGGCTCTGTTTGGCTCTGTTTGACTCTGTTTAGCTTTATTTGGCTCTGCCGGGCTCTTTTTGGCCCTGCTTGGCTCTGCCAGGCTCCGCCTGGCACTGTGTGGATCTGCCAGGAGCTGGTTGGTTCTGTTTGGCTCTGTTTGCCTCTGCCAGGGTCTGTTTGGTTCTGTTTAGCTCTGCTAGGAGCTGATTGGCCCTCTTTGCCTCAATTTGGATCTGTTTGGCTCTACCAGGCACTCTCTGGCTATGCTTGGCTCTATGTGGCCCTACCAGGCTCTGTTTGTCATGTATTGGCTCTGTACATATCTGCCAGGCTCTGTTTGGCTCTGTTTGGCTCCGTTGGAATCTGCCAGTCTCTCTTTGGCTATGTTTGGCTCCCAAAGGCTCTTCTTGGCTCTGTTTGGATCTCCTTAGCTCTGTTTGCTGCTGTCAGGCACTGTTTGGCTCTGTTTGGCTCCACCAGGCTCTGTTTGGCTCTGCCAGGCTCAGTTTGGCTATGTTTGGCTCTGTTTGGCTTTGCCAGGTGCTGCTTGGCTGCGTGTGGCTCTGATTGGATCTGCCAGGCTCCGTTTGGCTCTCTTTGGCTATATTTAGCTCTGTCTGGCTCTGCCAGGGCCTGTTTGCCTCTGTTTGGCTCTGCTTTGCTCTGTTTGGCACTTTTTCGCTCAGTTTGGTTCTGTTTGGCTTTGCCAGGCTCTCTTTGTCTCTGGCTGGATCTGCTAGGCTCTGTTTTGCTCTGTTTGACTATGTTTGGCTCCGTTTAGCCCTGCCAGGTGCTGCTTGGCCCTGTTTGGCTCTGTTTGGCTTGCTGGGCTCTGGTTGGCTCTGTTTGCCTATGTTTGGCTTGGTTTGGCTCCACCCGGCGCTATTCGGCTCTGTTTGGCTCTGTCTGGCTCTGGCAGGCTCTGTTTAGCTCTATTTATCTTCCCAGGCTCTGCATGGCTCTGTTTGGCTCTGCAAAATTCTGTTGAGCTCTGTATTGCTCTCTTTGGCTCTGTTTGGCTCTGCCAGGCTCTGTTTGGCTCTGCTTGGCTCTGCCAGGATCTGTTTGGCTCTGTTTGGCTCTGCTAGGAGCTGATTAGCCCTCTTTGCCTCTGTTTGGCTCTGTTTGGCTCTACCAGGCACTCTTTGGCTGTGCTTGGCTCTGTTTGGCCCTGCCATGCTCTGTTTGTCATGCTTTGGCTCTGTACATATCTGCCAGGCTCTGTTTGGTTCTGCTTGGCTCTGCCATGCTCTGTTTGGCTCTGTTGGAATCTGCCAGGCTCTCTTTGGCTATGTTTGGCTCCCAAAGGCTCTACTTGGTTCTGTTTGGATCTCCTTAGCTCTGTTTGCTGCTGTCAGGCTCTGTTTCGCTCTGTTTGGCTCCGCCAGTCTCTGTTTGGCTCTGCCAGGCTCAGTTTAGCTATGTTTGGCTCTGTTTGGCTTTGCCAGGTGCTGCTTGGCTGCGTGTGGCTCTGATTAGATCTGCCAGGCTCTGTTTGGCCCTCTTTGGCTATATTTAGCTCTATATGGCTCTGCCAGGGCCTGTTTGCCTCTGTTTGGCTCTGCTTTGCTCTGTTTGGCACTTTTTCGCTCAGTTTGGCTCTGTTTCTTTCTGTTGTGCACTGTTTGGCTCTGTTTGGCCTGGTCAGGCTCTGTTTCACTCTGTGTGGTTCTGCCATGCTCTCTTTGGCTATGTTTGGCTCCCAAAGGCTCTTCTTGGCTCTGTTTGGATCTCCTTAGCTCTGTTTGCTGCTGTCAGGCTCTGTTTGACTCTGTTTATCTCTGTTTGGTCCTGTTTGGCCCCGTTTGGCTCTGTATGGCTCTGTGAGGCTCTGTCTAGCTCTGGGAAGCTCTGTTTGGCTCTTTTTGGCTTTCTTTAGCTCTGTTTGGAGCAGCCAGTCTCTGTTTGGCTCTGTTTGACTCTGTTCAGCTTTATTTGGCTCTGCCGGGCTCTTTTTGGCCCTGCTTGGCTCTGCCAGGCTCTGCTTGGCACTGTGTGGATCTGCCAGGAGCTGGTTGGTTCTGTTTGGCTCTGTTTGCCTCTGCCAGGGTCTGTTTGGCTCTGCTAGGAGCTGATTGGCCCTCTTTGCCTCTGTTTGGCTCTACCAGGCACTCTTTGGTTATGCTTGGCTCTGTTTGGCCCTGCCGTGCTCTGTTTGTCATGCTTTGACCCTGTACATATCTGCCAGGCTCTGTTTGGCTCTGTTTGGCTCTGCCATGCTCTGTTTGGCTCCGTTGGAATCTGCCAGGCTCTCTTTGGCTATGTTTGGCTCCCAAAGCCTCTTCTTGGCTCTGTTTGGATCTCTTTAGCTCTGTTTGCTGCTGTCAGGCTCTGTTTGGCTCTGTTTGGCTCCTCCAGGCTCTGTTTGGCTCTGCCAGGCTCAGTTTGGCTATGTTTGGCTCTGTTTGGCTTTGCCAGGTGCTTCTTGGCTGCATGTGGCTCTGATTGGATCTGCCAGGCTCTGTTTGGCTCTCTTTGGCTATATTTAGCTCTATATGGCTCTGCCAGGGCCTATTTGCCTCTGTTTGGCTCTGCTTTGCTCTGTTTGGCAGTTTTTCGCTCAGTTTGGCTCTGCTTGGCTTTGCCAGGCTCTCTTTGTCTCTGGTTGGATCTGCTAGGCTCTGTTTGGCTCTGTTTGACTATGTTTGGCTCCGTTTAGCCCTGCCAGGTGCTGCTTGGCTCTGTTTGGCCCTGCCGTGCTCTGTTTGTCATGCTTTGACTCTGTACATATCTGCCAGGCTCTGTTTGGCTCTGTTTGGCTCTGCCATGCTCTGTTTGGCTCCGTTGGAATCTGCCAGGCTCTCTTTGGCTATGTTTGGCTCCCAAAGCCTCTTCTTGGCTCTGTTTGGATCTCCTTAGCTCTGTTTGCTGCTGTCAGGCTCTGTTTGGCTCTGTTTGGCTCCTCCAGGCTCTGTTTGGCTCTGCCAGGCTCAGTTTGGCTATGTTTGGCTCTGTTTGGCTTTGCCAGGTGCTTCTTGGCTGCATGTGGCTCTGATTGGATCTGCCAGGCTCTGTTTGGCTCTCTTTGGCTATATTTAGCTCTATATGGCTCTGCCAGGGCCTATTTGCCTCTGTTTGGCTCTGCTTTGCTCTGTTTGGCAGTTTTTCGCTCAGTTTGGCTCTGCTTGGCTTTGCCAGGCTCTCTTTGTCTCTGGTTGGATCTGCTAGGCTCTGTTTGGCTCTGTTTGACTATGTTTGGCTCCGTTTAGCCCTGCCAGGTGCTGCTTGGCTCTGTTTGGCTTGCTGGGCTCTGTTTGGCTCTGTTTGCCTATCTTTGGCTTGGTTTGGCTCCACCCGGTGCTATTCGGCTCTTTTTGGCTCTGTCTGGCTCTGGCAGGCTCTGTTTAGCTCTATTTATCTTCCCAGGCTCTGCATGGCTCTGTTTGGCTCTGCCAGATTCTATTGAGCTCTGTATTGCTCTCTTTGGCTCTGTTTGGCTCTGCCAGGCTCTGTTTGGCCCAATTGGCTCTGTTTGGCCCTGCCAGGTCTGCCTGGCTTTATTTGGCTCTGTTTGCTTCTGTTGGGCACTGTTTGGTTCTGTTTTGCTCTTTGTGGCTTTGTTTGCCTCTGTTTGCCTCTGTTTGGCTCTGACAGGCTCTGTTCGGCTGTGCTAGGCTCTGCTTGTCTCTGTTAGGCACTGATTGGGTCTACTTGGCTCTGCCAGCCACTGTTTGCCTCTCTTTGGGTCTACTTGGCTGTGGCAGCCACTGTTTGCCTCTGTCTGGCTCTGTTTGGCACTGCTTGCATCTGCTTGGCTCCCTTTGGCTCTGTTTGGCTCTGCTTGTCTATGTTTGGCTCCGTATGGCTCTGCCAGACACTATTTGGCTCTGTATGGCTCTATTTGGCTCTGCCAGGCTCTGGTTGGCTCTTTTTGGCACTGTTAGGCTCTGTTTGGCTCTCTTTAGTTCTGTTTGGAGCAGCCAGGCTCTGTTTGACTCTTTTTAGCTATGTTTGACTCTGTCAGGATCTGTTTGGGCCTGTTTGTCTCTGTATGGCTCTGCCAGGCTGTTTGGCTCTGTGTGGCTCTGCCAGGCTCTGTTTGGTTCTGTTTGTCTCCATTTTGCCCGGTCAGGCTCTTTTTGGTTCTATTTGCCTCTGTTTGGCTCTGTTTGGCTTTCCTGGCCTCTGTTTGGCACTGCCAGGCCCAGTTTAGCTCTATTTGTCTCTGCCAGGCTCACTTTGCCTCTGTTAGGCTCTGTTTTGCTCTTACAGGCACTGGTTGGCTCTGTTGGGCTCTGTTTGGCTCTGTTTCACTCTGCCAGGGTATGTTTTGCTCTGTTTGTATCTGTTACGCTCTGTTGGTTTTGCCAGGGCCTGTTTGGCTCTTTTTGTCTCTTTTTGGCTCTGTCTGGCTCTGTTTGGCACTGCTTGAATCTGCTTGGCTCCCTTTGGCTCTGTTTCGATCTGCCTACCTATGTTTGGCTCCGTATGGCTCTGCCAGACACTATTTGGCTCTGTTTGGCTCTGCCAGGGTCTGGTGGCTCTTTTTGGCACTGTTAGGCACTGTTTGGCTCTGTTCGGCTCTCTTTAGCTCTGTTTGGAGCGGCCAGGCTCTGATTGTCTCTGTTTGACTCTTTTTAGCTATGTTTGACTCTGCCAGGATCTGTTTGGGCCTGTTTGGCTCTGTTTGTCTCCGTTTGGCCCGGTCAGGATCTTTTTGGTTCTGTTTGCCTCTGTTTGGCTCTGTTTGGCTTTTCTGGGCTCTGTTTGGCACTGCCAGGCCCAGTTTAGCTCTATTTGCCTCTGCCAGGCTCACACTGTCTCTGTTTGGCTCTGTTTTGCTCTTCCAGGCACTGGTAGCCTCGGTTGGGCTCTGTTTCGCTCTGTTTCACTCTGCCAGGGTCTGTTTTGCTCTGTTTGTATCTGCTACGCTCTGTTTGGCTCTGCCATGGCCTGTTTGGCTCTCTTTGTCTCTCTTTGGCGCTGTTTGGCTCTGCTGTGTGCTGTTTGGCTCTGTTTGGCTCTGCCAGGCTCTGTTTGGATCTGTTTTGCTCTGTTTGGCTTTGCCAGGCACTGTTTGTCTCTGTTTGCCTATGTTTGGCTCTGTTTGACTCTGCCAGGTTCTGTTTAGATCTGTTTGGATCTCTTTGGCTCTGTCAGAGCCTCTTTGGCTCTCTTTGGCTCTATTAGCTGTGCCAGGCTCTGTTTGGCTCTGTTTGGCTCAGCTGAGCTCTGTTTGGAGCTGTTTTGCTCTGTTTGGTTTTGCCAGTCTATGTTTGTCTCTGTTTGGATCTGCCAGGCTCTGTTTGGCTCAGATTGGCTATGTTTGGCTCTGTTTGGCTCTGCCAGCCTCTGTTTAGATCTGTTTGGCTCTGCCAGTGTCTGTTTGGATCTGTTTGGCTCTATTTGACACTGCCAGGCTCTGTGTGGCTCTATTTGGCCCTGTCTGGCTCAGTGTGGCTCTGTTTGGCTCTGCCGGATGCTGTTTGGAACTGTTTTGCTCTGTTTGGCTTTGCCAGGCTCTGTTTGACTCTGTTTGGATCTGCCCGGCTCTGTTTGGCTCTGTTTGGCTGTGTTTGGCTCTGCCAGTGTCTGTTTGGCTCTGTTTGGCTCTTATTGGCTCTGCCAGGCTCTGTTTGGCTCTGCTTCACTATGAATAGCTCTGTTTGGCTCTGCCGGGGCCTGTTTAGCTCTGTTTGGCTCTTTTGGGCTCTGTTTGGCTCTGTTGGGCTCTGTTTGGCGCAGTATGGCTCTGTTTGGCCCTTCCAGCCTCTGCTTGGCTCTGTTCGGCTCCCTTTGGCACTGTCTCTCTCTGTCTGGCTCTGTTTGGCTCTATCTGGCTCTGCCATGCTTTGTTTGACTCTACTAGCCTCAGTTTGGCTATGTTTGACTCTGTTTGACTCTACCAGGCTCTGTTTGGTTCTGTTTCCCTATATTTGTCTCTGTTTGGCTCTGTCAGGTGCTATTTGGCTCTGTTTGGCTCTGCCGGACTCTGTTTGGCACTGTTTGGCTTTCCCAGGCTCTGCTTGACTCTGCCAGGGTCTGGTTGGCTCTATTTGGCTCTGCCATACTCTATGCGGCTTTGTTTGGCTATGTTTGACTCTGTTTGGCTCTGCCAGGCAGGCTCTATGTGGCTTTGTTTGTCTATGTTTGGCTCCGTTTGGCTCTGCCAGGAGCTACTTGGCCCTGTTTCGCTCTGTTTGGCTCTGTTTCTTTCTGTCGTGCTCTGTTAGGCTCTGTTTGGCCTGGTCAGGCTCTGTTTCACTCTGATTGGTTCTGCCAGGCTCTGTTTGGCTATGTTTGGCTCCATCAGTTGCTGCTTGGCTCTGTTTGGCTTTCATTGGCTCTCTTTGCCTCCACTTGGCTCTGCCAGGCTCTGGCTCTGTTTAGCTATGTTTGTCTTCCTTTGGCCCTAGGTTGGCTCTGTTTGGCTCTCCTTGGCACTGTTTGGCGCAGCCAGGCTCTCTTTGCCTCTGTTTGTCTCCGGCAGGATCTGTTTGGCTCTGTTTGGCTCGGTTTGGCTGTGCCAGTCTCTGTTTGGCTCTGTTTGGCTATCTTTGACTCCCTTCTGCTCTGTTTGGCTCTGTATGGCTCTGCGTGGCTCGGAAAGGCTCTGTTTAGCTCTATTTTGCTCCATTTGGACCTGCCAGGCTCTTTTTGGTTCTGTTTGCCTCTGTTTGGCTTTGCTTTGCTCTGTTTGGCACTTCTTGGCTCTTTATGGCTCTGAAAGGCTCTGTTTGGCTCTGTTTGGAGCTCTTTAGCTCTGTCTGGAGCAGCCAGGCTCTGTTTGGCTCTGTTTGACTATATGTGGCTCCGTTTAGCCCTGCCAGGTGCTGCATGGCCCTGTTTGGCTCTGTTGCCTTGCTGGGCTTTGTTTGGTTCTGTTTGCCTATGTTTGGCTCAGTTTGGCTCCAAACGGCGCTATTCAGCTCTGTTTTGCTCTGCCAGGCTCTGTCAGGCTCTGTTTAGCTCTATTTGTCTTCCCAGGCTCTGCATGGCTCTGTTTGGCTCTGCAAAATTCTGTTGAGCTCTGTATTGCTCTCTTTGGCTCTGTTTGGCTCTCCCAGGTTCTGAGTGGCTCTGTTTGACTCTGCCAGGCTCTGTTTGGCCCTGTTTGGCTCTCTTTGGCTCTGTTTGGCTCTGCAATGCTCTGTTTGGCCCCAATTCGCTCTCTTTGGCCCTGCCAGGTCTGGTTGGCTCTATTTGGCCCTGTTTGCTTCTGTTAGGCACTGTTTCGCTCTGTTTTGCTCTTTGTGGCTTTGTTTGTCTCTGTTTGCCTCTGTTTGGCTCTGACAGGCTCTGTTTGTCTCTGTTTGGCACTGATTGGATCTACTTGGCTCCCTTTGGCTCTGTTTCGCTCTGCTTGCCTATATGTGGCTCCATATGGCTCTGCCAGACACTGTTTGGCTCCGTTTGGCTCTGTTTGGCTCTGCCAGGCTCTGGTTGGCTCTTTTTGGCACTGTTAGGCTCTGTTTGGCTCTGACAGGCTCTGTTTGTCTCTGTTTGGCACTGATTGGATCTACTTGGCTCCCTTTGGCTCTGTTTCGCTCTGCTTGCCTATATGTGGCTCCATATGGCTCTGCCAGACACTGTTTGGCTCTGTTTG